>NC_139027.1:75181536-75314374 GCF_964662115.1 Mustela nivalis
CTGGGGGAATTGCAGAGGGAAAGGAAGAAGCAGGCTCCCCACTGAGCAGGGACCCTGACTCAGGACTCAATCCCAGACCCCCAGGACCATAATCTGAACCTAAGGCTAATGCTTAAATGACTAAGCCACCCAGCCACCCCATCTTTCTTTCTCATTCTTTACTTTCTCTTTCTCTCTCTCTTTCTTCCTTTCTTCCCTTTTTTTTTTTTTTAAGATTTTTTAATTTTTTATTTAACAGACAGAGATCACAAGTAGGCAGAGAGGCAGGCAGAGAGAGAGGGGGAAGCAGGTTCCCCAATGAGCAGAGAGCCCAATGCGGGGCTCAATCCCAGGACCCTGGGATCATGACCTGAGCCGAAGGCAGAGGCTTTAACCCACTGAGCCATCCAGGCGCCCCTCTTCCTTCCTTTTTTCCTTCTTTCCTTCCTTCTCCCCCCCTTTCCCTCCCTCCCTCCCTTCCATCCTTATTTCTTCTTCCTTTCTTCCTTCCTTCCTGTGCTCTTGGTGTCATATCTAAAACAAATAAACAAAAAGAAAAAGACCCTGAGATCATGACCTGAGCCAAAACCAAGAGTCAGACAGCTAATCAACTGAGCCGCCCAGGTGCCCTGGTCTTCTTTAATTTCTTTTAAAGATATTTTGTAGTTTTCAATGTACAAGCCTGGAACTTCTTTTGTTCAATGTACTCCTATTTTATACTATTATATATGATTGTAAACAAAATTATTTTCTATATTTTATTTTTGTAGTGTTACAAAAGGAATTAATTGCAAGGAATTAATTGACCAACGTCTGCAAGCCTACTCTGTGCAACTTTGGGATTGCTCAATGCGTAACTAATACCTTGAGCTCCCAAACCTGCAGCCCCAGGAAATGTTGTGAAAGCTATATCCTCACTTTCCCCCAGAAGAACATATTCCCCAAGGCCCTCTTCAGATGAGGCCCTAGAGACAAGGAAGGAACTTGCAGAAGGCA
This sequence comes from Mustela nivalis, assembly GCF_964662115.1. Classification (NCBI taxonomy): domain Eukaryota; kingdom Metazoa; phylum Chordata; class Mammalia; order Carnivora; family Mustelidae; genus Mustela; species Mustela nivalis. The sequence goes on from NC_139027.1 coordinate 75,182,512, forward strand.
AAGCCAGGGGCCACGGAGAATAATAGATACAGGAATTAGTTTCAGGTAATCAGTACAAAGGATGATACTCCTCAGGGATGCAGGAACCTTTGGAATTCTTGCCCCGGGGGAATCTACTAATTGCTATGCTCCTGCTTCGAGTTTTCTAATTTTTCCTTTCCACGAGGCAGTTTTAATTGTAGTTCTCCTGTTCTTACCTCCTCTTGCATATGCATCTTGCTGGTGGAAGGAGCAAACAGGTAACTTGCTTTTTGTTTATATGTCACTAGACTGATACCTGAACTTCATACCAAGATCTGACAGTCACCAAGAGGGCCTGGGCTCTGAGCTGGTTGCAATAAGGGACAGGACTGGGGTGCCTAGGTGGCTCAAGTCATGGTCACAGTCTTGGAGTCCTGGGATCAAACCCTGAGTCAGGCACTTGCTCAGCAGGAAGTCTGCTTCTCCCTCTCCCTCTATGCCTGCCCACCGCTTGTGCTTTTTCTGTCTCTCTCTCAAATAAATAAACATCTTTAAAAAAATGGATGGGACCTAATGGGTCTAGGGCATGGGCAGGAGATTAAATGTTCTGTGTGGGGAAAAGAGTTTATTGTGTTTACTTGTGTGGCCAGAGATGCAGGCTATGGCAGGGAACGATAGCTTTTCTTTGACAGTCACTCTCCTCTTCTTGAATAGAAATGGGATGTTTATGTGGACACATTGCTGCCCAGCAAAAGACTATACTTCCTAACTTCCTTTGCAACTTGGTGTGCATTTTGATCAAGTCTGAGGGCAATGCAATGTGAATGGACAAGATGCATGGCACTTTCAGGCTGTGCCCTTCAGTGGAATTGGGACTCTCTTCTCCTTCCCCTTTTCCCTCTCCTTCCAGCTGGGAGGTTGCAGTGCTGACAAGCCCCAGAGCCTCCATCCTGAGGGGGGAACTGGGACTTAAGGATGGCAGAGCTACAGTGGGGCAGAGCGACCATATCTCCCCTACCCTGCCTTCCTAGCCTTTTCATGCAGGAGTGAAACTTCTCCTTACTTGATACACCATCTTTGGGGACTTCTTTGTTATAGCAGTCTAACAGTTAACCTGACTAATACAGGAATTTTGTCTGTTTTTTTTTTTAATTTTTAAAATTTATTTTCAGCATAACAGTATTCATTGTTTTTGCACCACACCCAGTGCTCCATGCAATCCGTGCCCTCTCCAATACCCACCACCTGGTTCCCCCAACCTCCCACCCCCCGCCCCTTCAGAACCCTCAGATTGTTTTTCAGAGTCCATAGTCTCTCATGGTTCACCTCCCCTTCCAATTTCCCTCAACTCCCTTCTCTCTAGCTCCCCTTGTCCTCCATGCTATTTGTTATGCTCCACAAATAAGTGAAACCATATGATAATTGACTCTCTCTGCTTGACTTATTTCACTCAGCATAAGCTCTTCCAGTCCCGTCCATGTTGATACAAAAGATGGGTATTCATCCTTTCTGATGGAGGCATAATACTCCATAGTGTATATGGACCACATCGTCCTTATCCATTTGTCCGTTGAAGGGGATCTTGGTTCTTTCCACAGTTTGGCAACCATGGCCATTGCTGCTATAAACATTGGGGTACATATGGCCCTTCTTTTAAAAAATATGGAACGCTTCACGAATTTGCGTGTCATCCTTGCACAGGGGCCATGCTAATCTTCTCTGTATCATTCCAATTTTAGTATATGTGCTGCCGAAGCGAGCACAGTTTGTCTGTTTTTAAGATGGGAGAGACTACAGGATGTTTCTATGCTCCTGGAAATGACCGATTCGCGACAGGGATTGATAAGCAGAGACTGGGGGTTTAGCCAAGGAGCAAAATCCTTGAGGAGATGAGAAGGGACAGGATCTAGGGAATAGGGGATGAGATTCTTCTTGGGCGAAAGAAACTGGGATGCTTGTTCCATTGTGACAGGAGGAATAAGAAAAATTGGTGTAGACCCAGAGATCTTTGTGGATTTGGTGGTGGGAGGATGAGAGAGATTCAATATATTTGCAAGCAAGTAATGTCATGATAACACATGGAATCTTTATTTTATTGGATTTATTGGCTCCACACAGCACTGGTTCCCTGACACACTCACCAAAGATCCACGCATGGTTTATTTTTATTTAATTAGTTATTTGGAATGATGTAATAGGCACCTGCAATATCACCACCCGAACAAAAGCCTTGGCAATGACCCACATCCTACATATGGTTCCTCTCCCTATCCCATCCCCCTGCCGCCCCTACCCGCAGTCACTATCATCCTGAATCCTGTATACCACATTCTCTTGCTTTCCTTTTTATACAGTTTTATTATGCCTGTGTATATTTCCAAATATGATATACATATATTTTCTATTAACTGTAACCTCAATAAAAAATTATCATTCTCTATGTGATCTCTGGGGATTAACATTTTTCAGTTAATTGTGTATTGCTAAGATGTATCCATTTGCTTTATGTTGCCGTGGCTCTTTACTTACTGCTGTATGATATTCCATTGTGTGAATATACCACAGTTTATTCATCCACGAGCCAGGGAATCTGGGAAAAGAAAGTGAAGGCACTAGGGGACTACAGATTAATAGAGAGAAAGTGAAGGAATCGGCAAACTGGAGAGTTCTCTGAAGCCAGAGAACTATTTAGGGGCTCTTGGGCCAGGGAGCTGAGAGGCTCAGAGATGATGAGGGAGAGTGGGAGGTAGAATTTCTGAAGTGGTGAGGCTTTGGGCAACCATAAAGTCTTCAGGGATAAATGTGATGGAGAACAAAGGCAGCAATTATTGGAGATGAAGGTGAAGGAAGCGAGAGGTCAGGGTGTGGATATGTTTGAGGTTGCTGGTGAGGATAATGGCAGGCTGGGGAGTGGAGAAAAAGACGAAGAAGTTGGACCTGGGGGTCTTCCAGGGGTGAGGGAGCACACCAAGAGTCTGGGAGATGACAAGGATGAGGAGGGAGGAGGGTGAAACTGGAAGCAGAAGGGCCCAAGGTGCAGGGTTTTTTGAGGGGCTGGAAATGACCATGAGGAATAATAAAGACAGACTCCACCTGTCAGCCCTCAGGTGCAGAGAATATGAGAATAAACAGCCTCCCTTGAGAGGGCTGCAGGGAGATCGTGGCTCAAGACCAGAAGAGGAGGAAACATTCCAAGAAGAGTTTGAAAGCAGGGGAGTGTGCTGACTGGTGCAAGGGCTCCAGAGCATGCTGTTCAAGAGAAGAGGAGGGGGATGGCAGGCGAGGCCAGCAGGCAGGCGGGGCTCTAGGGAGACAGGCAAGCTGTGGTGGGAAGGGAGACCCTAGCTCTCACGGAAGGCCAGCCTTGGCTATCCCTCCCAAGCTAGGAGGAGGGTCATTGCTCAGCCTCATGCCCCCCATGCCACTGTGTCATCAGTCCTGTTTGTCCCTCAATCTTGATGTACCTCATGGGGGTGGTGATGGGGAACCAAAAGTCAGTATTTTTCCTTGGGTCCAATGCCGGGGTCAGGAGAAACCAGTGTGAACACCCTGGATTAGGATGTGGGACCAGAAGTCTTGCTTCTGCCTGTAAGGGGGTCCAGAGATGCAGCCTGAAGACCTCAAACCATCTTCCTGCCTGTTCATGTAGAGTCTGCTGGTTCCCATGCCCAGGGCTAGTCCAACTTGCCCTATGAGAAGTTTTCTGACCTAGTATGATGGTAGAGACTCCATCTTGGCTTTCAGGGAGGCCTCTCTGAGGGAGGAGGTTTGGAGGGAAGGAAGAAGGGGTAAAGCCAGCCGCTTGGGAGCCAACGACCGCTGTGAGAAAGACATGGGCCTGCCCGCCATTGTTCTTAAGCATAATCAGTACAGAAGAAAGTGAAAGAGCCCAGCCCAGCCCCTGCCTGTTTCTCTATAGTCTGAGACAGTGTTTCCTTCTGGACTTCCCACAATGGCTCACCTCCATTATCCTTCAAGTATAAAAGCTTGGCATGAGGGTGGGGGACCGTCAGACACAAAGTCCTCTGATTATTTTCTGTGCCTCAGCTCCTACCTTAACCTCAAATATGACCAGCCACTACCTCTTCGCCATCACAGAAGCCCAGAACCCTCCAAACTGATGCTTTCTTTTCCCTCCCTTGGGACCATGGGCTATTGGAGTTCCAAGTAGGAGCCCAAGGATGGAAGGCTCCCATGTGGAAGGAGAGGAGGCAGTTAGGGGCAGTTTTTCCTGTGCCTCCGTTGGTTTACTCTCAGTAACTCTGTGCCCCCAGTTCTCCACCTCAGGGGGACATGGGCTATCTGCTGTTCTCACCCACCCTAAAGCAGGGCCGCAGCTCCTACCAAGGAGACAGGGAGAGGCAGTGACTATATTTATCTGTGACTCTAGCTCTCAGAAGCCCCCAGTCTGATGAGGGAGCCATAACCTCCCCTCTATAGGAACCCCCTGGGCCAACACATTCTGGTCTAACCCACATGCAAAACACTTTGGAACATGGCCCTTGAAAATGGAGTCAGACTCTGGGAGAAATAAAAAATAACTTTGTAGGCAGGAAGAGCAGATCTGGCCCCACAATGTGTCTTGTCACATTCTCAACAAAGTATGGGCTGGTCACAGGCAACGTTTTTCTGGGTTTGGACGGAGGAATCTAGGTCAGGGGAAAAATTCAGTGCTGGACCCAGTGTGGGTACCAAGAAAAGGTCCGAAGACACGTTACTTCGAATACTTAGATGTTAACAGAGACTCAAAATAAGAGCAGCTCAAACAGGATAGATGTCCGTGTCCTCTTATGTAGCAGTCCATGCGTAAACAGTTTGGGGCCAAAATTGTACTAAGGATTCAGGCTCCTCCTAACTAACTTGCTATGGTGCCGTCTCTATCGTCCTGTTCTCGCCAGAGGATCCAAGGTGGTTCACCAGCACAAGAGCTTCCAGAATATGGGAAGTAGCAGGGGAAAGGGTCAAGAGGGACTGCTCCCATCTTTTTAAGAACAGCCTCTGGAAGTACCCACCTTGCTTTGCTCACACCCTACTGGTCAGAGCTCTTGGATAGTGGCTAGCCTTTGCTGCAAGGGAGCCTGGGAAATGTAGTTTTTATTACAGGCAGCCATGTATCCAGTATACATTTTTTGTTCTATTGGAGAAAAGGAAAATATTGTGATGGGGAGCCAACTAGCAGTTCTGCCACATGAGACCCCAAGTGCACGGTATTCCTATGTCTGTCTGTCCTGTCCCTGGTCACAGGGTTGGGCGAGTGACTCAGTCTGAGAAAATCATAGTAATGCATCACCCTGGCCTCAGCCATTGGTCCAAGACTGGGCACATGACTCAAGCAGAGCCAATCAGAGTTCTTCCTTCGGACTTTTTCCTATCCAAATCTGGTAGAAGGGTGCAATTTTCTTTCTGGTGGTGAGACCATGAGAAAGCAATCCTGAGCTGCCCAAGGAGAGCAAGGTGAAGCCTGTCTGCTGAAGAAATGGGGCCGCCAGCCTCTGAGAGACACAGGGAGGAGAGAATCACTGGGCAGGGGGATTGGGCCTTCTTCTAGACTTCCCTGGGCCCTACCTTTCATCCTTGCCCTGATGGAGCTGGCTGGTCATATACCACCTTTTCTTCAAGCTAATTCAAGGTGAAACCCACCTTGCCATCTGCAACCCAGGGTCCTGACTTATCACAGTTCTGAAAGTGATGTTGGGTTTTTTTTTTTTTTTTTCCTCCCTGGGAAGGATGGAAGGTAGACACAACTGAGATTGACAACCTGGAAGAAAAGTATGCGGTCTCCAGACAAGCCCTATCTTTCTCCTGCACATTTGCCTTAAAGCATCTTAAAGTTCCCACATAGCACCTCACAGCATTGGCTGCTGGGTTTCTTTGCATTTTCCAGTCAGTCCTGTTTCCTGTAAGGAGCCTGTGCAGCTGTGAGGAGGGGGCCTCAGGAGGGCAACCCTCACAAAGGGCCCTTTCTCAGCTGGTCTGGGCTGTTATCAGCCAAACCTAAACTCTGAATCACCTGAGTCCGTGGGCAGCGCCGTGGGTGGGGCTGATGAATCCCCCTCTGGGTCTTCCTGCGTCAGGACCTGTGAGTGGGGGCGGACTCTCAATAAAGGTTCATTGTTTTCTGTCCCTTCATGCTATCAAGGTTCTGTCCAAGACCTTCCTGAGCGCCCCCCCGCTTCTCTTCACTCATCCCCTGGCCCTGGTCCCTCTGGGCACTCACCCACCCCCACCCTACCTTGTAGACCAGCATTGACTCCTCAGGCCAGATGGGGTGGAGGCTGAGGAAGGACAGGAATGTGGATGAGGACCAAATCTGAGAATGCCTTGTGTTTCTGAACCTGTGACACAACCACCCTCTCCCGCCCCCAGTTCCCTGGGTCTCCTGAGTCCCCTACCCCGCAACAGACAGCAACCAAGCTGTCCTGGGCCTGTGGTGTCACCTGGTGGCCAGCCTCGGAACTGTCGGGCTCCCCACCTCTCCTCCACTTCCTTTTTTTTCTTTTGGGGGTTTTGTGGTGATAGGGACACATAAGGTGCCCTAATCTCCATTTTTCTCTCTGTTTTTGTTCTTTGGGGGTGTTTCTTTGTTTGTTTTGTTTTTACCACAGTTCAGTTCAGCTCATTTTCCCTCAGGCCATCCTGAAAACCCAAATCACACACCCTTGAATCTGTTTCTTTCATCTCCTTTCTAACAGCTCTACCCCAGTTACCTCAGGAGCTCCTTTCCCTACCGTTTACTCTGTCTGTTCAAACAATCCCGGCTGAGTGTCAGGATGGAGCCAGGCCTGCCCCTGTGTCAAGAAAAAGGCAGACTGCCTGTCAGAAAGATTAATTAGAATGACGAAGAACAAAGGCTTTCAGCCTCTAAAGCCCTTGAAGTACAGCTCGAAGCTCCCTCAGAACGTCCCACCCATCTCCATATACTCCTGTTAACAAACCTGCTTTCCCTCAAGCACCAGCTTTCAAGAGAAAATAAACAGACTTTTCTAGATCAGCATTATTGTTTTTCCATTTCTACCTACAGGTCTTGCAACAGTAGGGTTGTCTTTTTTCTGCTTGTGGCAGCCCAGTTTTCTGATGGGCATTTACCACCTGACCTGGAAAACAGCCCTGTTCGTGCCTGAGTCCTCAGTTTTCTATTGGCTCATTGTCTGGAAAGCCATTCCATTTCACAGAAACGAAGTTTTGAAATTTAACTCATTGGTAAGCTGGGACTGCCTGATTGTAGACATTTAAGATCATGAGATACTTTCCAGGGCAAGATGGTGGCTGCTTACTATTGTTTTAGACAGGCTGATACAGGAGAAATATCTGATTTCCCAAGATATGGAAATCTTGACACCCACCCCCCCACCAAGAAGCCTTGTGGCTTCCAGAATGGGTTGGGCCAGTGGGTTACAGGAAAGGGTGTGGAGTGAAGAACTCAGCGATGCTGTGGGCACAAAGACCAGGTAGAGAGAGTGTGAGAAGAGCTGAGCTGAGTGCAGGGTGCTGGAGAGAAGTCTTAAGACCGAGGACTGGAGAGACACACCCAACCAACACTTATCAAGCACCTGCCACACATCAGGAAGAACCCAATGGGGAAACATGTGGGTGCCCCAAGCAGGCTATTAATTTTATGTCCCCTCAAAGTGATATTTTTTTTTACTATCAGTTCAATTTGAATGCAGTGGAATTGGCCTCTGCTTAGAAGAAGAGGGGCATGGACGGAGAAGGGGATCCCCGTTGGCAATACTCTATCTTCCCTGAGTGGTTCAGCTCTGACCCCAAACTTGCACGCTACAATTAGACCAAAAAAAATATATATTTTTAGAAACGCCACCCCACCCCCCCTTAGGAAACAGCTTAGAGACCAACTGCTGTTATTCTAGCTTACTCTTTTTGAGGTCCACCCACCACCTCACTGAAGTAGCTCATTAAAACAGAGTATGCAACTATTCTTTAGAGGAGTTCCAGGCATGGTTTTCTTTGTCTCCTTACATTTCCAATGGTGTCTAAGTGCCTTGTAAAGATGGCACCCTAATTAGCTGCATGGCTGCCTGACCGCCCCCCAACTTTTTAAAAAATTTTTATTTATTCATATGACAGAGATCACAAGTAGGCAGAGGCAGGCAGAGAGGACGGGGAAAGCAGGCTCCCTGTTGAGCAGAGAGCCCGATGCGGGGCTTGATCCCAAGACCTGGAGATCATGACCTGAGCTGAAAGCAGAGGCTTAATCCACTGAGCCACCCAGGCGCCCCTACCCCCCCAACTTTTTTGGAAAGATTATTTACTTATCTGTTTGTCAGAGAGAGACAGCACAAGCAGGGGGAGCTGCAGACAGAGGAAGGAGCAGGCTCCCTGCTGAGCAAGAAGCCCCATGAGGGAGTCCATCCCAGGATCCTGGGATCATGACCCAAGCTAAAGGCTGATGCTTAACTGACTGAGCCACCTAGGCATCCCCCTGCCAGACTTCGTAAACCAACTCTAGTGCTGGATGCTGAGCATGCTCTCATCCTGCCATACAAGTCACATGATCTCCATTCTACCTGCCCAAACTGAGGCTGAGGGAGTTTAAGCCAGCCCCCCAAGATGCCCACAGCTGTAAGTCCCACCTTGGAGTTGAGATCTGAATTCAGGCTCACCCATGTTATTCCAAAGCCCAGATCTTCTTCACTTCCTCCCCTGCCCTAGGAGAAAATGGAAAGAAAAAGCCACTGAGAGCGAAGAATGGGCCCTCTGAGCAGAGTCAGGAGGCGGAGGTTTGAACAGGGAGTTGTGAAAAGCAACCCAGTGGGTGCGAGGAAGCTGGGGGCCCAGCAGCACTGCCCGATGGCACAGTGTGGGGCGAGCACAGCCGGTGTGGGCTCCCAGGGTGGGAGAAGGTGAAGTAGGTTTGGGGGGGGGGGGCGGGATGCAGCCAGACCAGGGTCTTTCCTGCACAGGCAGCCCCACTAGCACTGCCCACGGACAGGACAGAGCGAGCCTGGGGTCTGGAAGAAAGAGGCCAGAGCCCAGGGGGATTTTTTCAGGAGAAATCCCTCCTTCAGCCCTGTATCAGAGGCTGCAGAAGGTCATTTGATTCAAGTGGAGGTGAGATACCCAGCGCCCTGGGGCTGGCCCCCGTTGGTCCCTTTACCCCCCATCATTTCCCTTCCCTCCAAACCCCCAGTGCAAGCGGGCACAGCTCCAGGACCTGGCAGTCTGTTCCTGGCCTCCCCAGCAGAGGGCTCCAGAGCAGAGCTCAGGAGGGTTGGGTGGGGAAGGGACTCTGGTTGCCCTCCCTTAACCAAGGTACAGGGAGCTCTGGGCCTTGCACTCTGCTCCAGGGCATCCAGGTATCCATATCCATGGGTGGTCTTTCCTTCTGCATGGCTGTGTCCGCACTTCTGTGCACCAGCGTGGGTGTCTGTAAGTGTGTCAAGAGCGTGTATCTGGGTTTGTATGTATCTGCCAAGGCGTGTGCACAAAAGCTTGTGTATATGTCTACTGCGTAGTTGGGTTATATGTGTGTGTTTGCTCATTTCCTTTTTGCACGTGCCGGCACTGCACATGACCCCATGGGTCTGCAGGTGCACGTGTGATTTGTGCCTAGGTATCTACACTTGGTCTTGTAAGGAGAAAAGAGAAAAACAGGTGATGGGGATGTGCTGGGCAATCTCAACATTCTCTGGGACGGGGGGCTCTCTGTCCCATCCCAGTAGTCCCAGTGTGTCCACAGTCCCCTCTGGCTAGTGGAGTCCAGCCCTCCTCAGCTTTGCTCCCTGCCCAGGGAAAAATTAAAGACCCCCGGAGTAGGTGGGGTAGTTCATTTCTGTCTAGGACCCCCCAAGTCCATCCACATGGGTGCATGTACATAACTGTGACTCTTTTTGGATAGAGATTGAGTTCTTTTTTCCTGAAGAGAAAAATGTTGACATGCCTTTGGAGAATCGTCTGCCCAGAAAATCCCCGGATGCATGGGGAAGGCGTGTTCTTCCCGTCTCTCTAACACACACACACACACACACACCCTTCTCAGAGGCCTGGGATCTCACCAAGGGTGCTATTTGAGCCCCTCGCCGCCTCACCTGCACGGTTTGTCCAGTTCCGTCCAGAATGGGGCAAGGATTCCATAGAGCTGGGCCGCAGGAGGGGAGCACAGACTCAGTCATGTGTCTCCAGGCAAGCTTGATTTCCTGTGGTTGCTGGAACAAATCAACACAGACTAAGTGGCTTAAAACAAAACAAACGGATTCTCTTAGAGTTCTGTAGGTGAGATGTCCAGAATCAGTCTGAGCAGGGTAACTGTCAAGGGGTTGGCGGGGCCGGATTGTCCCAGAGGCTCTAGAAGACTCTCGGTCCCCTTGCCGAGCTCAGCTTTGAGAGGCTGCCTGCAACCTTTGGCTTGTGGCCCCTTCCTTCGTCTTCAGAGGGCCTCACTCTGGTCTCTGCTCTGTCAACACAAAGCTTTCTTCTGTTCTGAGCCTCCTGTGTCTCCTGTGCTTGTCATTACTTTGTGGCCCTCCTCCACCCCCCCTGGCTGAGCCCTTTCTCAGGAGCCTTAATTTCATCACACCTGCAAAGTTCCTCTTGCCGTAAGAGCATTCTCGGGTTCTGGGGATTACCTGGCCATGTTTGGGAGCCGTTGTTCAGCATGTGGCCCTTAGTTGTAGCTCAGAGGGTCTGTCTCCATTGGCCTTTTTCAACTCTGATGCCAGGACCGTGGCCTGGCCCACCTCTCCACTCGTTCTTGAGTCTCTGGGACTTACTCTGTCTTGTCTGCTTTGTCAGAAAGGAAGCTCTGTCTACCCCATGTCTGGCACCCCAAGGGGATCTATACCTGAGGGCCATCCTTAACCCATGAAGAATTCCTCCAGCTCCAACGGAGTTTAGGATCTGAATTGTACCTTTCTGCAAGGCGGGGTCTTCAACTGTCCACCTGTGATGTGGAGACAAGAATCTTGGACCCAACTCAAGGACTCTGGGTCAGTTTCCAAAATGCCTGAGTGGTAGAGGCAGAGATGGGGGAACCCACTCCTTCCGTTGTCCTCACCAGACTCACCTCCCAGAGCTCAGGCCACCCCAGTCACAACCAGGACTTAAAAAGTTGAGAGAGGGACAAAGCTGAGCCAGCCCCAGCAGTCCCAGGGGACCCAGTGGGTCAGGCCAGTGCCCTCAGAGGCCTCCCAAGTGAAGTGCCACTTTGAGCCAGACCTTCCTTCCCTCCTTCCTTCCTTCCTTTCCCTGACATATGTCAGACACAAGATGCAGTGCTAGAAGTGGTCAGTCCCCCCTGCCTGTGAAAAGCCAGTGGGGAGACAGCCTTGCAAACACCCCCTTCCAAGTGGTGTGCTGGGCACTGGTGTCTGGAATTCCCCCCAGAGCCCTGGGGAAGCCAAATGAGGCTGCCTAAAGTATCAGGAGAGCTTCTTGGGGCTGGTGGTGCTGCATTACACACCTCCAAACCCTGAGTCCCCCTGCACATACCAGGCACGGGAGAGGCAGCCACGGTTCGGCTCCTGCTATTCCCACTGCTTGCTATTTTTTTACTCCTCTCCTGGATAGCTGACTTAGGTGCCACTTCCTCCGAGAAGTCTTCTGTAAAGTCTGGGGAGGCTAAATCCCCTCCTTGATGCTCCCCACAGAGAGGCTTATGGTATCTAGATGAAGGACTGATCTTATCCTATAGACAAGAAAAGGCCACTGCCCTAGAGGGGCTGAGAGTGGGAAAGGGACAGCATTAGGGAGATGGTGCTGGGCTCTGCAGACTGCTTTTGAAAAGCAGATGGGCCCCTACAGTTTGCCCAGTCCAGCCCTCTCTCTGCCGAGGGGATGCTGAGGCCACTTTCGCATTAGTAGGAGAGCAGGAGTAGAGTAGCGCTGGGAGTGGAAGTCCCCTCCCCTGCTTTTAGCTCAATGCTCTTTCCATGAGCCATCCTGTCCTGAGGGTGGTCATGTCGTGGCCACCTCTGTGTCCACAAGGGCTTGGTGAACAGACACGAGGGAAAGAACACGGGGTACCTGATCCCACCAGACACAAGTGCCCAGAAAGCACATTGTGTTCATGTCACAGTTTGGTCTCATACTGGCCTAACTCCCAAGGGGGTGCCCAGGTTTCCCAGGATTCCTTCCATGGAAGAGATGTTCAGAGAGAGATCTGGATCAGAGCCCTGGCTCTGCCTCTTCTGGAGCATATGACCTATGGAGCTCCCGTTTCCTCATCAGCAAAATGGGGACAGTAACCTGACTACCTTGGGTGATTCAGTCATTTAAGCATCTGCCTTCAGCTCAAGTCATGATCCTGGAGTCCTGGGATCAAGCCTCGCATCAGGATCCCCATTCAGTGAGGAGCCTGCTTCTTCCTCTCCCTCTGCCCCTGCCCCTCACTCATGTTCTCTCTCTGTCTCAAATAAATAAATAAAATCTTCAGAAAAAAAATAAATAATTGGACATACCTTGTGGGTGTGTTTGGACCACTAAGTAAGATAACTGTGTGACAAGGCTTTAGTGCCCTGGCTGGCACGCAGAGATCCCTGGGAATGGTGACTCTTCGTAGGATTCTCCATCATTGAACCCCCACCATTCCCTCACCATGCTCCCATTCTGTGGGTTCAGACTTTTGGACTGGAGGACAGTCTGATTAAACGGATTCCTGTGGTTTCTAGCGCGAGCCCGAGCCCAACCTAAAGAGATTCTGATTGATTAGGTCTGGGATGGATCCCCAAACTCATTATTTTAAGCTAATCATTATTTTTTTTAATAAGCATCTGAGGTTTAGCCAAGTTTAGGCACCCATTAGAATAAGTGATAGGATTTTATTTTAATAAAGCCCACACTGTGCCCTCGAAAATGGAGGGTAGGCTGAGAGATACCATCCCTGGCCCCTGGGACCCAGCAAGCAGGACAGTCTCCCTTCCCAGGGGTAGGGGTGGCTCTTCTCCAGAGCAGCTCTGCTGGAAGGGGTGGGGACACGCCAGCTGTGTCCCCTCCTGCAGCTGTTCCAGTGCCCGGCCCAGTGGAAATGACTCTGAAATTCATTCTCCACGTCTCCTAGAGTTGAGCCAGGTGGCTTCCGGCTGGAGGGGCTGATCCCAGCTGACGAGAGAAACAGGCCCACCCCCCTCCACGTAGCCGGGCGCTCCCCCCCAAACTCTTCCTTCCCGGGCCAACAAGTGCCTTTTGTCCCAGATCAATCCATGCCTTCCCATGGAGAGACTCTCTTTACCCCATGTCCAGAAACACCCCAGTCTTGCATTTCTGCAGGTTCCCTCATAACCATGTGGCTTTGGATGGCGTTTGTGCCTGGATCTCAATCCACCCTAGGGATGTCCTGAGGCCTGGGACAGAGCTAGCTGCTTTGGGAACGTGTGAAGGCAGGAGTGCTGCCTGTGAGGATGACAGTGGCCCCCACAGACTTGGCTCATTCCTGTGAGGGACAGCGAGGGACAGCATGGGGGGGGGCAGGGGGGACCTCGCCTCGCGCTGGGGGAACTCAGCCTTCTTATTAGCTGTGGGGAGGTGCAGGAGCAAGGCTTTGGCCGAGGAAGAAGGGAAAGGCCCAGAATGAGAGCACTGTCCTCTGCCAAGGACACAGGACTGTTGACGTGGGAGAGATGGGTGCAGCCTCTGGATGGAGTCCATGGTGAGGAGGAAATGGTTTTCACTGAAAAACAAAGTTGAAAAACAGTTTACTAAAAGGAAGAGAAAGAGGAAAAAAGAAAAAAAAAAAAAACCCTCAAACTGTCTGATCATCAAAATCACCTGGGTAGTTGGTTAAAAATATAAATTCCGAAACTGGTTCCAAGTCAATAAAATATTATTCTTGGTAGCTCTGCGTTTCTTTTCCTTGTGGTTGAAAAATGTAGATCCCTTGTCAATGATCTCTCCGTCAAGCTGGGGAAAAAATGAAGTTACCCATAAAATCTGTAGAAGAACTAAAATCAGTTGCACAACAAGAAAACTTTTCAGAAGGTTGAGTGGAAGGAGGAGGCTGGGAACGAAATCTTTACCTTTCTAAACTGGGCGTCGCTCCCTAAACTTGAACAATGCTGGTTGTAGGAAATACAAAGAGAACCAATCTTTTTATAAAGGTGGATTTCGACTCACGTAGCTTGGAAGGCACCATGGCAGGTGGGTGTCATGGTGAGGGGAAGCCATACTTTATAGGACTGACCATGTGAAGTACGTTTCTTAATCTCCCCATTGGGCTTGGGGGAGAAGGGAGGGAAGGAGACACATCAGGATCAGACAAAAATAAAATCCTAAAAGGAACTTGTCTCCAGCCAGGCTGGGTCTTCCTTTAGAAGCATCTGTCCTCCCCTCCTTCTAGTTCAAATTTCCCACGTGTGTTGTCCCCCTCCTTCCCCAGTGCCCCCCTGCCTCACTGGCAGTGTGACTGTGTGCCCCAGCATCCTCTTCTCACTCTTCTTCTCTTCCCATTGTCTGCTTTCCAGGACCGGTCCTGTCCCAGTGATAATCCCAAATCAAGGCCGTGGGCTCCACACCCCAGTATCTAGGGGCCAGAGGGTCCCTCAGCAAGTCAGTATTTCTCTCTGAAGTGCATTTTTCACTTTCCCTGCCTGTTGACCACCTTTCATTTTTCAAGGCCCAGCTCAAATGTCACCTCCTCCAGGAAGTCTTCCCAGTCTGTCATGCCATATGCTTGATTTTTAGTTTCATTTTGCTTTTGATTAATGAACTTTATTCTTGAGAGTGGTTTTAGGTTCATAGCAAAATTAAGCTTAAAGTACAGAAAGTTCCTGCGTAGCACTTATTTTTCATAAAATGTTCTATGGGAGCACCTGGGTGGCTCAGTGAGTTAAAGCCTCTGCCTTCAGCTCAGGTCGTGATCCCAGGGTCCTGGGATTGAGCCCCGCATCGGGATCTCTGCTCAGTGGAGAGCCTGCTTCCTCCTCTCTCTCTCTCTGCCTGCCTCTCTGCCTACTTGTGACCTCTCTCTCTCTCTAAGAAATAAATAAAATCTTAAATAAAATAAAATAAAATAAAATGTTCTATGACCAGGTTTTATTATATTATTTATTTATATAAGATTTATTTATTTATTTGAGAGAGACCACAGGGACGGGCAGAGGGGGAGGGAGAGAGAAACTTTAGTAGACTCCTTGCTGAGCTCGGAGCCCAACATGGGGCTCGAGCTCATGACCCTGAGATCATGATCAGATGCTTGACTGTGCCACACCCCAACCAGCTTTTTTGGAAATCATCTTATTTCTTCTTCTCAACAACTCTGTGAGGTAGGGATGCACTTTCTTGTCTTTTCTTTCTTTCCTTCTTTCTTCCTTTCTCCAGGTTTACTGAGATATAATTGAACAAATAAAAGTTACATATATTTAGGCATACAGTGTAATGTTTGCAGACGTGTAAACATTGTGAAACGATCGCAACAAAGCTAATTAACATATCCATCACCTCACACAGTTTCCTTGTGTGTGTATGTGTGTGTGTGAAAACAACTGAGATCTCCTCTCTTAGCAAATTTCAAGCATATGTCATATAGAATTATTAACTATAGTCACCAGGCTGTATGTTAGATCTCCAGAACCTATTCATCTTGCAACCAAATGTTAGTACCCTTTGACCGGCATCTCTCCATTTCCCTGCCCCACAGTTCTCGGCTTTTATGAGTTGGACTTTAACGATTCCACATCTAAGTAAGATCTGCAATATTTGTCTTCCTCGGCCTCTCTTATTTTACTTAGCATGTCGTCCTCCGGGTTGAGCTGTGTGGCCACAAGTGACGTGATTTCCTTGCCAGCTTGTTAGCTCCGCCCATCTGTTGGCCTCAGGAGTTTGTGAACCTCTAGGAGGCAGCGCTGTGCCCTGGTCAACCCTGGACACTCAGTACCCAGCACCGTGGGACAGAGCTCTAGAACGTACCCTCCTTCCTCACAGCCTTGAGAAGCCTGCCTTAGCCCTCTGCTATTCTCTCATCTTCCACCACAGCAAGGCCCCCCAACCTTGAAGGTCCATGACAAGAGATGACAGTTTCCTGCATAATGCCTGCGGCCCAGGGGGAGCTTCCGCAGCTAACGGGGACGCTGCTAGCTCTGTGGCCTCAGCCCCTACATTGTCCCTGGTTCACTCTGTTCCAGCCATATAAGCTTCTGATGTCTACTCAAAACATAACAATCTTTCTCCTGCCTCAGGACCTTTGTACTTGCTGTTCCCTCTGCCCCGAAGGGCTTCCTCCAGGTAACCCACAGGGCTTATTCCTTCCGTTCATTCAGGCCTTTGCTTAAATATCAACACAGAGAGATCTCTGTGGATTATCCTACCTCAAGGTCTCTCACCCTTCTGTGTCACTTTCTATCCATGTTACCCTTCTTTGTTTTCTTCTCACCTCTTGACCCCATCGGACATGATTTTTGGGAGTTTATTACCTGTTTTCTCCACTAGCATGCTGTTTCTTGAGGGCAGTAGCTTTGCCTGTTGGGTTAATGCTATTTTCTCAGTGACTGATAGATACAAAAGAGATGCTCAATAAATCTTTGTTGAAAAGGATTCTAGCTTCTGCTAGAATTCTAGCTCCCAGCCTCCTTGCAAGGCATCCCTCCTTGGGATGCGCCCCTCTGTGGTTTGGGCAACATTGATTGGTGGAGAGAGACCTAGAGCCATGTCTCCAAATCCCCAGTCCCGTCCTATCTCTTGCATCCTGCTGGCTTCTAGGCCTCAGATGCCCCATATGAGGAGGGGGTGGGTGACCCTTACCCTGTATAATCCCCAGGGGACCATGGCAATGGGCCGAGAGGAAATGCTCAGAGAGGGGCTTTCTAGCGGTCTCCCTCTGCTTGGCTTGTCAGGGATCCCCATGGTGTGTTTCTGAGATGCTGAGTAAAGTAACTGTGTAGCAGCAGCAGGGGCTGGGTCTAGCCAGGGAGCACCAAGGACTGCTCGCTTTAGCTCTGCTTGGGCTCCAAAGGACGGTCCCACAGGGTGGATGGAGGGAGTGCACCTGGCCCACTGGAATCTTCCACTGGTCTCAGAACTTGTAGTGAACATGGTAAAATGCTGCTCTGGAGGGTTTTTTGTTTTTTGTTTTTTTACTACTTTTGTTCCAATTCATGCGATTTAACAAGTATGCTTTGATTGGAGACACCAAGAACCCTGTAGACATTCACATCCTTGACTTGGCAATTCTATTCCTAGAAATGTATCCTAAAGAAATAACCAGAGGTGTATGCTAAGATATATGTATAATGATGTTATTTATTCTTTCTAATAGCAAACAATTTAGAAGTAACTTAAATATCAACAGGAGATTTGTTTGAGAATCTGTGTGCCAGTCAATGGGATAACATGAAGCCATTTAAAATTTGTTCTCAAAGACTACTTTATTTTTTTTTAAAGATTTTTATTTATTTTACAGACAGATCACAAGTAGGCAGAGAGGCAGGCAGAGAGAGAGAGGAGGAGGAGGCAGGCTCCCTGCTGAGCCCAGGACCCTAGGATCATGACCTTAGCCGAAGGCAGAGGCTTTAACCACTGAGCCACCCAGGTGCCCCTCAAAGACTACTTTAATGATCCAGGAAAATTCTTGGATATAAAATTCTTTTATATATTTATGTGTGTGCAAATGACTTTATATCTACATATAAAATCAGAATTTTATGTGTGTGTATATGTGTGTATATACACACATATACACACAATATTTTCCTGATTTTATTGAAATGTATATCCCAATAATGTTTATTTCCATTCAGTGTGATGATTATGGGATATTCTAATTTTTAAATTTTTATATAGTTTTTATGATGAATCTATTCATATTACAAATGACTCTCCTAGAACACATTAAAAAACCAGATAAGCAAAATCAAATTAAAAACAAAAACCTAAAATTACCTTTTATCTTATAATCAGCCAGTGTTTTGGGGTATGATATTACAACATTTTTGATGAATCAATATATTTCCAAACCACTTTATTTATTTATTTATTTATTTATTTATTAGCTTTTTATTTTTCTGCCTTCTATGCTATAGACTTATTTCCAAGTCCTTAAGTGTTCTTAAGCATCGTTTTTTTTTTTTTTAATTAATTAATTTATATGAGGGAGTGTGCAAGGGATCAGGGGGTCAGAGGGAGAGGGAGAGGGAGACAGAAACCCAAGCCAACTCTGAACAGAGCACGGAGCCCAACAAGGGTGGTCAATCCCAGGACCCTGAGATCATGACCCAAGTCGAAATCAAGAGTAGGAGGCTCAAACATCTTAACCACTCAGGCGCCCCTTAAGCATCCTCTTTTAAAGACTGCATTGTGTTTTATTTTCTGGATGGTTCAGAATTCATTTAGCCAATCCCCTCTTATTGAACGTTTAAGTTGCTTCCAGTTTTTCAGGCTTATAAATAGCACAGAGCAGAGAAATACAACCCTATCGCTAAATCCTTGTGTATTTCCCCAGAATAAGCCTCAGAAATAGACTCCTTAAATTAAAGGATACTGGGTTTGGTTTCCATCCCTGTATACTCCCTGGGAAGGTGGGTCATTCTGAGGGATCTTAGGACTGAGCCTGGCACATGGAGCTCCAGGGCCCACTGGCCACCAAGTCTGCATGTCCCACGTGGGGACTGTCCGCATCTACCTCTCTCCGCTCCCCACCCCATCCCCAGGCTTGAGGCTCACCCCAGAGGATGAATGACACCTCCCTGCCAGACGTTGAGGCCATTTGTCTTGTGCTCCGGAATCCTGAAGAGATAAAATCTGGGCAGAGCACATTTATTTATTCAATGTTGTCTGGGCAGGTGAGCCCTACCCTTGGGGATCCCCTCCAGCTCGGGGTTAAGAGTTTACAGGGAGAAAGAGCAGGTCACGGGATACAGACTAGCTCCAGGGTATGCCCTATATGGCCCCGAGGAGGCCCCATTCCCCACCTGGGGCCCACCTTAATCCCAGCTCCAACCACTCAAATGGCCCCCTTGAGACCCCACAAAGATCCAAGTTCTCTTGTCTTCAGACAACCAGAGCACACGTCCTCATCCCATCCCCTGCCCCCCGAACTGTGTGACATATCTCAGACTCTCCTCAGCTGTGGTGTCTCCCCAGATAGTGTGCAGAGCATACCTCTTCTATGCCAGGGCTCCTGACCCCTGACCCCCACCAGATCACCAGGGGAGCTGGGTAAATATTCAGATTCTGCAGGGCCGGAGAGGTGCCCAGGAACCTATATTCTCACAAAAACTGGTTCTCCCTACTCTTTCCACAGAGCTGTCTTCTTATCCCTCATCTCTGCTGATGTGAGGAGACAGGGCATTTGGCCCCTGGGTCAGGCAGGCCCCCGGCCTGCGAAGCAAGGGGAAACAGATGGCTTCAAGGCTACTTTCTCAGGTAACATAAGTTCAGGAGGCTTGGCCGCCAAACTGGCCTCTCCTGGCAGGGAGACTTGGCAGGGCCAACCTGAATGGCCTCACAAAGCCATCCTCACAACCTCTCTGGCCATGAGTCCCCAGGCGCTTGCTTGCTGGGATGCACAGGCACGTCTCTGGCCGGACAGGCCTGCAGGGGTTTGTGGCCAGAGAATCCAAGTATAGTCTCGGGCTCCTGTGGACGCTTCCTCTAGAAGGTGCTGGCCGCAACAGCACACCAGGTCTGAGGAGAAAGGGCCTCTGTAGGCCAAAGGTGGGTCTGTTTAGACAGAAGCCCACACACGCCACCGCCTTCCTGGGCTCTGGGTCTCGTGGGCCAGCCTAGCGGACTCGGGAGGGTCAGACCCTTTCCCACCACCACTTCTCTCCCCCATACCAGACGCAAGAAGGTAAGCCTCCTTCTTTCTGTACCAGGGCCTCTTGGGAGCCCCTAGGCCTGCGGTGGGTAGTGTGATGAACCAGAGGTCCCTGTGGGCAGGGACCCGACAGATGCCCTGCTCAGTTCCAGCCATTCCCAATTCCTGGACTTTCATAATAAAAGCATAATAAAGCAATCTGTTAAATGTACAACAAAATGCATTCTCCGTCTCAGTCTGTGGTGACTTCAGCCCTTCTGTCGCTCTGACCAAAACCTCGGAGTGGTCCCTGTGCCTTTTCTCTTAGATCCCATGCCCCATCATCCAGAGAATCCTGTCAGCTGGATTCCAACTTATTCTAGAACCCAACCACCTCTCTCAGCACAGGGGCCTGACAGGACCAGGTCGCGACGGGGCGGGACTGCTCTGGGGTCAAGCTACTGTCACTGTCCTGCATATGTGCTCCGCCCTCTTCTGTCCAGACTCAATTTCATCATGACTATTCTTAGCAAGAAAAGCGGTTCTTCCGTCATATAGAAAATGTGGATTTTCTGTGTGTGTGTGTGTGTGTGTGTCTTTAATATGGTATCACAATCCCCCAAATTCTTCTTCAAATCTCTTGTCTGGTTGCAAAGTTCTCATGGAGCATACGGAGCCAGATTAAGACACCCAAATATCTGGGATCCCCCCTGAGATGCTGAGGCCAGGGCCAGTGGAGCCCCAACCCCACAGCAGCCTGCCCTGCTTGGACTCTGCCGTGGGACAATTCTGCCACCACCACAGGTACGATGATGCGACAGATACGCACGGATGACATGGAAAGTTGGGCCCCATCCCCCAGGGGACACTTCTGCCTCGCTCTGTCAGCAGGAGAGGGGTCCTCCCTGGAGCACGTGTCGGAACCTTTCTTCCCGTGGGACCCCAGGCTCAGCGCTGGGTGAGACGGACAGACATGGGTTTTCCTTGGGAATTGAGGGTGTGTGGGGTGTGTGTGTGTGACGACACATGCTGTGCTGCCCACTCCCCCCAGCTCCTCCGGCCTGGAGGGGACAGTAACCAGGCACAGCCTCCCCCAGTCCCTCTCCTATCCCAGCCCCATTGCCATTCCAGGTCAGGGCCTCCAGTGGGCCTTAGGTGGCAGCTCTCCCAGACCGGCTTCTGCTGAGCCTTGCTTTGCAGGCTACCACCATCGGACTGGACTCCCCAAGTGCGACCGAGTAGCCCCACTCAGGGCTTAGAGGAGCCGGCCAATCCTGTCCAAGTGAGGACTGGAGCCTCAGAAAGGAGGAGGCCCCCAGCCCATGTCACCCGGCAGGTCCACGGCAGAAGCTGAATGGAAGCCAGATGGGCTTCTTCAGCTGAGAAAGGGGGCAGGCCCAGGAAGGAAGGAGGAGCAGGCTGCTCCCAGGCCTGGATGCTAGAGCCAGGAGCTCTCCTCAGCCCCAGCTCAGCCCTGAGGCCTATCCAAGCCCACTCACTTCCAGCCTGGCCTCCTCTGTCTTCCTGAGCCCCCAAGGTCAGCCAGAGGCTTCTCCCCTTCTGCAGCTTTCTATCCATCTTCCGGCTCCTTCTTCGGTCTTGCTGCTTTGGTAGACTCCAGGCAAGGGAGCAAAGCTGGTTGAGGAGAAGGGGGTCTGTGCCTGACTCAGCCAGACTCCCTTCCAGTCAATCAGGCTGCCCTCCACTTGACAGGCTGCCAAAAGGCTCCCTGCCCCATAACCTTCCCTCACCCTCGCCCCCATGCTCTCCCTACCTCCATGGCCCCCAGCCCTGACTCAGCCCATAAATTACCTGGAGATGGTCACTGACTCAGCCAGGAAGCCCAGAGCCCTGCTCCTCACCCCCAGGCCTCAATTCCACAGCTGGCTCTCATTCCGGAATGCTTGGTCCCCTCCCCTCAGGAAATTCCTGGAAAATATCAGCCTTCTTCTAGGGGAGATCTCCTAACCACAGCCACAGCGGGGAAGGGAGCCACGACAGCCTCATCCATCATTCTGCTGTGCTGGCCCTCCTCCCCAACTGCTATGTTTGTGTGGGGCTGAGCATGGAGGTGTCAGTCCCCACGAAGTGACAGGCACATGGCCACAGAGGGACCGCAGGGCAGGGAAGAGGGAGGAGAGGTCAGCGTGGGGTGGGGCAGTCAGGGCAGGCTGCTGGGAGGCAGGACCAGTCCTGGGCTAGGAAGGACGGTGACAACTGGTTAAGTAGAGGGATGGAACGGGTGCTCCAGGCTCAGGAAAACACCTGAGCCAAGGTGAGGCACGGACAAGAAGCCTGGTATGTACATGGGGTCGCAGGGAGTCGGAGAATGACAGGCCTGAAGGGACACTGACCCCTGTAACATCCTGAGACCTTCCTTGGGCTCTTCAGGGCTGCTCAGGCCTGGGGGATGGGGCAGGGTCTCTGCACCATCGTGCTCCAGTCAGAGGGTAGCAGCAGGGCTCCCGCCCTCCAGGAGCCCAAACTGAGGCATGTGGTTTAGGCATGAGGGCACTGTGGCGCTAAGGGAAAGCTTCCTCCCTCCTCTGGACTCCTCCTTGAATACTTTCTTTGGAAAGCCCATTCATTTATGAGGGAAAGCCAAGTCCAGTGCACACATAATGCATCTTTTTTTTTTTTTTTGGCTGCTTCCCCTCAGACAATAACAACTTTTTTTTTTTTTTTTTTTTTTTTTTTTAATTTGACAGAGAGATATAGAGAGAGAGTACACAAGCAGATAGAGCAGCAGGCAAAGGGAGAGGGAGGAGCAGGCTCTTCACTGAGCAGGGAGCCCGATTCGGGGCTCGATCCCAGGACTCTGGGATCATGACCTGAGCCAAAGGCAGATGATTAACCGACTGAGCCACCCAGGCATCCCAGACAATAACAACTTTTTTAAAATTCGAAAACTCCTGCTCAACTTCCCCTACGGAAGGATGGCTGAGTGATGTGGCTGTAGCCATAGTAACAAGGGCACCAAAAAGAGAAACAAAGTAAGCCAGCGGACCTACTGGGTGGGGAGTAGGGGCGGCTGCCCTGAGGCCCTAGGCCCTAGGGGCAGATGGTCCTTCATTCCCAGTCCAAACTAGATCTTTCCACAGCCTCCGTGCCCGTCAAAGCCTGAAGAGGTTTCATCAACATTCTCAAAATTGTGTGTTGGACCACCTGACTGGACTCTAGACCCCCAGAGACAGATCTGCCCACAGACCCACCCCTTGCTGTCTGTTCAAGGTATGAAAGGAAGAGGAAAAAACTGTGGGAGAGAGATCCGGCAGACCCACTGTGGGATTCTGCCTCTGGAGAGACGCTCCAGTGCACCGGCCCCTGCTTCCCAGCCCTGTGCAGGGGTCTGTCCTGTTCCCAGGAGCCCAAGGTGGGGCTGGGCAGGCAGGGAGGCTTACCTCTGTGAGCCCCAGCCCTGGGAGGGGCTCTTGCCTGCTGGGCTGGGCTGGTAAGGGGGATGGGCATCCTGCCTCATTGTCACCGGCCCAGCCGCACTTCCAGAAATTCTTCCTGCCAGTAAGAAGAGGAAAGAAAAGCCTGGGCAGCCTTTTGGGCTGCCGGGAAGGGGGTGGGCAAGTGGGAACCAGGTTTCCCATAGCTCTCACGGGCCAAGCCAGAGCTCTGGGGCCTGCTGCCTGGACCAAAGGGCCGGCTCAGCCCTGGGACAAAAGTGGGCCCCAGTATGAGGTGTCAAAAGAACTGACCAGTGAAACGGGGCCTCACCCAAGTCCATGCCCAGGCAGGCTGTGTTTGTGGCTGCAGAACAGAGATGGGAAGAAAGAAGGCCTGGAAATTGCTGGGTTTCCCACAGGTCTTTTCTAAATGGCGGGGTGGCGGGCGGGGGCGGGGGTCAGAAAAGACTAAAGCTCGTATTCAATCCAAAGTAATAATTGCCTCACCTCTTACTTTAGTGTCTAGTCTTATAGATCTTGAAGGGGGACATAGGAAAAATTACTGTTATTATTACTATTATCCAGTATAGCATTTTCCTGGTGTGTTCTACACAACACCAGCCTACAGGGATAATTCTTTTTTTTTTTTTTTAAGATTTTATTTATTTATTTGTTAGAGAGAGAACAAGCAGAGGGAGCAGCAGGCAGAGGGAGAGGGAGACTCCCCACTGAGCAGAGATCCTGATGTAGGGCTCGATCCCAGGACCCCAGGGTCATGACCTGGGCCAAAGGCAGACACTTAATAGACTGAGCCACACAGGCACCCCTACGGGGTAATTCTTGGATAAAATGGTAGGTTTGCAGAACTCAGCACATCAGTTACCCTCTTTAAGACTCCTAGGGCTCAGTGTAAGTGTTAAATTCTCAAAGAAATCTTTCAGAGACTCAATGTGCTTTGGTTAATCCAGTGTTTCTCAAATGTATTCAACCACAGAACCCCTTTGTCATGGGACACTATGAAGTAGGGTTCCCAGATACACATTTTGGGGAATGCCGCTTTAAAGCTTTTGAAGGTGGTTTTCTAACTTTGTTCCAGCCATGGTGCCACAGGGGTGGTATGAGGGAAAGGGGGAAATGAGTCAGCTGAACTCTGGGTCTCCATCCCACCCCACCCACCCCAATTCAACCGGCAGTTCCTTTATTCTGCTGGAACTGGGTCTCCAACAATATATTTTTATTTGATGAAAGGCCTCTGCTGCTAAAACTAGATCTGAGAGCCAACACTTTATGGTTCTTCATGAATATATGCTTTTACTTTTTTTTTTTTTAAGATTTTATTTACTTATTTGACAAAGAGAGAGAGAAAGAGTACACACAAGCAAGGGGAGCAGCAAAGGGAGAGGGAGAAGCAGGCTCCCCACTGAGCAGAGAGCCTGATTCTAGGACCTTGAGATCATGACCTGAGTTGAAGGCAGATGCTTAACTGACTGAACCACCCAGGCGCCCTTTCTTTTTTTTTTTAATTTTTACTTTTTTTTTTTCCATGAATATATGAAGAAAAAGAAAAGAAGAGGCAGAATTGACCAGGGGTGGGGGGTAGAATCTAGAAATAAAAATAGTGGCATTAAAATGCTATTATAGATTAAACAGAACAGGGACACAGTGTGGGAGGAAATCACCCCACGTGTAAATCTCAGAATGCCCTGTCCAAGTATTTCTAATTCCATTTTACAGATGAAGAAACTGAGACAGGAGGAGTTGAGCCATGGGCCCAGGACTATCTCCGACTAGGTATTTCGCCATCCTTCCCCAGGACTGGGGTTCGGGGAAGGGCTCCCACCTTCAGAAAGCTCCCAGGTTCATGGTTGAGGCAAAACTTGTCCACCGAAGAATGGTGAGTGGAAGCAGTACCAGTGCAAATGCAAAGTCACAGTGGTTCGGCCTGTCAGAGAGCAGAAGAGAAGGATTTGGGAAGCAAGGAGCTCAGGAAGGCTTCTCTTTGTGATCTGGAATTGCCCCGTGATATGCCCCAGAGCTTGGCATGATTCTGCTCTACGAAAACTCACTTCTGTCTTCAGTTCTAGAATTCCTTAGCCATTGTCTTTCTGAATATTGCCCCTCATTCTTTCCAGTCTCTCTTCCTGGGATTCTACTTGGCATCGGTTGGACCTTCTCCTTCTATCCTCTCTCCCTCTCCCTATTCCCTGTTTTCCACTATTTACCTCTTTGTGCTGCATTCTGGGTAAATTCTCAGATCTCCTTCTCTGGCTCTGTTTATTCCACTGAGTTTTAAATTTCAATGATCACTTTTTTTTTTTTAAGATTTTATTTATTTATTTGACAGAGATCACAAGTAAGCAGAGAGGCAGGCAGAGGGAGAGGGGGAAGCAGGCTCCCCGCTGAGCAAAGAGCCCAATGCGGGGCTCGATCCCAGGACCCTGAGATCATGACCTGAACCAAAGACAGAGGTTCAACCCACTGAGCCACCCAACGATCACTTCTTATTTTGGAAGTCCTATAGTCTGGCTTATGAAACTCAAAATCCAAGAAGTCCAGCCTATTCCCTGAGGCAACCAATGCTATGAGGTCAGGGCCAGGCTTCCCACCTGGAGTCCTAAAGCTGATAGTCATTGGGTCCCCTCAGTAAACCCAGGGGCCACGCAAATGTTCACATTCTCTGTATGAGTCTCAAGGCAAACTAGTTGCAAGAAGTGGGCAGAGCTAAGGAGTACAATAAGATATTGGGGAAAGTCTAGTTTGCAGCATATTATCTCATAATGTGGTCGATATTACTTCTACCATAATTCTGATGATCCTTATTATTCTGCACCATCCGTGTAACCTTGGGAACGTCCTCCTCCCTCCCCAAACCTTGGCTTCTCACCTGAGGCTGCACCAGATCAGCCCATTCTGACTGTGATTCTTTCCCACATCAGTCCCTGAAGCTTCCCCTTCCTACTCTGCTTTGTCCTTCCCCTTTTCCTGGTCCAATGAAAGATCTAGGCGAGCAGAGGCCAGGCACTGATAACAGCTGAACAATGACAGCAGAAGCTCCCCAACTGAGGGCGTGGGAACCAGCTGAGGTTCTGGGAGAGGGGCCGGAAAAGAGGAGGGGGGAAATCCAACAGCTGGACAAGCGGTCCCGTCCACCCCCAGCCCTGCCCTGGAAGCTCTGCTTGGCAATGGGGGGAAACCAGGCTGTTTCTCTTGGATGCTCACCTCCTGGGCCACTCATTCATTCAATAGCTATCTACTGGACACCTACTAGGTAGCAGGCCCTGTGCCAGGAACAACCTTGCCCCTAGGGACTGTCCCTTCCACTCAGCAGAAACATTCATGACTGTTGTTACAGGACTCACAGCACAGTCCTAGGGAGCAGGAAGGGCTCTGCTCCATAAATCTTTTTTTTTTAATTTTTAATTTTTTATTAACATATAATGTATTATTATCCTCAGGGGTACAGGTCTGTGAATCTTCAGGCTTACACACTTCACAGCACTTACCATAGCACATACCCTCCCCAGTGTCCATAACCTCTGGCAACCCTCAGTTTGTTTCATGAGATTAAGAGTCTCTTATGGTTTGTCTCCCTCCCAATCCCATCTTGTTTCCTCTTTTCCTTTCCTGCCCCGCAAGTCCCCCACATTGCCTCTCAAATTCCTCATATCAGGGAGATCATATGATAATTGTCTTTCTCTGATTGACTTATTTCATTCAGCATAATACCCTCTAGTTCCACCCACGTCGTCACAAATGGCAAGATTTCATTTCTTTTGATGGCTGCATAATATTCCATTATATATATATCTATATATATGCTCCCAATTTCCTCTCCGAAGAGCATATATATATATATATACATATATATGTATATCTCACATCTTCTTTATCCATTCATCTGTTGATGGACATCTAGGTTCTTTCCATAGTGTGGCTATTGTGGACGTTGCTGCTATAAACATTCGGGTGTAGGTGTCCCTTCAGATCACTACATTTCTATCCATAACCCTTCTTGATGTGAAGGTGCCTTTACTTTTGCAAGGGCACAAGGGAAAGGGGTCTTTACTCTCCACTCTGCTCCTACCACCCCCCCGGGCCTGAGGGAATGAAATCCTCTGGGACGTTTGCCTGAATACAGTCAAAAGAAATAGATTGGCTGCATTTTGTGGCCTCCAATATGCTGAGGGACACACGACCCTTGCTATCAACAGTTGTGCAGAAAGCTCTAGATGTCTGTTAACCTTCCCTTTGCTACCCCAGGATTTACTTCTTTAAAGGGGGGGGGGTAGTGTCCCAAATCCATCATGGAAATTGCTCGATTTCCCTCAGAAAAGGCCACTGGGAACCCTTTCCAATCTTTGTTAAAGGGGAGAAAAAGTCTGAAAAGTTTGGTGAACAATTTTTCTTGGAAACTGCGAACGGTAAGCTTTTTAAGCCCACCTTCTTGAGCTGGCCACTGGGTTTCCGGGACTACAGTCACTTTTCTGAGCATCTGGATTTCAGTAGGTAAAACAGGCCCCAGCAATTCCCAATTTCCTCTCCGAAGAGCAAACACCAAAAAAGACTCTTGATTTTTGGCTCTCAGTCTCTGTTGGGCTCCACAGGGAGGTATTTCAAACTCTGATGTTACGTGACGTCATCAACGAGCCCTGCTCAAGGCCAGCATGTCCCAGAGCAAGAATGCCACGTGCTTACCTGGCATGCACGTGTCACGGGTCCCGCACACGTATATGACATACACATATCCTACCCACATATACACCATTCTGAGATCTACTGTATTCAGTATGCACACAGCATAATTCCTCACACAGCACAGACACAGAATACAAACATACATTTCTATGCTCTACAGACATCCCTACTGCACAGACACGTGCGCGTGCACACACACACACACACACACTACACACAGATCTGTGCCACATTTATATCACACATGTGAAATACATGCACTGCACACATACGCCACATTCGCAAATGTATGAATGCTAACATACACAAGGATGTGACCAACATATCCTATTTTCTGATTAAAGTTCTCAAGATTTTAGTTTCTTTGTAAGCCCAATTATATAACCCATCAACTTTTCCTGGTCTCTTCTTTCCTTTCTTGACAATATTTATGGATTTCTTTTTTCTCTTTCAGCAAAAAACAAAGCAACAACAGCGACGGAAATTTTCTTCATATTGGCTGTACAGAAATGCAACCACGTGCAAATTTATCCAAAATTCCAGAAAAACAAATGAGCCAATAAATCAGATTTGGGCTTGTTTACCCTCTCTCTTCTTGCTTACAAAACTGTGGTCATGCTTTTGTCTGTTCACAGACAAGTGGGAGATGCTTGGGGACACCTGTCTTCTTCTAGATGTTTGCCCTGGGGGAACACACACAAGAGTTGTCACAAATCCTTAGAGAACTACTTCTCACAGAAGGTTGGTTCTCTTCCCCACCTCTCTGCACGCCCCGCCCCATTAAAACATGGCCATTGAGATAGTAAAGACGGGAGGTAGGAAGGCATGTGTACCATCACCAACACCAGGAGACCACAGCAGACATTACTGATGGATCAAGGCATTACTGATGGATCAAGACATTACTGATGGATCAATCCCTCCCAGCCTGGACTTGGGGTCACAATCCTCCAGAGCCTTACCAGTTAACCAGAGCTGGCAACTAAGGTGGGAACGACGCGAGATCCCACAGAGCCCAAGCCCCTCAGTGTATAGATGACAACACCAACAGTCCAAGAACGGGGAGTGATTCATGTGAGATCACACGGCACAATTCCTAGCAAAATGAGCCCTCTGCTCAGCTCTGTGCTCCAACAGATGTGACTGATATGGGGACGAGGGCCTCCCCTGAGGCTGAAGAAGAAGGGCCAGAGGAAGGTGAGGCCAGGCTTGAGTTTCCCTGGAGGCGCCAACCTGTTTCCCTGGTCTAAGCCCTGTGCACCCTCACTAGCACGAGCCGAGGGTCCCTGCTCTCTCGGTGACAGCACAACCGTGCCCCCCAGCCCTGCGCCTTGGGCCTTCAGGATCAAGGCAGCGAGTGGAGAACCTTCCAGGGTTCGTGAATGTCATCTTCCCTTCTCCCCCATCTCAGCCGTCCGCTCCTGCCTGAAGCCTTCAGCCCCACTACCTCTTGCCAAGGCCCCCTCCCCAGAATCACTGCCACTCACAAACAGATGTCCATCCATATGCTGGCCTCACCAGGGGTCCCACAGCTAAACTGGAAGTGCCTTCTCCCAATGGCCACTCTTTTGCTCTTGCTATGCCTTTTCCAGAAGCCCTTTCCACCCTCCCTGCTGCCTCCGGCCCATCCTTGAAGGCCAGTTGCAGATGTCCCCTGCCTTCCCCCAAAACACACATGGGCTTACTCTAAGTCACCCAAACTGTGTTTCTGGGCTTTTCTCATCACTCTGATACGAGAGTGAAAGGTGTCTGGGTTTTATCCCCTTAGTGCAATGGACTTTGGACCTTTCATTCCCACAGCACTCTTCTCCAGAAGAAGCCCTTCCTCCCAGATAGCACAGGCCTCCTGTGGAAACTTCACTTGTTCACACTCAAGCTCCTTGGCATGGCCCCAGCTCCCGGCACATTGTGGTTGCTGAGGACATATCTGTTGAGGGGGCACAAGGGACGCATAGGTGATGGAGCCCAAGCCTCTGTGGGGGGAGGTTCCTGGCCAACCCCACTCCCCTCAACAGAGTACGAGGCAAAACACAGCAAGTTTCCCATGGACTGGTTCCCCGGCCTCCAGGCACTTCCTCTCAGGCCAGTCCTGTCTCAGGGCGACAGCTGCTGCAGGCAGCACTAATGGGGGACCCTGGAGGGGAGGCTTCTCCTGGGCGGCCCTGTCACAGGGCCAGTTGGACACAGCGTCCCCACCTGTGCTGCGGCTTCCAGCCTAGGGCGGGCATTGTGGCTGCCAGGGACATTCTTTCCCAGGGGTCGGGATACAGCTGCTGGGAGCTAGGGAGGGCTAGAGAGGGCCTATGAGCCTCAGCATTTGAGTCACATCACAGCCAGATGGACAGATGCCTACACCGACCAATGTGCCACCACACATTCTCATCACATACACGCGCTGCCCCCACCCCCACCCCACCATGAGATGACAAACGGCACAATGGTGCCCCTGGCACAGCCACGGCCACCAGGGGGGTTGCAGAAATCCAACACAGAGAGGCTAAAATGACTGCAGACAAGGAAGGAAGAAAATAGAGCAACCAAAGGCAGAAGTGGAAAAAAGGTGCTTTATTGGTGGGAAAAGCCTCAGGTCCTGTTGCTTCCACCCTGGCTCAACCCCAGAGACTGGAAGGACTGTCTTGGTCTTTTTCGGACCCCAGAGCCCACAGAGCGCAGAGCTCAGCCTGGTCAGCCTCACGGCAGCCCCCGGGAGGTATGTGATGGGAAAAATGTGGGATGGGGACCCAGGAAGTCTGGGTCGCCAGGTTCAGCCAGGACCAGCTGGGCGACCTTGGACCAGTCCTTGGACTTTTCAGCTTTCTGGTCTGTGCATAAAGGGCAGCTCCAAGGTCCTTTAAGCTGTGAAAGTATGTGAGAGGAGGTGGGGTAGGGTGAACCGGGGTAGGGGGGCCCAGGGGGATGGGAGCTAAGGGAGGGGAACCCTCTGATTGTGGAGTCTGGGAATCTGGGAGCCCAGCACAGATAGCCCCTTCAAGGTTTCCCAGAGAGAGGGCAGGAGGGACAGCATGGAGCTACAGTGAGGGGATGGGGAGGTGGTGGGGCTGCAGAGAACTAGCCTGGAAGGGAGGCTGGGAGGTTTGACCCTCCCTCCAGTAGCTAAGAGGCCCCTCCCTGAGACCAGCGTCCCCTCCCCACCCTTGCAACCCTACAGGGCTGAATTGGCTTGTCCATGCTTCTAAGCGGGCAGGCCCCTGTCTGAGAACTAGGCTCCCCGGCTTGTGATGATGATTCAAAGAGACAGCATGTGGAAAGGACTCAGGAGTGCACCTGGAGTGCTAATGTCGGTGGTTGTACAGTTGTCCTCACACCTATTAATGCATGTTTCTCTGTCCTCATCCTAGGTGGAGACTCTCCTCAGGCAAGGACCATCCTCTTATTCTTTGGCAATTTACCAACGTATTTCTAATCATTTGCTTCATTGATTCTGCGAGCAACCTAGCATGGCAGGCGTTAGCAGTCCCATCTCGCAGGTGATGAATCTATGACTCAGATAGGACAAGTGATGGTCCCAAGGTCATCCTTCCACGAGGTGGCAGCGTCAGGACCAGGACCCCAACCTGAGTTCAAATTATGTCCTCCTTCTTGCTGCCAAGAATCTCATCCACGGAAAAGAGAAAAAGAAACAAGTTTCCCTGTTAGAACTGCCTGGAGAAGGAGGAAGAGGAGGAAGAGGAGGAAGAAAGGAAGGAAGGAGTTTCTTTGAGGTTCACCCATGTAGCTGTAGATCATTCTTTTTCATTGCTATGTATATTTCTACCTTATAAATATACCCCACTTTGTTATCCATTTTTCTGTTGACATATATTCAGAAATGCAGATTAAAACTCCAACGCAACCCCTTTCCATATGCATTAGAGAAGCTCACACGAAGCAGGCCAAGGAGGCCGACAATAATAAGTGTTGGTGAAGGTTGTGGGCAGGACCACTGGGGCTCCCAGGCACTGGTGGTGGAGGTGAAACGTGCTAGAACCTTCCCTCCCTGTTCAGCAACATCGGCTCGGGCTGTACATACTCATATCCTCTGAGCCAGCAACCTACCCTGGGTATGTACCTGAAAGAAAGGTGTGCTCATGTCTAGGGCCTGTCCTACAATGATCATGGCAGCTGTACTGATGGTTCCGTCACTGTGTACGTTGCTGCCAGGCTCTCCACTGTGTGATTGTACCATCTCCCATCAGCTGGTATCAGTTGTAAGCAGGGCTGACGGAAGTGTCCTTAGGCACATGCCTCGTGTGAACTTTCCATTACATCCTGACCACCGTTTCCCAGCAGTAGATTGCTGGGTCAGAAGCATGTCCATCTTCAAGTAGTGAGAGCCACGTCACTAGACTCTCCCCAGAAGAGCTGCCCCGTCTTCCCCTTCTGCTGACCCTATGTGCCGGTGGCTTTGAGGCTTTCACCAACCTAGAAGTCACTCCCTGTTCAAAAGCACGCCACCACCCCCTCCCGGGAGCCCAGAGAGCCAAGGCTTTCCAGACTCCTGGCAGCGAGAGGAAGGAAGGTTTGGGGTAAACACGCTGGAAGCACAATGGCCACAGCTCTCAGGGCCAGGCCACCGGAGGCCGTGGGGCCACCAGCCTCCTTCCGCCAGCTGAGCCCAGGCTTATCAGAGCGGCCGTTGGGGCCAGTGTGTCTGCTGGTGCTGGTGGCGCCCAGCTGTACCACCACCACCCCCTAACCCCCGCCAGCCCCAGGCAGAACACCAGAAGTAAGGAACCAGGGGCCACTGGCCCAGGAACACGGAGGAGGCCTGGTCTAACATGGGAGCTTCCGTGGGTGAGGGCAGCACCCAGCACTTCCTCCTCCTCCTCAGCCCTTCAGCTGGGCGCTGGCTTCTCTCTGAACCGCTTCCAGATTTCCCTTCCCTAAATGCCCAGGGGCTGTCTCCATGTGGAGGTAGGCAGGGGTGGGTGCAGCGGCTTGGGGGAGGAGGCGAGAATGGCCCGGGTGTCCAGGCCCTCCCTCCTCTTTGAGATCAGGCAGGGTTTCCCTGAAGTGATGGGGGGGGAACCCCAAGAAGTCCCCCGCTTGGCCAACAGGCAGGGCCTGAAATTCCCCCATTTGTATTCAGTGCCTTTGTATTCAGTGCTGGCCCACCTGCCCATCCACCCAGGGAGTGGCAGGCAGCCCGAGGGAGGGAAGTGATGAGACCCATTCCTCCCAGCAGGGAAGGGGAAGGAAGGTTGCAGGAAGCCCACTTCCCCAGCTTCACAATTCAGCTGCCAGCTGCATGGGTCAGGCCAGCTGTTCCAGCCATTCCCCACACAGTCAAGCCCTTTCTCCACGCCAGGGGGAGACCCAGCCCTCTATTTCTCCTGGGTTCTTTCCTGCCAAGGGTCCGGCCTGTGCCAACCTCCAGGGCTGAGACTAGGCG
This sequence comes from Mustela nivalis, assembly GCF_964662115.1. Taxonomy (NCBI): domain Eukaryota; kingdom Metazoa; phylum Chordata; class Mammalia; order Carnivora; family Mustelidae; genus Mustela; species Mustela nivalis. Next base: position 75,215,633 of record NC_139027.1, read on the forward strand.
TCTGCAGGGGATAGTGAGCTGGACATGGGCTCTGGCGTGGGCAGAGGACCCAGCTTCCCTGAGACAAAGGCCTAGAGAAGAGGGGACTCTCTGGTCTCAGCTGCCACATCTATAAGACAGGACTAACAATATGTGGCTCCTAGAGGCCAAGCTCAGGACGGGGCCAAGGGAAGAAAAAAGGTAGTATGAGCAGCCCTCACCATGGCCTGACTCGGCACCCAGACTGGAGCCCCCAGCTCCTGAGTTCCCCACACCTTCCCACCGTCTGCTCTGAGCTCTTGCCGCTAAGGACCACCCTGCCTGACCAGCTTCGTTCCCATGCCACAGCCAAAGGCTCCGGGCACCTGGTGCCCTCAGAGTTGATGTAGGCCAGGCCTCTGTCACTCGTTAGTTTCCTGCAAGTAGAGCCTGAAATGGGGACCCCTGTGGAAAGGTTTAACGGGGAGCATTCTCAGGAGCCAGGCGATGAGGAAAGCAGGATGGGGAGGGGGTGGAATGAAAGCCAGGATGTAGCCTCTAGCTCCTGCTGGATCCCAGGAGCTGTGGAGCTGGGACATGCAGGCAGCATTAGCTTGGTGTGTACCATCCTGTATTAGTCAGTGGCCGCAGGCTGGAGCTGGGGGCCGACTCTCAGAGAGGGGTACCCCAAGTGGCTGGGCTGGCACCGTTCTCCAGAGAAGCGGGCAGCGTTGAGCCTCAGCAGTCAAGTCTCACAGCCCCCCGGGGAAAGGGATCTGGATGGGACACCCGCAGCCGCCCCCACACCCACCCCATTCAGGTGGGGAGCCCCCAGGACACAGTCAGTTTTCCTCTAGTTCCCGTCTGGGAAGCGAAAGATCCTGGTCTCCACATGAGCACATGGAGGCCCAGGGAAGAGGTCATGAAAGGGCAGCAGAGAGCCAGGGCCAGACCCCAAGCCGAACACCCCCACTTCTAGAGCAGGGGCCTCTAACGAGGGGTCACAGACCTGTGCCTCCCCCGAATTTCATGCTGTCTGTGCTACGTAGCTAAGTGGGTATTTCAGGAAAGAGAGTATTATGGAGTCTCCAAGGCAAGGAATCTAAGCATGGTTGCCAGCCTCACTTGGTTGTTCCGTCCAGTGCATCACTGACCGAGGGGTGGGACAGGGATTCTGGGCTCAGGAAATGCCTAGGGGAGCTGAGAGATGCCGCAAAGGGCCATCTACTTTGTCCTCCCCTCCTGGGCTCAGCGAGGGGCACTGCACCGGCTTGGAGTCTGCGAGGACAAGCTGCTGCTTCCTCTCCTCATCTTGGGGTTGGGGCTGGGCCAGAGTCATAGGGCTGAACCCCACAAATTGCCAGAAGGCAGTACCCAAACCAGGCCAACATATCTGACACTGTGGTGAAAATTTTTAAAAAAAACACCGTCACCAGAAGAGACCAAAAAATACCCCTTCTAAGGCGCTGCATTTCGGAAACAGCCCCTTGGTCATGGTGGGCTTGCTCGGGCTCCCACCCCTTATGCCTTGCCCGGTTCTGCAGGGCTTCTCCACACCTCAGCCAACAAGCCCCGGGAGGTGAGCTCCTAGGGGACAAGCCTGCTGTCCTCTCTGGGTCCCCAGAGACAGAGACTTGTTTCCAGGGTGAGAGAGAAAGCAGGAAAAGGCCAGAGTGTGTGCCTTAAGGCTCAGCAATCCTGAACTAGGGCAGAGCTGGGGCGGCATGTCAATGAAGCTGCCGACAGATTCTGGGCCTCCAGCCAGCGGCACACCAGACCCGTGAGGGACACCAGGGCCGCCTGGCCACCATGGCCGCGGAGGGACCCGGAAGGCCTTGGAGGCTGAGGGCCACGAGGGTCCTGGGATGCGGAAGCCTGCCCCTCCGTTCAATGTCGTGCCATCAGCCTGGGTCAAGGACTGCTGAATTGATCATTAGTTCCGAGAGAGACTCCTCTCTCCAGAAAGGGCTCGGAGATCCATTAGATATGGGGAATGTGTCCTATTCTCACTCCTCTTGGTGACTCCACGGGACACACTGACACAGCAAAGAACTTTCCAAGCAAAAAAAAAAAAAAAAAAAAATCTTTGCTCTGGAAACGGTGGTGTGGTGGTGGCGGTATGTGTGTGCATGAGTGTGCGATACGGTCCCTGTTCTATAAATGGGACTCGAAGAGGCTAAGGAATCTGCCTGACGTTATCGCCACAGTCGGTGGCCCAGTGCCAACCCAGACTCGGGGTTCTCCCACACATCGCCCCTATTCAACACATCCTGATCGCCTCCAGAAATGGGACTCTTGGCAGTTCCTTCCTGGGGGAGGCAGATGGTCCCAGGTAGAACTCTAGCAGACTACTTTGCACAGCCACCTTCCCCAGCTGGGCCTGTCTCTCCCTGCAGTCAGACCCAGTCCTGCTGGAAACCAGGAGCCTCTTGCTTCCCGTCTAGCCTGTCCGAGAGCGGAGCAAGCCGAACCCATCTTGCCTGTGGGGAGTGCTCGGCAGCCCCCCCGCATGCACCCAGACCCTCTTCCTCCGGAGCAGGCTCTCAATCCTCCCCACTCTTTGTCTCCCCTGAGGGCATGGAGGGAGGGTTACAGCTTCCAAATTCCATTCCTGCAGGTCCACATCATCAACAGGACTCTCCAGGTATTAAGAAGTGGGTCCCTCTTCCAGGCACCATGGTGGAATTAAAGGCCCCAGGGAAGGCTCAGTAGGAGATGTGCTGAAGGGTCACATGATCATCCTTAAGTAGGGCATTAGGACCAGCAAGTTCTAGAATTCAGGCTGCTTTTCCTGTGCCCTATCAAATCCCTGCTCCCTGCTCCTATGGCTGGGGCGGCAATGCCCCTTTTCAAAGGAATTTCAAAGAAATTTCCCTGCACTCCAGGCAAGTTTCAAACCCTCCCTCAGTGCCCACTTTGGTCTGAAAAGCTCTAATGAAGGAGCCTTTGCATTCCTGCCGCGGAGGGAGCTCCTGGAACTAGTGTCATGTGAGTCCTGGGACGCCACCAGGACACAAAGCATTTCCAGGTTCTCAGAACCTACATGAAGATATATGTGAGAAAGCCATGTTCGCTTTTCTCTGGCTAAATTTAATTAAGACAAAACAGTAGCCTCCTCCGGAGTCTGCTGCCTGCCATCAGGCAGTTCCAGAGAAAGACTTGGTGAAAGAAAACTGGCTGGCTGCGGCAAGGTTCACCCACATTGTGTCCCATTCTGTCTGGACTTATTTCAGCATCAGATCAATGTCTTCCTGTGAGATGCGCGGACGATACGCTTCTGTTTCCAAGTGAAGCTTATCAACTAAAGACTTTCGCCATCAGTATGTCATCCCCACTTCCGATTGTGGGGGACTCTATATGCTCCTGACAGCTCTTTCTTATTCCCTCAACAGCCCAGCCAAAAGCAGGCGGTCGGAATCAGAAAGGTGTAGGAAGAACCAGGCAACCAGGACAGCTAGGTTCCAAATGCCATTAGAGTGAGCATGGCATAGACAGAGCAAGAACTCATGGTCCAGAAGGACAGTCTGGTGGCACCTGTGAAGTCTGGCTGGGGACCCAAATGGCCAGGCAAGAATGACCTTGAACAATAAGCCTCCAAAGTAGGGAGGAGGTCTGGCATCTCGTGTTGGTGGCATAATCGTGCCATGTGCTTTTCTTTGGGTTTTATGCTTATTTGATCTTTACGTCTACTGTCATTATCCCCATTTTACAGATGAAGTAACTGAGGCACAGAGAGTGAGTAACTTGCCAAGAGTCACACAACTGGTATGTGGTAGAGTCAGGATTTGAACTCAGGCAGTCTGGTTCCAGAGTCTATGTACTAGACTGCCACACCACACCCAACTCTCAGGGAGGAAGGTCTGGTTATTGGATATTGAGGTTATTATGGTTGTGCAATACACAAAGTTAGAGGCTTAAAGCAGCACCAACCAGCTATCTAGCCCACGAATCTACAGTCTGGGCAGGGCGTGGTGGGAAAGGGTCAGATGCTGCTCCACAAGGTGGACACTGGGGCAGCTCATCTCAGGACCGAAGGATCCCTTAGTCCCATGACTCACATGGTTAGCAAGTGAGAGCTGGCTGCTGGCTGGGAGGCCAGCCAGACGGAGAGCCAGGGGCCGTGTTCCTTTTTGCATGGGCCCCTCCATGGCCATTCAGGCTTCCTTACAGCATGGTGGCTAGGTTCCAAGAGTGAGAGTTGCAAGAAACCGGAAGTAGAAACTGACAGATTTTTGTTTTTTTTTTTTAAGATTTTATTTATTTATTTGAGAGAGAGAGAGCACATGAGCAGAGGGAAATGCAGAAGGAGAAGCAGGCTGAGCAAGGAACCTGATGTGGGACTGAGCAAGGAACCTGATGTGGGACTCAATCCCAGGACACTGGAATCATTACCTGAGCCGAAGGCAGACGCTTAACTGATTGAGCCACCCACGTGCCCAAGTTTCTTAAAGTCTAGACCCAGAAACTGGCATGGCCTCACTTCCACCACTGTCTGTTGGCTGAAGCAGCCATCCATCCTTTCCAGGTGCAAGAGGAGAGGACAGAAACCTCATCTCCAAATGGAAGGATTTGGGGATCTTGTTTTAAAACTGTCACTTTGGGTCTGGCATCCAGTGGAAGGACAGGATCCTAGGAATGAAAGAGAAGCTGTTGACTGTTAACTTTTGCTCAGGGCAGATCAGAGGGAAGGCAAATGGACCACGGCACATGAACCAGTGAAGTCTCCAGTGTGCACCAGCTCTTGGCCCTCCTGGGCGTTATCTCAATTTCCCTTTCACACATTTTCTCACCGCTCATTATAGATGAGCACTCTCATCTATATGTATCTATAAGCGCTCTCATCTCAGTGACAGAGCTTCTCTGATTCCAGAGCTGAACCCTTAACTCCTCTGGTGGGCTGCCCCCAGATGAGGAGCGGGGCTGGACTCAGAAGTACGACGAGGTCAGCTGGGAAGTGGTAGGAGGACAAGGGGCCAGGCTTTCACTCCTCACCCTCTCATCTTCTCCAGAAGCCCCACCAGATCAGGGCAGGGCTCCAAAACACCTCATCCCAAGGTATCCTCTCCTTCCGGGACCTCCTCTCAGGCTGGGACCTGTACAGACCTTCCTCACAGCCCTGCCTCCCAAGCTGTCTCTCAACCCTGGCCAGTTCCCGAAATCCTCCCTGTACTTCCTAGAAACCTTCCCAGAGGCATTCTCTCAATTCTACCTATCTCAGCTGAAAGCTGGGAATACTTACCTGCACCACACCTTCGATTTTTTTTTTTAATTTTATTTATTTGTTTGACACAGAGATCACAAGCAGGCAGAGAAGCAGCAGAGAGAGAGAAGAGGAAGCAGGCTCCCTGCTGTGCAGAGAGCCTGATGCGGGGCGCGATCCCAGGACCCTGGGATCATGACCCGAGCTGAAGGCAGAGGCTTTAACCCACGGAGCCACCCAGGCGCCCCACAATTTTTTTTTTTTAAGATTTTACTTATTTATTTGACAGACAGAGATCACAAGTAGGCAGAGAGGCAGGCAGAGAGAGAGAGAGAGAGGAGGAAGCAGGCTCCCTGCTAAACAGAGAGCACGATGCGGGGCTCGATCCCAGGACCCTGGGATCATGACCTGAGCTGAAGGCAGAGGCTTTAACCCACTGAGCCACCCAGGCGCCCCCCCTCAATTTTTTTTTAAGCAAAATTTTTATTTTCGAATACTTTGAGATGCAGAAAAAGTATGAAGATAACACCGAGTTCCCATATTCTCCACCCCCGATTTCCCCTATTACCATCATCTTGTGTGGGGATGGGATGTTTGTCACAAAGAAGAAACCAATACTGATACATTATTATTAACCTTACAATATCGCTGATGTTATCATTAAAGTATAAGTCCATACTTTCTTCAGATTTCCTTACTTTTTTTTTTTCCTTCTAACATCCTTTTTCTTTTCCAGGACACCACATTATGGTGTCTCCTGGTGGTGACAGTTCTTCAGACTTGCCTTGCTTTTGATCATCTGGACAGTTTTGAGGAGTATGTGTCAGGCACTTTGTAGAACATCTCTCAACTGGGACTTGTCCAGTCCCACATTAGACTGGAGTTACAGGTCTGGGGGAAAAGGACCCGAGAGATAAAGTGCCATTTTGATCCCATTGCATCCTGGGTACGTTCTACTGACATTTCTTACCACTGTCCGTGCCTACCATGGTCACCTGCCCAAGGCGGTGTTTCCAGAACGCCCTGTCTGGAAGGATGTCACCATGCCTAGCCCATGTTTGAAGAGCGGGGAGCTATGCTCTTTCTTGAGGACAAAGGGTCCACACCAATCACTTGAAATTCTTCTGCACTGGAGTTTTGCCTCACTCCCCCCAACACCCATTCATGAATATTTATTTTCTACTTTGGATAATAATCAGATACTACTGTATTAATTTTATTGTTCAAATTGTTCCAGCTTTGGTTACTGCAGCTCTTTCAGTTGGCTCCACGTCCCTCTGATTTTTTTTTTTTTTTTTTTTAAGGAAAGATGGTCTGGGTTCATCTTGTGTATGTCCTGCCTCCATCCTAGCATCAGACATCTCTGCAAGGAACTCTGGTTCCTTTTATCAGGAAAGGGTATTAGAAACCAAGATCTGGGCATGGAGTGTGCTTGTTGTTCCCGGGGTATCCTTGCTTCCAGGCCCTCCCAGGTGATAGAACAGGGAAATATATGTGAGCTCCCTCACCTGTGTGTCCATCAAACTATCAGATACACATAAATCTGTATTTTTATGTGTAACCACCTGTGTCTATATTAAGGTAAGTCTGACTTTATACTAATGTCTACAACTCCTATCCATTTTCATGAGGGTCATTTTAGCCTTCTCCCTTCGCTTGTCTGTAACCTCCTGCTACCCACTCCTTCAGTGAGAGGCATGGCTCTTACCACCCACCATCCATTTACCTACTTGTCCAATTTCAATATACATGAAATCACAAATGCTTTTGTATTCCATTCCATGGTTTAATTTGAGACCCAAGGGGTCATGACTTGACACCTTTCATTTTTTTAACTTTTTAAAATAAATCTTTTCTGGGTTTTTTGTTGTTGTTGTTGTTCTTTGCTTGTTTGTTTGTTTGTTTTAAGAGAGAGAGAGAGAGAGAGAGAGAGAGGCAAGGAGGGGCAGGGGAAGAAGCAGAGAGAAAATCTTAAGAAAATCCACAGCCAGCATGGAGCCCAATGTGGGGCTCAATCTCGTGACCCAGAGACGACGACCTGAGCTGAAATCAAGAGTTGGATGCTTAACTGGATGAGCCACCCTGGCGCCCCGACTTACAACCATTTAAAAATAGAATGAAATAATGTAAGATAGAACAGATCAATGCATTCAACAAAATAAGGGAAGAATAAACTTTTGTTTCAATACTCGTGTGGGTAATGAGTCAAAATGAAAATATATGGATCTGGAAAGCATGGAAGTTGCTAGCTGACAGTACATTGGCATCCTCACTTCATTTTATCTTTACTGTAACCCTATAAGGAGGGGTTATTATTAACCCCACTTTCCCAGTGAGGAAGCTAAGGCCCAGAGAGGTCCAATAGTGCACTCACGGCCTCCCAGTTAGTGAGGGGCAGGTTATGAAGAAACCTCCTGGCTCCCAGTCTTAGCTGGGTTTTCCTGCACTTGATCCTGCCTCCTTCCAAAGTCCAGAGCAACATGGCCCATGGGAAGGAGGTCCAGGGTGGACAGTATTTGGGTCCCTAAACCTGGCCAGCCCCACTTTGGTTTGGTGGAAAGAGGGGTTGTTCACCATCCACCGACCATTGCCCCCCACTCGAAAAGCTGACTCAGTGGGAGTTCAGCCAGGACCAGGCTCTGCCAGGGTGGACAATTCATGTGGGCATGGGTGAGCAGGTAGGAGAGGCTGAGAAGGGTCATACAGGCCTTCTCCCTCCAGGCAGATGCCACACACACACCACATATACCACATTTTGCAAACACACTCACAAAAGCATGCTCTAGCTGGGGCTCCAGACTCCCTCAGGGGCCGAGTTCCCAGCTGTGAGCAACTGTGGGTCCTACAGTATATCTGTCTGTCCTGCCTCTCCTCCACAGGTTCTCCTTCTTTGGCTGAAACCAACATGAGTCCCCTGGGGGCATTTTCCCCACCTTTTCTTCTTTCTTATCCCCCTGATCTGAATACCCACAACACTGTGTCGTCCTGTAATTTATGAGCTCCCCAAACGCACTCATCCCTTTTCCTTAATTACTGGGATGTAAAGAAGGCCTTGGTTTTTCAGCAGACAGGCAGGCCCTCCTTTTCCCTGGGATACAGCCCACCAGGCCCTGGCCAGGATCCCTCCCATGGGGCTGTGTGGTTTATCTGTGGTCTGTTCATTCAAAGGTCACCATTGTCAAGAAACCCCTAACAGTGGTGAGAGCAAGGCAAGAGAAACGAGGAACAGTAATAACTTTTCTGTAGCATATATCCTCCAGCCAGGCCCTTCCCAACCACTGTCCTCTGGTGAGCTGGGTACCTCCACCAGGAGACAGTGGGTCTCAGCATCTCTCAGTGAGGAGTACTGAAGGCAGGGGAAGCGTCCCCTGGCATCTGTGGCAGGAACTTATCAGCAAGCCCAGCAGTACTTTGACCTCACTTCAAGTCTCTGCTCAAGTGCTATCAACTCCCGGAGGGAGGCCTCCTCTGCTCCCCCTATTCCTAGCTCCCAGTGCACCTTCCTGGTTTAGCATTTTTCCATAGCCATTCCTGCCATCTGACAGCTATCTGTTTTCATTATTTGTTTACCTGCAGCCTACCCCAACAGAATGTAGCACAAGATCTTTATTTTATTCACCACGTTCTCCCTTGTGGCCTAGAAGTTTCTGGCACACTGTAAGCACTCAATAAATCTTTGTCGAATGAATAAATGAATGAATAAGTAAATGAATGAATGAATTTCTTGGGCCTTAATTCCTTTTGGCCCACATTCCGTGGCCTGCCTAGAACCCTTTGGACATGTTCTCCCAACAAATTCTTGAAGAGCAGTTGTCCACACTGGCTGGTCCAGACCCATGCCAAGGACAACCTAGACCCTCTCTGCAGTCAACCTCAATGGGGATGGTGGCTGCGCCTAAGGCTAGGGTTGCTTCAGAATTGCTCTGTCTTGGTGGCAAAGCACCCTGGGTCCACTCAGCAACCCCTCCTCACACAAAGCTGTAGGAGCCGCACCACACCTTCCCTGGTCCAGCACTGGGCAGGTCCTAAGTTTCTCACTGTCTTGGAGCTGCCTCCCACCAGAAAGAGCCCAGAGCTCCCCCCACACCATGCAAGAGCCATGGCTTGGGCCCAGAACATCCTTGGTCTCCTTACACTTGAAAGGGCCAGGACTGAGGGTCCCCAGGAAGGAGAGAAGAGAAGGCTTGAGGCAGCTGCGGCCCCCAGTAGACCCAAGGTGAGCAGACACGTTGAACCCTGGCGTGGGGGAGATACAGGGAGCAGAGAAACAGCCAGAAGGCCTCCGAGGGGACAGGCAGAGGGGGAGACAGAGAGGCAGAGACCCACGGAGGAAGACAGAGGACAGAGAAAGGGCCCGAGAGCCAGCCCCGGACGACAGGCGGAGAGAGCCAGGGGACGAGAGCGAAGACGCCGCAGCGAGGGGGCGGCGGAGGGGCGCGGGCCTGCGGCTGAATCGGCCTCTGTTCTGGCGCCGCACTGAGGGGCTTTCTTCGCGGCCGTGGGAAAGCGGTGGGCGAGCGCGCGCAGCCGCCATGTGGACGGTAATTAGCCGGATTAGGGCGGGAGCCCCGCGGCCCCGGCGGGCGGCCCGGGAACAAAAGGCCCCTCTTTGCCCGCGCGAACGCGGGGTCACGGGGTCAGCGGGCAGGGTCCCCCCGAGGGGCGAGGGGCGTCCGGAGAATGGGGCCTCTGTGCACCTGGCGGGCCGGCTTTGGGGTCCAGCCTCGGGTGCGGGAAGAGAGCGGGGGGAGGCGGAGGGGAGAGGCCAGAGGGAACAAGACTCCCCAGAGGGCAGGGAGCTGACCGGCCTTAGGAGTAGTAGCACCTTGGACATGGATAACATTGATTGAGCGCTTCCTGTATACCAAGTCCGTGCCAGGACAGCATCGTGTCATTTCGTCTTCCTAAGAGCACTGAGGGCGAAAGCTAGAATGACCTGACTTTACACACAGGGGCCGCCAGTGAGGAGATAGTGACTTGCTCAGGGTCACACAGTCTGAAGTCGTGCCTCACACATTTGCTGGCCCTGAGTGGGCACTCCACAAGTATGAGTCCAATGAATGAATGGATGGATAGATGGATGAATGACAAAGTTGGCCCTGACCTCCCCCGAGCGGTCACCCTCCACCTGAGAGGTTTGGGAAGTGCAGACACCCAGCCTGACCTGGAGGTCCACTCCCATCAGGAAAGCTGTTCTGGGACATTCATGCAGGGTTGTATCAGTACTGACAACCAGCTCCCCCACTCCACCACACCTCCCCGCCCCAGACAGTGCGGGAGACTGGTCACTAAAGTCAGGAATTCGAATAGTGGAAAATGAGACCATTTGGTTTCTTTTCCAGCAGCCCCCTCCTGCCCCAGAATGGTACCTCCCTTAGGGATCTACACTCGCAGCCCCCAGGCTCCCCTGCAATGCTCAGGGCAGCATGTGGGGCTGAGAGTGACCCGTGGGGACAGGAAGAGGAGGACCTGGAATCTTCCCCTGTCACCTTGCTCTCACTAGCCACTCCAGAGAGTAGAAAGTGCTCCAATTTTAAATGAAGAGCCCTCTCTGGGCAGTCGGTGTCGTGCTCCAGCTGACCAAACGTCTCGCATCATGGGAGATGCAGTCAGAACGCACACTCTGCCGGCAGCTGATGGGAATGGGAGAGGTAGACAGGTGGACCTGGGGTGAGGCATTAAGGGCAGCGGCGACTGTGGCAAAACCTGCTGTAAATGTGGCTGCAATTGCTTACTCTGGCCTATTAGTGTCTTATGGGCCGAACTGGTCGGGCCTGAGCTTTTCAAGAGAAATAAATTCAGCTTTTTAGGTGGGTTTTCCAGGTTTTAAAGTACGCTGGGGGCCACACCATCATAGGTAAGGTCCAGATCCAGCCCATGGCTTGGCAGTTCACAGCCTCCTTCCTATGAGTAGCACTGGAAATGCTCTGGGGACTCTGAGCCACAGGAAGAAGGAATACGTCATCCCTTTCCCCAAACTCCTCTCCCTCTGGCTTCTCCAGGGTCAGTGATGGAGGAAGGGGTTAGAGATGGGTATTGGAGGGTCCCCAGCCCTGTCCAGATCTCTGTGTCCTGAACCAGGCTGTCTCCATGATGGAGAGGGCTGAGGCAGGAAGTCTCCAGGGTCATTGAGATCTGGGTGACCAGGCACATGGCCAGGAGACAGAGGTTGTCACACCCAGCTCTGCCGGGGGAAGCCCAGTGAACCATTAAATGAGAGTTTTCTCTTGGGACAGCAGCACTTGCCTGAGAACTGCTGGCATAGAAGGAGGAAATGCCTGTTTCTGTCCAGCTCTTCATCACATCCCCACCTTCACTCGCCCTCACAAACTCCTTGTCAAGTACAGGAGTACTGTTATCCCATTTCTCAGAGGAAGAAACTGAGGCACAAAGGGCTGGAGTATTTGTCTGAAGGGAGTAGAGAATGAACATCTGAGAGTCAGAGCTTAAAGGGGGCTCCAAGTTTAAGCTTCGTTTGAAATGTGTTTCCTTAAAAATTAATGTGAACGATGCTTCCTGCTTCATAACATACGTGGCTATTTTGATAGAAAAATGGTGATTGTTTTTCCTTCCATATCTGGTAAACCTGACCTTGTGAAGATGAGTCGTGTTTATCCTGTCGCCTCTCAAACCCCTGGCACTTCACCAGGCAGTCTATCCACAAGAGAGAGAAGCCCTCCAAAGACAGCTCACGACGTAAGGCCCTGACTTTCATAAAGAAGGTTTGGTTGCTGTTCATGTCTCTCCTCAGCTCCCCATTTCCACCTCATGGAAAACTGAGGTGAGAAGCCTCTCCTGTCTCCTTGGGCCAGGCACAGCCTGGGCTCGGAGCCGCGTGCCTGAGGCCCACTTGTGTAGCTGCGGATCCCTACACCCACAAAGCCCGATGCCGTCTCCGTTTTCCTCCTCCCTCAGCTACATCGGTGTTCTCTCCTTTTCACAGACCAAAACTTCTGCTGCCGCAGGAGCTGCTGCCTCTCGCTCCTGACAGGGGCAGGCCTGGATGGCACAGTGCTCCCAGACTCTGGGCTGAAGTGTCGGGAGGGCATCTGCCCCCCTCAAGGAATGGCTAAGAGGTGACCACTCTCACTCCTGCGCCTGTAAGAGCACAAGTCAGGGAGCCGGAGGCCACAGGGGTGGCAGCCAGAGAGAGAGGGGTCAGTCCTGAGACAGCTGCCCTCAAGGAGCATGAGACAGTTCCACAGGGCTGACGGACGACCTGAACCCAGGGAAGAAGCTCCAGAACCAGAAATGGGAAGAACTGCCTGCTTTCCCAGGAATACCCAGCACTGCACCTCGCCAGCCCAGTGGAGTGCTCTGGGGGTGCTGCGGGGGGCTGGGGGTCCTTCCACCTCTTCCCCAACACCCGCCCACCTTTCCCTTCAGGCAGCTGCTGGTGGTTTCAGAGACCCACCTGGCCAGAACACCTAAGGCATGGAAACGCTTGCTTCCTGACCCCACCCGCACCATTAGATTGGCAGACACGCTTAAAATCCTTAGAAGGATACTCAGAAGAATCCCCAGTTCCCGTAAGAAAGCCCTGTGAGAAATGTGGGAAGTGTCTGGCATTCTACCCTCTCCGATCAAATTTCCAAGCTCTGTCTTGGCCAGGTCCCCAACACTGAAGTCACCAAAGCCCCCTCTCTTTCGCTTTTTCCCCACATCGCCTGTAACCAGCTCAGGGGCCCAAGTTTTCCCTTAGGAAGCCCAAGGCTCAGCCCCCTCCACCAGTGGGAAAGGAGGAATTTCATTCCAAGGCTTCTGGCTAATTGTGTTGGCCTCTTATCGGAGCCTCTTTCTTTCCTTGAGGAAAACCGAATTCTCACAAGTGTCCCCTCTCCCTCTCCCCTCCCTCCACCTCCCCCCACTCATCTTCTGGGTCACAAACATGGACGCAAGTCTCCTGCCCGCCTAGACATTGGAGAGGGCCAACGGCAGCATGGAGGCTGAGGCAGCATGGAGGCTGAGGCAGGCCGGGACCTCAGGAGGGGAAGCCCTCAGGGGACAGGCCTTGTGGCCCATGGCAGCGAGGAGAGCGTGCCTGGGCCTGGCCCCTTCTCCATGTTTGTCAGGGATGAGGATGTGGGTGGGAGAATTCTCCAATCTGCAGACCATCCCAGCTGAGCAGCGTAGGAAATACGCTGAATAATAAAATCCAAAAGTTTGCTCTGGCTGGATGGAAAGGACACATTTAAGAGGTGAATGTGAAGAGAGTTTAGTGTTAGGATCTATTTTGGGGGGGTCCAAAAAACCACCTGCCTTGGGGCGTGCAAAAAACTGTAGGATTTCGGGTACTTAGCCTAATGCCAGTCAGCTGTGTCATGAATCAAAGCAAGACAGTGGTGTGAGCTTCAGGTGCATTAAGGAAAGGCTTGTTTTGGGATTTCTGTGTCCCAGAAAACCCATTTGGGGATTTCTTGTTAGTCCACTGACCACTCACATCAAAACCTTTAGGGCTTGCTTAAAAATTCAGATTTCCAGGCACACCCAGATTGTTCAATCAGATGCTATAGGGAAGGAGACCGGAATATGCATTTTCAACAACCTCCCAGGTGATCTTTAGACCATTTCATCCCTATCTCCCTCTTTAGCCCACCATGGGCTCTCACTAGGACTGTCCTACCTCTTAGCAAATAGGAAGCCCTGTCCCCAGCAAAACTTTCCACTATACAAGCAATTCCACTCCTGGAGCTTTGCTCCTTTGGGTTAGGACACTGCCCCTACAAATGGCCTTGTCAGTGAGTATTTTAAAAGATGAAGACAGCTGGTTTATAGCAAAACTGTGGTGGGGGCACTGCTGGGGATGCAGGCTGAACTTCCAGACAAAGAACAAGGCTGAATCATCCTGCTGGAGGGTCATGATCCAGCTGAGTGTAAATTCCGCACAGGCCCTCAGCAGCTGTGTGACCCTGAACACGGACTTTGACTTCTCTGAGGTTCAGATTCCCCCTTGGAGGTAATGAGGCGTTCCTCACCCAGATGCTCTGAGGTGCAGACGAATAGCGTAGGTTATGTGAAGGTGCGTGGTGTGGCTTGTTGAATGCATGAATGAGTGAATAAATAGCAGATGGATAGATGGGTGGATGGGGTGGATGGATGGACGGAGGGGCGGATGGATGGATGGATAGACAGACGGCCTCTGAAATTTTTCTTTCTTTCCAGCAATCAGCCTCTGCCTCTGAATCGATTCTCAGCAGTTCCCCCACCCCAGCCTCATTCCCGATGTCTCCCAGACATTTTGATTTAGGGTCTAAGTCATGCCTCCTAGGAAAATCCCTCTCCTTTTCCTGCCGCGTCCTCGCTAGATGCCCATCTCTCAGCCCCAGTCCAGCGGCCAAGGCGTTCTTAGTGGCACTGGGTCTTAAATTCACAACTGTTCTCAGTTTCCCCCTGAGAGAGCAGGCTACTGAGTTTGGCTCAGTTCACCTTTCCGGCCAGCCTCCAGGAGCGGCCCACCTTCAGACTGGCCGGGACTTGTAGGAGAAAATCAGCATTGTCCAGTACAAAGCCTGCTTCTCCTGGAACGCGGACGCAGGGAGGAAAAATAGGAGACAGTTGGAAGGTGGTAACTGCTGAGGGGAAAGAAATGCTTCCAGCCAGCCGAATTAGGGAAGATTTCACAGAGGCATACATTTGGATCTTAAAGGATGCATAGTTCTGGACATGTCAGCTTGGGGAAAGAGCATTCCAAAGAGATGCACCAGCCTACGCGAAGGTCACAGAGGGCAGAGTAGGGGAGGCTCTGCCTGGCAGGAACACAGGGAAAGGTAGAGGAGGGGATCCAAACCACCGGATGGGGGAAGGCGACGTGCAAGGCTGGGAAAGCCAGCCTTGATGTCTCCTCAACTCTCCACTTGTGGATTCAGGCAGAAGCAGGCGCTGTGGTCTGGGTGTGACCCCTCTCCTTCTCCCCTCTAGGCTCTAACCCACAGCCTCTTACTGTACTCTGCTATGTGCTCTTCTTGCAGGTATCGGTGGGCTCTGGCCTGGGTGCCTTCAGTAACTCATGGCGGCCTGGTGGGCCACCCCCAATTCCACCAACCCTTCCCATCCCTCCTCCTGAAGGAACGAGTGGAGGAGTTCAGGCCTTGGGCGGGCTGGTGGGGCTCTCCTGATGCCCATGCAAGGGTGAGAAACTTCTCAGCCCTAGACACAAGCAGCTGCCCTTTTGGTTATAGGTCACCCTGCTCCACCCCTGCCCTGCAGCCTGCAAGTGGCGGGTCTCACCCCTGTACTTTCCCCCAGCTAATCCAAGCCACACAGAGAGCTGCAGCCTGCCAGCGGGTCTTGTTTCACTGGAATGTTGGCATCGAACTTGAGATCGGAAATGAACTCATTATCTGATTGTTTTTATTTATGAAAATGTAACTGCTCTGGGAAAGGTCTTTCTTGAACAGTCTTCTGAGTGGATGAGTAATTCTCTCCCCTTCATATACACATGCTCAGACACATATGTCCAGGCACACACACACACACACACACACACACACACACGCAGAGGCAATTACATTTTCCAGCAGATACACACCTTTAGGTATACACAGAATCCCTTGGAGATATCTGTTCCTTTGAGGAAGGGGACCTTGTCTCTTTTATTCATTGCAGAGTGCCTAAAGGCACATAATAAGCCATCAGTAACTACTGACTGAATGAATGGTAATAGTAGATGGACATACACACACACACACACACACACACACACACACACACACACATGCACACACGCCCAGCCTCTCTTCTTCTTGGAGAACATCAAAGTCAGAGAATACCTAATTCCAAAGCTTGAAGTCACCACACCATGAACCACACCCTGTACTGGTTGAGAATACATCATCTGGAACCTGCCAATGGAGATGGCCATTGTCAGTTCCCAGGAAGCCAGGGCAGCAGCCCTTCTTCTGACCTGCCAAGGCCTCAGCAGATGCCCAAAGCCATCCCACCAGCCTTGCTAACCTCAGCCCTAATACACTGTGCTGGCCAAGAAAGCCAGAGATGATTCTGCTGGGCAAACGGTTTTCCAGGAATGTTCTCTGGGAGCTGCCCCCACTCACCCACAGATGGCTCAGCTGCAGGTCCTGGCACAGGGTCTTGGGCAATGCCAGCCCCCAGGCTCTGTCTGTCTTTCCTTCAGCCCATGGCTATGACTCAGGCAATGCAAGGCCTGTGAATGTCTTCCTGGGAAGAGACTGGGCCAGAGGCAGGGCGGGTTGGCAAGCAGGGGAAGCCCAAGAAAGGGTTGCTTGAGTCGGATCTCAGGGTGGAGCACTCAGAAGCACCATGACCCTGATCCCTGAATGTCCCTAAATGCCTCCCCCATAGAGAAGGCAGCCTGCTGTGGTCGCCAAGAGCTCTGGGCTGAAGTGAGGCCCAAATGGGTTGACAACCCTCCTAGCCGAATACTGTCTATGTGACTTTGGACAGGTGGCTAACCTTGGAGCTTGACTTCTCCTGGCACCTTGGGTAATGCAATCACATCCTTCCTGCCTGGCTGCCTGAGACCCCACCCTTTCCTGACCTCCTTTCCAGCCTCCAAAGGAGAGTCTGCTATGCCCTCTACAGCACTGAAACCCTCTTCATGTGACTCTTTAAAGGTCAGAGCCCTTTGGGTGGCTCATCCAGTTCCTCATGCCTGACAGTGCATAAGACCTTCCCAAGAATCAGCATGAGGGAGGTGGGAGGGCACTGGGAGAAAGGACAGCCTATTTGGTTAACACTGTTGTGTCCCATGGCCTCGCCACTTGGAAGTAAGGACTGTGATCTCTCAAAACTCTCAAAAACCACCCAGCAAGTCTGCTCCTGGCTCTCCACCCGGGAGACTCGAGGGCACTTGTCTATGAATACACATGCACACGAATGCTTAATTCACAGCACTTCAAATTGGACAACCCAACTATCCCCCAATAGGATAATGCCGAGACAGACTGCAAGGTGCTCAGGTGAGGGAACACTTACACGGGGAGAAAACCCAACAAAGAACTTCTGCTCCACACAGCAGCATGGACGGATCTCCCAGGCATTGAGTAAAATAAGCCAGACACAAAAAGGCCATATGGTACCATTGATAGAAGGGGAGGAACAGGCTAACTGATTCTATAGGGATAGAGGTAGACTACTGGTCACCTCTAGGGGTGGTATGTACTGACGAGGGACACGAGAGATCTTCCGTGGAACTACGATGTTGAATAACTTAATCTGGTGGTTTCGTGGGCACAGACACATATGTGGCAGTCCACCCAACTGTTCCCCTAAGCTCTCTTGACTCTACTGTGTTATACGAGGGGAGTGGCCCAAGTCATAAGGAGTCTCAGCCACACTAGAAGGAGGTGTTCTGAAGGGAGCTCACAGGGTTTGCAGGAGGAAGGTCAGGCATGAGACTTTGCAAGAAGACCATGAAGCCAATAGTGGAAAAGAGAAGGCCTAGAGCATTCTCTCCAGAAAAACCGAGAGACCTGACTGAGGATGGGTTGCCATCAAGCAGCAGGGAGTGAACTACCCCACATGTGCCAGACCAGGTCAGAGTACCCTTCCGTGGGTCTCTGTACAGGGGTAATGCCCATGCACTTGGTTTGGGACCCAAGGTGGAAGCCAGTCTCGGATCACCTATCTTCCCCACATTTCTGCCCTTCCAACAGCTTTGGGGCAAAGAAGGGACTGAGCACCGAACCTCTATTTTAGTCCTAGTGAATAGTATGGATGAATCTTTCAGGTGTGCTTAGGTAAAAGGTGTAAGGAGAGAGCTAACTTGTTGTGCCTTGCTTTATCATAAACTAAACTCCGAGAAAGAATCTCTTAAAAAGCATTCCAGGCTGCCTGGGTGGCTCAGTGGGTTAGGCCTCTCTGCCTTCGGCTTTGGTCGTAATCTCAGGGTCCTGGGATCAAGGTCTGCTTCCCCATCTCTCTCTGCTTGCCTCTCTGCCTGCTTGTGATCTCTCTCTCTCTGTCAAATAAATAAAAAAAACTGCATGCTGGCCCCCCACCCGCCTCCTGATGCTGGTCCGTGGGTCTGTGAGTGTGCCAGAACCTGCGTCTAGGTGTGCATCTGTCCCTGCATGTTGTGTTTCCTTGTCAGAGAGTCCTCTGGTTTGACCTTCATAGACCCCAGCCCCTCCTCATTCTGCTCTCTTGCTCCTGTTCAGCACCCCCACACCCCTCCTTACGGATAGCCTGGTCTTCCTGCCCGGACAGCGGGCAGCTGATTATCTTTTCACAGTGGTATGGAGAAGCTAAGTCCTTGTCCTCCGCAGACCTTTTTTAAAGAAACCCTGAAAAGGCAACACTTAACCTTAAGACACTGCTTTCAAGCACCGTGACAGGCAACTCAAAATCTCGTCACACTGTGGGCCTTAAAGACTGACCAAGGGCAGCTGGTGGCTTTTTCAGGATCTAGGAATCAAAAGGCATGGCCCCCTCCTACCACTGGAGCCCCAGCATCCGTGTGAGTGACTTGGTAGGTCAGTAAAGACAGTTGCCAACCCTTGGGCAGCTCTGGACACGTATGCCACATTGGGCTCTCTGGAAGAATGGAGGACACCAGGGACCAATGGCCCCAAGCACTGGGGCTCCCCCATCCTCCAGGCCCAGCCCCTGCCTGTCCCCTTCTCCTTTCCTGGACAGTGCCTACTCCAGTCATCTCCTCACATAGCTCACAGCAAGCCATCTGCAATCCTCCTCCTCAATCCCCACCCCACGGCAGACATGGGGAGCCCACTTACTGCACAGCTCTCGGACGCTGTGCCAAGCAAGTCAGGTAGGTGGTGTCACTAGGCTCACCCCACAGAGGAGAAAACCTTTGGTGAGGAATCAAGGGGATTTCCTGAAGTCACACAGCTGGTAATGGGTGGAGGCGGGATTTGAACTCAGGCAGGCAGACTGCACAGCCCAGCCTGACCAGCCCCTCTCTGTTAACTCCTCTCTGGAGCCCAGTCCAATTCCCTTCACCACCACTTCACCAGAGGCCGTAGAGGGTGGTGGTGGAAGAATCAGACCAAGGAATCTGGCCACCGGGTTGATGTCCCAGCTCCTCCTCATCCTATGGGGACCTCACCCCTCTGTACCTCGATGCCCTCACCCTGTCCTCTGGCTGGGGATTGGAATGGGTGGGGCAGCTGTTCCTGCCTGCCCAGAGCTCTCACATCAGCTACCTCTCTCAAGGCTGTCTTTGGCTCTGGCCCCATGCTCCGTCCAGTCCATGCAGGCCAAGAGCAGGGAATGGTACAACCCAGGGCGACCCTGTGTAGGGCCTGCTCCCAACACAGCCATGGAGCCCAAGGCTCGGTAAGAGAACTCACCCTTCTGGCTATCAGGGACCCCTGTCCAACACAGAGGCCAGCATGTATGAAGCCCCTTGCCAGGGACCCTGGAGCTCACTGTCTGTGCTCTTCCAGCCTCTCCAAGTTCCCAGCCCTGCTCCCAGCACCCCCAACACCCCCATCAGCTTCACACCCAAGAGGACTCTGGTGAATGCTTTCCCCGGATCCCACCTGTGAATTTTGTTACCCCAGCTAGTCTGTGACCACTCCAACAGCAAGAACTCTCTTTTCCCTGGCTTCCATCCCCTGACAGCTCAGACACAGGCCTGGGCAGACACCGGGTACTCAAAACACACTTGAAATGGATGGAATTGGGTGGAGGGTGTAGACACTACAATCTTGGAGTTGCTGGTTATTTAGTCCAATCAGAGGTGGAAAAAGAAATAGTACGGGGTGGGATGGTGTGACAGGGGACTGAAATGCAAATGAATGAAAACCGTTCTGCAGTGATATGCAGATGCGCATCTTAGATTTGTGGGAAGCAGTCCCACAGCTTCAGAATCCTCATTCTGGTGGGCTCTGCCATCCCAGGGACGCCATGCCTGCTGGAGATCTTGTGTGGCAACGTGGGGAGCAGACCTCCATGTGAGTCTCCAGCACCAGTGGAAACCAGCTGGGGGGTTGGAGGGTGCTGCAACCACCTACCAGGGCAGAGGCCTGTCCTGGGAAAGGGCTGGAAGTGTAGCCAGAGCTGGGGATCCCTGGGATCTGCAGACGTTGCTCTGGGAGAGCACAAAAGGCTGGGCCAGGAAGGAAGGACTAACTTGGTGTCACTTCCAGGTTTTCAGACGGACCCAGCTCTCTGACGTGACCACCGCTGGGGAGCCCCTGGCTGCCTGCCATTCACCACTGCCACTCCCAGCCCTACGCTGGGCTGCCCACCAACCCTCAGCCCATACCCCAAGTGAGTTGGCAGGCATGGGCAACTGGGGCATCTAGGGGCTTCCCAACACTGATGGATGGGTACCTTCTCTGGCCAGGCCCTATGACTATGACTGTCACGGTCAAGGGCACTGAGGTCCAGAGAGGTTGTGAGTTACCCAAGCCACACAGTGGGTCAGGGCAGACCCAGATCGGAACCTACATCTCTCCAGTGGGGGTGGGAAGTGGGTGCAAGGGCAGTCGGCATGGGCGGGGCCCCCGTGGCAATCCCAGCCCAGAGGGCCGCCTCCTTCAGGGGAGTTGTGGCCAGGAGGCTGAAGGAGAAGGAGAGAATGAGCACAGGGCCAGAGAGAGCTAGGCTGGACCAGCAACTGCGAATCTTCAGGGGGTTTGCAGGGCAGCCTAAAGCTGGGGTTCCCACAGCGGCAGGTGGGCACCCAGGGGGCCAGGCCCAACAGGCCTGGCACCCACTCTAGCGGGGCTGGAGATGCCAGCTCTCATCCGCCAGCCGGCCTGCCAGCTGGGGAAGCTTCATTAGAATTCCTCAGCCCTCTAACCCATTTCCTTCCTGGGGAACGGGACAGCTAATGGCCCCCATCGCCTGCTGCCAGGGCGAGGTGGGCCGGGCTGGCAGCCTCGGGGTGGACTGGGGGGTGGGGATGACCTAACAAGCTCAGGAAGTGAGCCTCTCCCTGGCCCGGAGTACAGAAAGATGACCCTAAATTTCCCCAAGTCAGAGACCATCTGCCTGTCTGTCTATCCATCCCCCCAGGGCCCAGGGGGCTGGTGAGTGTGGACAGACAGACACAGGCTGTGGGAAGCTTCAGTGATTAATGGGTGATGAAAACCAGACTCCGTCAGGATGGGGGTGGGAACAGAGAGGCGGAGAGAGGCTGTCTGTTTTATGCTTGGCTCAGCTTTGAGCTCACAGCCGGGGGGGAGGAGGGCGGAGGCAGCTGAGGGCAGTGCCTGGCCCCAGCCTCGGTATCCCAGCCTGGGCAGCCGGCCCCACGTCACCGAGGCCCACCTGGCACGTCTTCAGCAGGAAAGAATGAACACGGTCACCCCACTCCTCCATCCCTTGATATTCCTCCCTGTCCTGGGGGCCAAGGGTCCCGGGCCCAGACCCTGAAGCTCCTCTTACCTCTCGCCCCCTCCCAAACATGTGACAAGCCCGTGCTCTGTTCTCAGGACCTGCTCAGCCCTCACAATGGAAACTTTTCGAAGTTTCAATGGAGCAGATTTTCCCCCTGGAGATTCCTTGACAGCAAAACCTACATCTAAGAAGATTTAGATCAAATCTCCAAACTCCAAACATGCCGTTGAGAGAAACCAAGCAGGAAGAAGCCTTGCCTAACCAATCCTCATAGTCACCACCAGACAGACATCTGGAGGGACCTGGCAGCACTTCCACCCCACCCCAAAGTGTCCTCCAGCTGCCCGTCTTTCCCCCATGCCTGGGATTCCACCATTAGATGGATCCCCGCAAGGTGAGAGATTGCCCTCCCTCCCAAATACTGAACTGTGAGAGTTTTTCAAAGGCTTCTCAGTGTGTCCACCCCCAGGTCCCTGGGATCTGGCCAGGCAAAGCCCGAAAGAAGGAAACGGGATACAGATCGAGGAAGTGGCTTGGAGAAGGCGGAGTACACAGGCAAACTTTGCTGACAGAAGATTTTTGCTGCTGGCCGACCAGGCCTGCCTGTCATCAGAACAAAAAATATCTTCTAGTTGTCAAAAAATATTTCCAAGGGAGCTATCGTGTTGTGGTAAGGCCACAGATAAGGAAAGCAATGCTGACTCGTTCCTTCTCGTGTGTATTTGTGGGCCCACTGCGTCTCAGAAATGGTCTCTCTGAAGAAACCAAGGCCTGCGTGCGAGGTTGCCTGCCCCCCACCCTCCCCTCAGGGGGGGAAGTGACAGAACTGAGATCCCATGTCTGCCAGACCCAAAACCCCCACTTTCAAAGCCCCACCCTGCCAGTGGCTTTGGGGAAGGAGCTGGACACCCCTGGGAAGAATCAGAGATTTTTAGAAAAGGCCTCATGTGAAAATGAGAAAACCTTCATTAGGGCTTTTTAGCAGAAACATAACCTTCCTTCTTGCAAATATTTCTGGGCTCCTGGGGGTCCCCAATTATGGGTCCAACAAATGATTAAGAAAGGAAGGATAAAATTTAAAAGTCCCCACACCAGTTAATCAGAGAATGTTCTTTTGGGGGTGGGGAGGGGCGCAGCCAAACTTTATGGCTCCTTGTGTCCCAGCCCCTGTCTCTTGCCTTGACAGAGCCCAGACTTGTCATCTGAGAAGCAGGGGGAGGGGGAGGTCATGGCCCTTCTCTTGTTTCTGCCGGAGCTCTGCTCTTCTGCGGGGAATGCAGGGCTGGGACAACTTGGCAGCCTGGGTACTTCTGTAAAGTGAAGTGGAAGAGGCAGCCCTCTTCCTCTGTCTTGAGTGGGAGGATGAGACCCCGTTGGCCAAGGCTGAGTGCCCGAGGTTCAGTGGAGCACAGACTTGAGCTCCAGTCTGGACACGTGCAAACAGAGCGGCTCACCCGGCCAGCCCCGTCTGCAAGAGGGGAGTCATCCTACCCTCCTCATGGACTTTCTTGGATGAAACAAGAAAGGGAGAGTGGCTTCATTCTCTCTTGCTTCATAACAAATTAGCACAAAGTCAGCAGCTTAAAACAGACCCTGTTTATTATCTCACAGTTCCAAAGATCGGAATTCTAGAAGGGCTCTGCTGGATTCTCTGCTTGGGGTCTCACAAGGCCCAAATCAAGGCCCGCGTCTAGAAGCCCTGGGAAAGCATCTGCTCCTGAGCTCATTCCAGTTTGAGCAGAACTCTGCTTCAGCAGCTGCCTGTCCCCTGAGCCCCTCTAGAATCCTAGAAGCTGCTGGGCCCTTCCCTTCCACATGGTCCCCTGCACCTTTAAGTCATCAGTGGTGCACGGAATCCCCTCTTACACTTAAAATCCATGACCTCCTCTCCTGCCACCAGCCAGAGAAAACTCTCCGCTTCTAAAGGGCTCGCGTGATTAGATCAGGTACACCCCACTCCCCAGATAATCTCCCTTTTGATTAACCCCAAGTCAAGGGATCCAGAACCTTAATTAGGTCTTCAAATCCCTTTGCCATATAATGTTATAGAATCAGGCGCCTGGTATTTCATCCTGCTCAGAGATTAGGGTGGGAAACCGGGGTATGGGGGGGGGGGCAAGTTTGTAGTTCTCCCTAGCACAGGGAGTAAAAGCATGATGGCATTTTTTGTCCAAGTGCTGGATGAGACTCCTTCCTTCCGCTCCCCACGCTCAGAGGAAAGAGCGTCTCCCCCTTCCTACTCTTGGACTAGCCTCTGGGGCTTTTCAAGACCTGAGAAGGGATTCCTGCCTCAGGACCTCTGGGAATTTGCTGGTGTCCCCTTCTCCCTTCCAGATACTCAGCTGCCCTGTGCCTGGGCTCTGCCTCTCCCTTCTCCTGCCTCTGCTCTGCCCCACCATGTGTGATCTATGGTAATGTCCACACTTGCCTCCTCTCTGCCCACCAGAATCTGCTGTCTACCACTCCCCGCCCCCTTAACCTGGAGACCTTCCAGGCCCTATCTCCCAGGTCTTATTACAAGGGCGAGAGGGAGTCTGTTTTATATACCCTTTGTGTTCCCAATGCCCAGCCCAATGCCAGCAGTATAATAGACTCTCTGCACACATTTGATGTGGTTTCTCCAGGTTCAAGTTTCTGTGGGGTCCATTTACTAAAGTGCTGCTCTTCCTGCCCCAGAGCCCAACACTCACCCCTGCAGCAAATGAAGCCCCATGTCACACTCTCCCTTGGCCCAAGGGCAGTGAGCAAAGTGAGGGGTTAGCATGTGAGACCCTCAGAATGAAATGCCACCACCAATCCCATTCTATCTCTCGCATGCACGCACGCATGCACACACGCACGTGCCAGAAACTGCAACTTCCTTGCCCTGTGACTGGCAGGTCAAGAGTCACCACCCACAGGCTTCCAGCCCTCACCAAACCCAGGCCTCAGCTCGGGTGATCTCTCTAGGAGTTTACTTATGCTGGCCTTAATCTTTTTTCATCCTGCCCCTGAATTTGGGCCTGTGTTCTCATCCCCCAGGGACCCCCCCACTTCCTCTTGGGATTCCAGCCGAGGACAGTGTGGTTTGAAGAACGTTCTAATCCCAGCCCCAGAGCTCTGAGAGAAAAAAATGACTAAAAGCCCTGGAATGTGGAGCCTGCTGCTTCCTGCAAAGCATTTTGAATGAACCACGTAACCAGCAGCTGCAGCGCAGAGAATGGAAACTCGGGGGGACGTCATGGCTCCAGGTCCTCAAATAGCAAGCTCATGAGCAGAACAAGCTCTCTATTTCGGCCCCACTTGGATGCCCTCAGTACCAACTCTCCTCCCATTTCCTTCCAGGAACCAGGCCCATCGTGCCAAGGACATTCTCCCCTTACTCATTTTTCTGAAAATGCTGTGGCCCACCCAAAGGCCCAGATTCTTTGTAGGGGGGTTGAAAGACCCCCTTCCCACTCACCAGCCCCCAACGGCTCATAGGATCCCACAGCCCAGCCCTCTCCAGAGCAGGAGGTTAGCACGGTGTCCCAGTCCCATCCTGGAATCAGCCCCAGAGCAAGCATGGCAGTGGCCCCCATCATGCAAGGCGCTAGGACAGTGTTAGCCAAGGCTGCTGTCCGGGGAGGACTTGGGGTGAAGAGGGAAGCACAGCCAGCCCCAAGGGATATACTGCGCTGGTTTCAAACATGGGTCAAATTTGTTGACATATTTCCTATCGAGAAATGGAAGAGATATCCCCTCCTTCTGTACCCGGTAAGCCTTTGTGACTGCCTTAACAGAGTTTCGTAAAAATGACATTGCGGGACTTCCAAGGCTGGGTTAGAAAAGGGAACATGGCTTCTGTCTTGCTCTCTCTCAGGACATGTGGCTTTAGATCCCTGAATTGATAGGAGAAGTCTGGCTGTTCCGAAGCTGCCATATTGCCGATCTCACATGGAGAGGCCACACAGAGAGAGATGCTTGAGGAACCCTAGCTACGTGAGTGACAAAGACTTTACCTCAGACACAGCCTGACTACAACCTCATGAGACCCCAAGCTTGGGGTCAGGTATGTAGTAAATACTTTTTTTATTTAAAGATTTTATCTTCAAAATACCCAACATGGGGCTCAACACCCAACATGGGGCTCAAACCCACAACCCTGAGATCAAAAGTCGCACACTCCTACCGACCGAGCCAGCCAGGTGCCCCATGTGGTAAGCACTTTTTGAACATTACTTACCCTTCACAGAGCTTCTCGGTGGTTGCTTTCCCGCAGCAAACAAAAGGGACATGTTGTTTCAGTGTACTCTATTCAAGAAGGAACCGCGTGCTTGACAGAGAATATTTGTTGAATAAAGGAAAAAGGGGAAAGGATTTTTTCGGTGGTAGCTAGTCTCCAAAGATGGCCGCAGGAAGCCATGGCTCCTGAGACCTATTCCCTTGCAGAGTGCCCTCCCATGCTGAATCTCGTCCAGGACTGTAAGTCACCCCAGCCAGCAGAACATGGTCAAAGTGATGGTGTACCAGTGCAGGCATTCTTCTCACATGCAGCACACATTCACGCTCTTCCAGCAAGTCCCAAAAGTCTAATCTATGATGGCGTCAGACTGAAGCGAGAGGACTGGGATGCCACCATCTAAACCAGTAACAGAAAAGTTTCCTCAAATGCAATTTCTCAGCACAGTTGCTTGAGCACTGCCCCTCTTTATTTAAAGACTTGTCAACTAAGAAAAAAGTTATCTGTTCCATATACACCCAACACTGAATGATCGGACTGTACACATTCCCTTTCAAATGTCATGGGGGAGGAACACAGGAGTCACCAGTCCATGGTCACTGTGAAATCCAAACAGGCACATAGTGCCATTTTTTCTGGATAGGGTTCAGTCCTATTGCCTGGGAATGTCTCCCAGTGGTTCTGTTTTCTGGGCTCTTGGTTCTACCTTCTGAATCACCCTTCCTTTGCTATAAAAACCTGCTGGTGTTTACAACTGAGTAGCTTTCTCAGCATGCTTCCTTCTTGGGGGTCCAAAGTCCAAAAAATTATGGAGCTTTTTTCATTTTGTTCTACTCTGTACCATTCAGTCCAAGCTGATGGTGCTTCTGACAATACAATTAGTTTTAAGACTTTGTAGGTTTCCTATGGATCCTATTGAGCTTTGCTCCATGAACCAAAAGCTATAGTACAAACCTCATCAAAATCAGCTCTTCTTGGGGCACCTGGGTGGCTCAGTGGGTTAAAGCCTCTGCCTTCAGCTCAGGTCATAATCCCAGGGTCCTGGGATTGAGCCCCGAGTCTGCCTCTCTGCCTACTTGTGATCTAGCTGTCAAATAAACAAATAAATAAAAAATTTAAAAAAAAAAAAAAAAAAGATCTGCTCTTCTCAGGGCAACCTGGGTGGCTCAGCTCTTGATGCCAGGGTCCTGGAATCAAGCCCCGCATCGGGCTCCCAGCTCAGCAGGAAGCCTGCTTCCCCCTCTACCTCTCCTATTCCCCCTGCTTGTGTTCCCTCTCTCACTGTGTCTCTCTCTGTCAAATAAATAAATAAAATCTTTTTAAAAAATCAGCTCTTCTCTACCATGGGCCTTTGGTGAAGTTGTTGAGGGACAGTCCCCTTAAAATCCTTAGAAGCCTGGTTATTTAGTAAACAGAATCTGTGAGGCATGCTCTTAAAATACTCAGTGGTCTTTATCTACCTGAAAGATTTTAT
The DNA here is from genome assembly GCF_964662115.1 of Mustela nivalis. Classification (NCBI taxonomy): domain Eukaryota; kingdom Metazoa; phylum Chordata; class Mammalia; order Carnivora; family Mustelidae; genus Mustela; species Mustela nivalis. The sequence continues at coordinate 75,242,753 of NC_139027.1, forward strand.
GAAGCATCTGATTTTCTGAGGTTTTAACGAAGGCTCTTATAGTCCCACCCTGGATTTTGTCTTTGTTTTGAGGACCTTTCAGACTTTGAGAATTTTGTGCCATTTAGGGAGGCTGAGAATGAGAAACCATATTTACTTTCAAACCCAGAAAAATCCCTGGCTTTCTAATATTTTCTATACAATTTCTATACAATTTAATATTTTCTATATAATTTCTATACAATTCAATACAATTTTAATAATTTCTATACAATATTTTATATATAATCTATATAATTGCTTGAAAACTAAATGTTCCATTTTTAATTTTAAAAATTTTATTTATTTATTTGACAGACAGAGATCACAAGTAGTCAGAGAGGCAGGCAGAGAAAGGAAGGGAAGCAGGCTCCCCACTGAGCTGAGAGCCCCATGCAGGGTTCGATCCCAGGACCCTGAGATCATGACTGGAACTGAAGGTAGAGGCTTAACCCACTGAGCCACTCAGGCACCCCCCAAATTTTCCTTTTTTGAAAAAGGCATTTCCTTTTTCAGAGAGGGGGTTCAAGCATGAGTGGGGGCAGGGGCAGAGGGAGAGAGAGAGAATCTTAAGCAGGCTCCACACCCAGTAGACGAGCCTGACTTGAGGATCTATGTCATGACACTGAGATCATGACCTGAGCTGAAATCAAAAGCAGACACTCAACTGACTGAACCACCCAGGGGTCCCCAAACTTTCCTTTTTAACTCATCTTTCTCTATCTTCATCATATACATCTAAAATAATCCAACTGGCATTTTTTATATTCTGCTTAAAAATCTCCTTAGCCCAAACCATGAGGTTATTAGGTACCTTCTCTGTTGTCTACATCACTCCAAATGACAGTGCAGCTAAATTTCCCTCCCCTGCATCATAAGGGTCCCCTTGGCTCCTGCTTCCAATATCGTCCTCACGAGTAACCTCTTTAGGGGCCATCAGGCTTCCCCTTCCAATATCTTCAAACCCTTACAATTTCTGCCCACCTCCCAGTTCTAAGCCAGAGATTTGGGTTCTCTTATGGCAGCTGTCCCCCTCCAGGTCAGGAAAAGCCTGGATCAGCTGTCTACTGCATTACAACCATCCATCCCAATACAATGACCCCAAACTAATAACAAGCATTTATTTTGCTCATGAATTTGGGAGCTGACTGCAAATAAGCCAGGCAGCTCTCACTCGGGGCCTCTCCATGAGTTTTCAGGCCCTTCTGGGGCTCCTCACGGCTCTCTCTCTGTGCTTGAAGTCTTTCCACAAGCAAACTCAGGGTGGCTGGATTTTGTTATAAATGAAATCTGAAGGCTCCCAGCATAAGTGTCCCAAAAGGAGACATCAGAAGCTGCCCCGGAAATGACACATGTCACTTTTGCTGCACTCTGTTTGTCTAGGCACTCCCAAGCCTCTACCCAGGTTCAAGGGGCAGGGGTGTAAACTCCAGGGATGGGAGCGAGGGGAGGAGAATCAAAGGATTGTGGGCATGTTTTGAAACCATCATCAAGAGGTTGAGTAACCTGTCTAAGGTCACACAGCTGGAAAATGACAGAGTTGAAGTTTGAACCCAGGCATTCTGAGTCCAGACTCACATTCTTAACTGCTAGTCTACACTGCCTGCTCTACTCGTAAACATGGCAGCTGACGGCACAGTCTCCAGGAGTGGGTAGGTGCCCTGTCCTGGGAAAGCTCCTGACGTGTTTTCTATACTCAGCTTGTTCTCAGAAAGGTCATGGGACTCATGTCACATACAGGATGGCTGGATGAAAATGAATAAGCAAATCAGAGCTGGGGCAGCCTCTCTTCAAGGCATTGTCTCCTCCCGGAAATGGCTGGCTTCCTGTGGCCACCGGTGCCTTGTGGTTTCCATGTCACTCCTGCCACAGCTCTAGACACCTCCTTGACCACTAGCTCCTATGCACTTGATCTTGCTAAGTGCATTCCCATGGGGGAAGGAGAAGTGCCCCTTGACATTTCAAGAATATCTGCCAGGCTGTTTGGTGGAAGGTCTGTGCAGATTACTCATCAAAGAAGATGAGGCTTCTGTTGACTTTACCAGGCCATGGAGTATTCCTAAATTTTCTTTAAGGCTTGACTTTCTATAGATTTCAACACACAGAGATTAAAAATGGTATTTTGGATCATGAGCATTAAAGTCCTAAATAGGGCTTACATGATAGACCAACATTTCCAATAAATCTTATCTGAAGCAACGTTTCATACTGTTAATGACACCTTTGGTGCAGAGGACAAATCAGCCAGGATACAAACGGTGGGCAGGCAGGTAGGGCCACAGCAAATGGTTATGTAGTCTGTATGTTGCTCCAAGGGGCCTTGTAACCCAGCCCCACATTCCACTGGCCGAACATTTCACCCCAGTGAGGGACTGTAGCTGCCTGGAGCAAACAACAGCCTTTTCTAATTTGTCTGTCCAGCGGGGCACCTTTTTCTAACTTAATAAAGTTACCATATGTATTAGAAGCAGCACTAGGAGACAGCTGGAAGATATAATAAAATATTATATTAACCTACTCCATAGGACAAGTAATAGACATCAACCCTGGCAAATAATAATAATAATAAACGTATTAAATTTCAAGAAAGGATTGAACAACTTAGCCTCAGGAAAGACCAGAGGCAGGACGGTTCCAAGGACCTCAGCATCTGGAGTCAATGAACATCCTCCTTAGAACACCTCCATTAAAGCAGCCTCATCCCCACAGCGGCCAGTCTCTATCTCTTGGTTCAAAATCCTGGAATCTTAAGAGAAAGAATCTGATTGACCCAGCTGGATTCAGCTATTCCCTCCAGATCCATAGCTATGGCCGGGGATGGGAACAGTCATCAAGTCTAGGCTATAGCATAGATTGAGTTGCTGAGCTCCTCACTGTTTCGGGGGGTTCCCAGAGCCCAGGCCTTAACTTTGAGCCACACAGCCCTCCCAGAGTCACCTGCGGCAGCTCTGTACAATGACAAGCTAGGATTTGCCATCCCCAAGGTCAATGGCTGATCAGTCCAACCATTCCAAAACAAAGGTTCCTGTGGCTGCTCGCTCTGTGCATTGCAGGCAAGGGCATTCTCCGTTCACGAAGATCTTATTTATGAGCACTTTTAGCTTTTAAAATCAATTCTTCATGTTCTTCTCCTTATTGGGACTTGGGTCACTGACAGACCAGAACAGCTAAACAGCTCTATAAAACCATTCAGTGGCCAGTCTAGGCAAAAGTCACAAAATTATCTTCCGTGTCTTGCACAACAACTTCTTAAAAAAATCTTTTTAAATTATCACACATTTTAAAATAATCAAATGCAGGTGCCTGGGTGGCTCTGTGGGTTAAATGCCTGGCTCTTGATGTCAGCTCAGGTCTTGATCTCAGGGTTGTGAGTTCAAGCCCCACGTTGGACTCCATGCTGGGCATTGAGCCTACATACATACAGACATAAAATCAAACAGAGTGGTATTGGCTGGCTCAATCAGTAGAGCATGGGACTCTTGATCTCAGGGTCGTGAGCTCAAGCCCTACCTTGAGTGAGGTGCTTACTTAAAATAATAATAATTGAACAGAAATTCACACAACCACTTCCCAGTTCAACAGATGTTAACAGTTTGCCATTTTGCTTCAGATTTCCTTAACTTTTTTAAAGAAATAAAGCATTACTGCTACAGCTAAATCCCTGCCCATATTCCTGCTCCCTCATGCATGTGCAGATATGAATGCCATCCTAAAGTTGGGATTTCCAAGAGTGATTTTAGTTTTGACTTTTCTTTCTGTCTGGACCTCGGTGCACAAGTTGAGCCAATCATTCTCTCAATGGCACACTCTTGTCACTGTTCCTTCTGCACAAAGGCCCTCTTTCGTTCTATTCTAATTCTATCCCTCCGATCCTTGTTCACTACCCCAGTGCACCCACCCCTTAAGGCAACCACATTAAAGTCTTTGTATGTGTTCTTCTAGAGCATACATTGCCCTTCTGTGCACATGTATTTTTAGTTGAGGGTTGTTGTTGGTGTTGTTTTAGCTTCGAAGCACTTTATTATAAAAGTCTGGTACTTATATCCATAAACTAATAAGAACTTAAAAGCCATCATACATTTCCTTCATTCTTTAGTTTGACCTTCAAGTAAATTGTTAGCTTTATTGATTGGGACTGCTATTTAAGAGATCCTCCCTTGTCTGGGAGCATCATGGAAATTTTAAAATATCCTTTATCAATGAGTATCTCATTTGTTTCCTTTATTGCTTATAATTATACTCAGTACTAATGCTGTTTCCCATTTTGCAATTTGGGGTTCAAATCGACCTCTGTAATAGCCACTGCTGACAGCAGATTCTGGTAGATTTTGAGAAATGTTTTGTTTGAGGCTCTACATGCTCCATGGCTGGCAAAACAGAACAGCCTGCAAATTCTGCAGCTTCCATGGCTGGGTGGGCCGTGGCCCCAGCTCGGCTCCCCCCACCTCCACGAGCTCAGAGGCCACAGCCACCATCTCCACAGCTCTCCCAGCAAGAAGAGCAGTGACCCCCAGCAGGCACTGTGTATTTGTAGCTCACAGAAATGACATGGTGCTGGGGATTTTATTCTGTTTCTTGCTTTCTTGGGCAACACTACGCTTTTAAGTTTCACTCGTGTCGCCGGGTGTCCATTTAGCTGTCTGGGCACCCACTCCACGTGACTTCTCCCATTCCTCCGGCGATATGGAGGAGAAAGGAGATGGTTAGGACCAGGCTTGTCCTCGAGACACTATCCCCAGAGAGAGATGTGTCAATGCATGCCTGTGCAAGCACACACGCGTGCACGTGTGCACACACACACACACACCCCACTTCAGCAGGGGCCCCAGCGAGTGGAGGTGGCGGGGGAGAGCAAGCCGAGAGTCCTATCAAAGGAGGACTTGTTTCAGAGCTCTGCTCTTACATCCAAGGCCTTGCCCTCTCCAGGAAGCCAGCCCTGACCACCGAATTCCATGCAGGTCTCTCCCCATTCTGGGGACTGTGACTCTCATTTAACCATACACTAGTTTCTTCTAGTCTTTCTCTTACTCTTTCCTTCATTAAACTGAAATCCTCTGGAAAGAAAGACCATCTCTTGTCCTTTTTGTCTCTCTTGCTTGAGGTCTGGCCCTGAAGAAAGGAGAGCAGGGAGTGGGAAGCAGAATAGTGACTTCCTTAATTCAGGCCCCGCTCCCTCCCGTGCCATTTTTCAGCAAACACTTCGACTCTTAGAAGTCCAGAGAGGAAACATGTGCCTTTCCAGCTCTCAGAAAGCCATTTACGGGGGATGCAAACGTCCAGACATGAAGTCATAGGACAGCACTGAGAAGGCTAGGACGAGCAGGTATACTGAGGGAGCCGAGGACGAAATCCCAGTGCAGCTCAGAGGGAGGTGAGGGTGGGGGAAGAGGTAAATTGAGAATTGGGAGTAGGGCACGGGGATCATGAAATAAGATTGAGAAGATACAAGGAACACCAGTGCTGCGTGCTTTCCAGCTATTGTGGCCACACAGCAAACAACTACTTATTATGTTTGCAGAGTCTCTGGGTCAGGAATCTGGACAGGACACAGCAGGAAGAGCTTGTCTCTGTCCTGTGTTGTCTGGGGCCTCAGCCCCAAGCATCCAGAAGCATCCACGTCAGGGCTTTGAGCTCACTGAAGGCTCACTCACTTGCAAATCTGGTGACCAGTGCTGACTCTAGGTTGGGTCCCAAGTGCCTCTCCACGTGGTTTTCTCATTGGTCTCTCCAAGCCGGCTGGTTTGGGCTTCTTATATAGCAAGGGGGGGGGGGGAGGTTCCATCTTTTTGGGTGAGCATCTCCCCAAAGAGAGAAAGCCAGGTGAGAGTACTATGACTCAGTATCCCCAAAGCTTCTTGTCTGCCATACCCTACTGGCCGGCAGAGTCACAACTCACTGGCCCAGAGTCAGGATTTTATTTATTTATTTGACACACAGAGATCACAAGTAGGCAGAGAGAGAGAGGAGGAAAGAGGCTCTCCGTGGAGCAGAGAGCCCAATGCAGCACTCAATCCCAGGACCCTGGGATCATGACCTGAGCCGAAGGCAGAGGCTTTAACCCACTGAGCCACCCAGGCACCCCTAAACAAAATCTTAAAAAAAAAAAAAAAGGTGGAAGGCGAACAATGGATGGGTAGGCATCCAACACTGCTGGAGCATAAGATGTAAAAAGGAAGCAACCTAATATAGGGCTACACGGGTAGGTCAGGCCAAGTGCTGGAGGGTCTTAAAAATCACCTTTAGGAGAATGTTTACAGGTAAAGAAAGATTTTGGAAGCCCAGGATTCCTTCCCCCTCATTCCTGTCACCCAGCACCTCCTCTGTGCCTGATCAGAAAATACCTAAGCCTCTCTATGGCTGACCAAAGCAAAGGAACTCTCAGGATTGGTCTGTGCCCTTGAAGTCAGTGTCCAGGACAGCTAGATTCCAGCCTCTACCCTTGTCCCTGGGTGTGCATGCGTCTACACCTACCTGGGCCCAGTTTCTTGGCTCCTGAGTCCCACGGATGCTACTACTTGGGTAGCAGAGAGAAACCCTTCAGAAATGCCCTTCCAAGGGCACCTGGCTGGCTCAGTCAGAAGAGCATGGTACTCTTGATCTCAGGCTTGCGAGTTCAAACTCTACCCTGAGTGCAGAGATTACTAAAAAATAAATAAACATGAAAAGAAAAGAAAAGCCCTTCCACATCCTTTCGGAATGGTCCTGGGCAGAACAAGACCCATACTTCACACACACGCACAGAAGCACACATGCACAGGCCCACTAGGTGTAAGCCAAGGGAACAGCATCATAGCAAGAAGAGAGCATTTGCTTGGTAATTAGGAGTCCTGTGTAATCATCTGGTCTCTGCCCAATGAGCAATGGGCTTGGAGGTCATTTACCCTCTGGTACTCGCCAGCAAGGGCAAGAACTACACCAGACAGGAGTTTTCCCAAGTGTGGTCACAGGAGATCGGCAATTAAAATCCCCTGAGCTATCATGGAAACTACCATGAGCTATCAGCACACACACCAACAGAAGGGCTCTGATGACAAAGATGGGCAACACCAAGCGCTGACTGGGAAGGAGAGCAACTGAAACTCTCAGACTTTGTTGGTGGGGATGCAAAATCGTATGCCCACTTTAGAAAGTCTTTTGGGAGTACCCACTAAAGCTAAGTCCCTCCCCTATGACCTGGCAATTCCACTCCTAGAGATCTACTACCCAGACATAAAACATATGTCCACAAAAGGGACTCCTACCAAATGATCATAGCAGCTTTATTTATAACAACCCCAAATTGGACGCAGTCCAGGTGCCCATCAACAGGTGAACTGATAAACACAAAGAAACCAAACTACTGATACAGGCAACATTGGTGGACATCAAAAACATTTAGGCTGAACGAGAGGTCAGAAACAGGAGTGAATGCCATATGACTCCACTTATCACAATCTCCAAGCAGGTGAAACTTAACATGATGACAAAAGTCAGAACAGTGGTCTCTTGGAGGCCAGGGACAGGTGCCCTGGTTGGCAGGAGGGAGCCTCGGAAAGAGGATCCATGGAAGCTTCTCGAATGTTAGATTTGCACTATAATTTCATAGGATGTAGGTTACGTTTGTCAAAACGCATAAACCCGCAACAGGTAAGATCTGGGCACTTATTATTCTACTTCAATTAAAAAAAAAAAATCAGATCATCTGGACTGCCTGTTAAAATGCAGCCTGGGCACTCAGACAGACTGAGTCAGGGAGGCCTCTGGAGTGGAGCCCGGGAATCTGCATTCTCCACAGCCTCTAGCTTCAGCGAGAGCCTTCGATTGGAGACCCATGTCCCCCCCACCCCAAGCGCCCCAGCCGCCCGCGATCCCACCCAAGTCTCCCGCTCTCCCCAAACCCCCGGCCCTCTGCCCAGTCGCCCCTGGTAACCAAGAAAGGGCTTGAAAACCCTCAAAGTGCAGCCGCCCGGGGAGGGCCGTCCGCAGTGTCAGCGAGACAAGGGCAAATACAAAATGCGGGGTAATTGGCGGTTTTCTAATTCTCGGCCCTTTGTGCGGCCGCGCGGAGCCGGGGCCGGGCTCCCAAGCCCGGGCCTTTCAGCCTCCGGGGGCCGGGCCTCCGCGCTGCCCGCGCTCCGCAGCGCATAATTAATCGGGTTTCACAGGGCCCCGGACAAAGGCGCCCATTCACCCCGCCGCTCCTCCCCCCCCGGGGATATTGTTATTTCTAAAAACTGCAGCCAGCTGGGCCGCAGAGAAACGTCAGCTCTGTGGGAGAGTGAGCGCCCAGGCCTCGAGGAGAGAGGGAGCTCTGTCTCTGCGCCCCGAGCGAGCGGGATTAGAGCCGGCCAGCGAGCCTGGGGTGGGCAGGGGGCCCGGGGTCTTTTCTGAAGTCTGCACAAGTCCTCAGAAAGCCTCTGAGATTTCCATGGGGCCCTGGAGAAGGGCGCCATGGAAATGGTAATGGGTGCATTGAGACCTGTTCTTAGGGAAGGAGAAGGGGGTGCGTTCTGGCGCCCCCTGAGCGTGGCACATCTCCCGAGTGGGAGGGGCCGGTGGCTGGCTGGCTGGCCCGCGGGCGGGGCGGGGGGGCTTGGGGGGGTGGGCAGGGTGCCCCCACCTGTACTAGGCCATCCCAGATAACAGGCAGAATGAGTCCATGAAATAAAGGCCCGCATCTTCCTCTGCAGAGCCTGAGGTGAAGTCAGGGAGCTCGGATGTGAAGACCCCCTGGTCACCTGGCTTCCCTTCCAGGCACCACCGGGGAGCTCACTCCAAACAATACCTAGGCCGAAGCAGCCTTTCAAAGTCTGGGCCGGGGCTACTTTTCCTAAGTCTCCGAGCACCTCGGAAGCCCACCCATGCCGGATTCCCTCTCAGCATGCCGCGGGGAGCCAGTGCAATCGCCCCACTTCCCATTTCACAGAGAAGGAAACAGGCCCAAGGAGGTAAACCGGCTCGTCCGCGATGACAGAGCAGGGCTGGAACTGGGTGTGCTGGCTGTGTGCAAAAGCAGAACAGAAGGGAGAGGCAGCTGGAAAGGGAGGATTTACCTCCTCCCCAGAGCGGTTCTTGACTGTGCAGGCCCCGTCTGTTCTCTCCTTTCTCTGGCCTCTCCTTGCATGAGACTGATCTGCCTCATTGAATGCCTCCAGCATGCTCTGTTTCATGGGTTCACTGAGGTTTCTCCAACCCACTCCATCCCAGGCACGCTTGAGTGCTGGTCCAGAGATCACATTGGTTTTGTGTCTAGGCCCAGGGTCGGTAGAGCTCCAGCCAAGGCTCACTGGACGTGAGTAGCTTCTCATGACTCCAGGGGTGAGCCCTTTGTTCCCCCTCAAAGCTCAGCGCCCTCCCCAGGCCTCTCAGAGGGCCTGGTCCCCAGCTCAGCAGTGCTGGGCTTCCCCTTTGCCACCAGCCACCATGTGCCAACACGCCCCCGTTCATTCCTCCTCCCGAAGCCGAGAGCAGTCATGAACAACCAGCATGGATTTCCAAAACCTCAGCATCCTGAACACCTCCCAGAACAAGCAGGGCCTTTCCAGAGCCCTGCCCATCCCAGTCCACCTCATGGAGACGTTCTGTCCCTCAGCTGTTCTTTGGAAAATGTTCTCTGAGCCTAAGACTGCCAGTCCTGAGCAGGGCCACAGACCAAGCCATAGGGCCTTGTCCTGCGAAGGAGGGAAAGGAAGCCTCCCTGTATTTGCAGAAGAGCCCGGGCTGGCCTCCAAGGCCTGGAGGGGGTGCCCAACCAAGCTCCCTCCACTTCCGCCGGGCCATGTTGCACACTAGAAAGCCAGTGTCCTCCAGTGTTCACATCTGTGGCTGGGAGAATGTACAGAAAACTCAAAAGCAAAGTGAAGGAGAAGAGAGCAGCTCAGCCAAGACCTGGCCAGGCCTCTCAGGGGACTGACAGGCTGTCTAGTTGCAGGTCAACTCAGGCATGGCCAGTAGACCTTCCCTGGGGGCCCTGTGACTGAGGCAGCCCTGACAGGCCAGACCACCAGCAGGGGCACCAAGCAGAAAAAGAGGCTGTCTGCCATTCAGTAATCCAATGGGGTCTGGGTGTAGAGTGATCCGATGGGGTCTGGAAATAAGGCTCAGCCATAAGGGAACCACTAGCTGTCAAACAATGTCCTTGAAATACACACTGAAGTATTGAAGGACAAAGGAGCAAACATGCCTCTGACGCGTTCTCAGATGAGTCCACAAAATGTAAATAATCAGTGAGAAAAGGCTTACAGAAATTACTTGTAACATTCTTATAATTTCTCTGAAGTTTGAGATTTAAGCGCGCACACACAGCACAGCATCTGTATTTCAAATTCCATACCCAGGGCTTGGCGTCAAGTCCCCTGTGGTTCCCGCTCCCACTCAGGTGCATGACAAGTGGCTTTCACTATCTTCCGTTATAGTGGTTTGTGAACCCAAGTTGGTTTGAAAAGTCCTTAAGGGTAAGGCCTGTGCTCTGTATAATCCAACTGCAGCTAGCACCGGGCTTTGTGAACCGTAAGCATTCAGCCAAACCTGGCGTCTGCCCATTGGCCATGGAAGGTTTCCAGCTCTGAGTACAATGGAAGGAGAAAGAGAGGGGCTGGCCAATGGAAAGAAAAGACAGGAAAGATGGCCGAGTCCAGACAAACTTCCCAGGCCAGCACACTCATGTGATTTTTTTCAAGGTCAGCAGTCAGACCCCCCTAATCAGATTTTTCCATCCTTCTATAAAGCTTGGAAAGTGCCTCACCTCCAGTGGGGCAGCCTGGTAGGGTCCATCCAGAGCACATACATACACGGCCTGAACTTGGCCATGTACAATTCAATGTGTGGTTAGAAGAACCAGGATTGCATCTATTTTGACGGTGCCTTGTTCTCTGAGTATTTCATGTGGGTGACTCTTGTCTCTTGTCTCCAATAAGACCACAGGGGGAAGGGCCGAGCCTCCTTCTCCTTCCCCCAGTGGGTGCCTTCATGGGCTCAGGAGGAGCACGGACCCACATGGGCCCTTCTCAAGTGCCTGTGCCCTGGACTGTGTCTGGTTTGCACTCTCCCACATGCCTAGCATTTAGCACAGTGGAGCGCCCAAATCTGGTGCTCTAGACACCCATGAAACACTCACTAAAAGTCTTGTTGAGCTGAGTCAAGTTGCCTGCTGTGCCAAGGGCATACTGAGCAAACTCTTTGAGAGTTGTGCTTCTGACCTTGGGTGCTCACCATCAAGACAGCAGAGTTCCCCCGGGGGACCCTGTGACTTAGGCTGCCCCTAATGGCTCCCCCTTTCCACCCATCCTCAAAGCCAGTCCCTCAGGCTGCTGACTCTGCGGTGTCCCTGAAAAGGCATTGGCACTGTCTCTGTGGCCTGTGTGACATGGTCTGTGTTAGGACGGAGAGTCTCTGCTGCTGAGTCCTCTTCTCATGGTCCCATCAGTTGGAGTCACTTGGGATAAGAAGCTTTGTTGAACAAATTTCCTGTGGGGGCAGGACCTTCTGTAAGAGAACTCTGGGCCAAAGTCGGAGCCCCCCAACCCCACCCCCTCGCTGCAGCTTCACATACACACATGGACAAGGCTTAGCGTGGGGACAGCAGAGTGTGGCATCCTGAGGGTGCCAGAGATTGAGAGGGAACAGCGGGCTTGATGGGGGCAGGGGGAGTGTGACCAGAATGGTCATCGGGAGCTCTGGTTTTCTTCCTGGTTTCTGGGGTTGGGATACTCGTTACTGGATAGTGGGACTACTAGCAGGAACAGAAAGCCAAGGCCCTGGAACTCTTCCAGGAGTCCAAGCCTGGGGCTGGGAGCCTTGTGCAGTATTGTTCCTGCTGCTGCCATGGAGCCGGTCAGTCCAGGGAGGGGTCAGATGCATTCCTGGCCTCAGGGACCGAAGGACTCAAGCTGCCCAGAGATCTCTACGCACCTTGGGGGGAGCGGGGAGCATCCCCCACTGTGGGGCTGAGCCATCTTGACAAAGCTTCTCTCTCTGTCTCTGCACTTCTCACCATCTCCCTGTACCCCTTTAGAGGAAACCATTCACTGGGCCTTGGGGGCAGGGCTGGCCATGCTCCCAGCACACTCAGTGTTTGCTTCCAATCTAAGAAAGAGCCAGACTCCCGGGCTGGGAATTCATTCTCCCCGCCCCCTCCTTTTCTTTTCTTTTCTTTTTTCTTTTCTTTCCTTTTTCTGTCTCCTTCGCTTTACCCCCAACTACCCCCCCAACCCCAAAAGCTTCCAAAGTGACACCATGTGGGCCCAAATCAAACCCTTGTCTTCAGGCCCTTGCTGGCATCTCTCCCAGATCACCCACCTTCCTCCTCCCGCTCTGCAACGCAGCCACCCTCCTCACCCCCACCCCCGCCATTCCTCTTTGTGGACAACTTTCTAAATGCAGCCAAACTTCCCCTTTCAGTCCATGGGCCCCGCAAAACAGCTGCAAAAAGTCAGCAGCTCTGCAAAAGTTCTCTTGCAAATCGAGGCTGAGAGCAACACCCTTTGGCTCTAGCCATTGCTTCCCCCACCCAGGCTCTGGAAGGCTAGCCTCCTCCCCCAGTAAACAGTGGGGAGACCCACTGGTACTCGCTCTCAGGGACACAATCTCCCCGAAGGTCTAATCTAGAGAGAACTTGCTGAGGGGCCCTGCGGAGTGTAGTCAGTGGGAGGAGACAGCCCAATCCTTGCCTGCAGACCTGACCTGGCAGAGCCCCGTGGGACCCCTGGCCGTCCACTTACACACTGCCCCCACATGTCCACACACAGAGGCTTCAGGTTTCTAGAATGAAAGGATGCATTGGCTGGTTTTCTGGGCCCCTTCCGAGTCTAAAATGCCATAGATCTGTCATCTCTCCTTGGGGTACTCCTGCCCGAGAGAGAAGGGGCTTTGCCCAGGGACACAAGGCTGGCTGAGGGCTGTCTGACTGGGACCCAGATCTCCTAAACTCCATTCCGTGCTCTCTCTCTGATACTCAACCCTCACTAAAACAGTGGCTTTCACTCCTGGTCACTCATCAGAATCATATGGGGAGATTTCACATCATATCAGTCACCAGGCCTTGCTCCAGAACAAGGAGATCAGAATCTCAGGTCGGATCCTGGTTATTCGACTGTTTGGAAAGTTACCCAGGCGATTCTGACCCAGCAGTCAGTTTAGAACCATTGCAGACAAGTCTTCTAGAACTGAAGATGAAGCTCTAAGCCAGAAGCACCTTCCTGCTCCCTTCCAGGTCCCCCGAGGCCTCCCCATGCACTCCAGGGCACACGGCCCCAAGGACCGCAGTCCAGGAACTGGAAACCAACCTCAGTCAGAGGCAGGGGGCCCTGGGGGGCTGCTCCAGCCCTCTGAGGGCTTTGTGTGAATTGAGAAAAGAAAAACAGAGAAGGGAAACTGTAGCAGAGCCGAATGCAGTGAAGGAGAAAGACAAGAGAAAGGGGAAGAGCCCTGAGGTCAGAGAGTCATGTGAATGGCATTTAGGGAACAAAGCCCCTCCACCGTGCCCTCTGTCCCCCCTTCATCAATCATCGGAGGGGGCCTGGTAAAATGTGCTCTTCCTCCGGCACTCAAGGCACAGAGGGTATCACAGCCCATAGAGACCCGGGATGGTAAGTGCACAGCCAGAAATTTGCCCCTTCCGAGTCTGTGAGCCCTGCCAATCCTCTCCACAGGCAGAGCTAGCAAAGAGCCCTCGCTGTACCTGCTCCACTCACCAGAGCCGGTGGCTCCTGTCAGACATTTAGGCAACATCACTTGGCCATTTCTAGACCCGAATAAAGGCCAATCCAACATCCAAGACACTTGGCATCCCATCAAAGGGGTCCAGGTGGCGCCATGTGACCTCCAGCAAGCCACCTCCCTGCCCACGCTGGGCTTCTGTGCCTGATCTGCAGGCACATTCAGGAAGAGGCAGAGGCATATTCAGAAAGAAGGGATATGGCTGGAGGCAGGATGGGGGGGGGCGTTCAACGGCCTGGGCTCCAGGGCCAGAGGCCTGGGCTAGTGTCCTAGGTCCTCTGCCACACACTAGCATCCTACACTCTGGGCCTGCGAGTCCTCAGTTGCACGGTGACAGCTGACAAAAAGGGATAAGGTCACAGAAGTCGAAACCAACATGGCGCTGACACCTGGAATGTGCAAGGACTGCCCTCTGCTAGTCAGAAGCAGATGGCGACCCCAAGAGAAAAGTGGGCCCAGAAGGTGAGCAGGCATTGAATAGAGCGGCAGGAAGAAGCACAAACTGGATACGGAGTCGGGATGCCAGAGAGATTTCTGTCCGGGACGGATGTCAGCAAGGAATGGCGGAAGGGATGGCCATTCCCAGCCCGGGGTCAGTGCCCTGCCATCTCTACTAGGGGACATTTGGCAACGTCTGGAGACCTTTTTGACTGTCACGGGGTGGAGGCTGCTCCTGGCATCCAGCGGGCAGAAGCCAAGCATGCTGCCAGCTATCGTACAAGGCACAGGACAGGCCCCACAGCAAAGAGTTTCTGCCCCTCCCCCTCACATCAATAGCACGGGAGCTGAGAAGCCTGTCCGAGATAGACACGCAAACAGGTTAGGTGAGAGGGTCTGGCTGGGACAGCACGGGAAATGTGCCACCAGCTGCTGCGGCACAGGACCCCCGAACATAAATCAGATAAATGACGGTCATGTCGGTTCCTAAATGTGTGGCTCAGCGTAGAGCGTTCAGTTAGTGTTGGCTTTCCCACGGGGGGTCCAAAGTCCTCGCCGCCTCTGTTTGCTCCAGCAGCAGCACAGCCACAGTAGGACCCGGGGAGGGACCGAGGACCGTGGTCACTGGAGAGGGGGCAAGGAAGGGAACGGGAAAAGGCAGTGGGAGGGCCTCGGGTAGGGAGGGAAGAGGAAGAGAAAGGAGACACTGCCAGTTTCAGTGTTTCACAACATCACAGAAATACCCAGAAAGCCAGAGGGGGCTTCAGGGAGAACTTCAAATTGAGCAAGGGCTGCAGTTCTCTTCTCAAATTCATGGAAAAATCCCTATTCGCACCCTCTGGTTCAGGAAGACCAGACCTCCCTCACCTCCACGGCGGCCTAGAAACCACTTTCCCCCCTGCCCCCCGCCGCCGCCAAGCTTGTGCCATTTTCAGACTTTTGTGTCCTCCTCCCTGGTGCTTCTCCCACCCACCCCAACCAGCTCTCCCTGTGTTGCTTTCCAGGAACTCCGGTCCCACTCTGGTCCCACTCAAGCCCGAAGCAACGAACGAGACACATACAAAATAATCATAATAACTCCTAACAATCCCATCTGTTAGAAATCAGTGTCTGGATAGAAGTCATCTCCCTTGCGTCCCAGGTCAAGAGATCCCTGAGGGTTCTTCTAGTTGAACCCCGCATCTGAGCTTCCAGGCAGCCCAAGTAAAATGAGAATGGGGGTCAGTTTCCCAAGTCCCCTTGCCCAGAGGTCAGAAGCCCACTGATTGCTCTGAGGATACAGAGCTTTGCCAGGAACGAGAACCTAAAATATATTTCCCTCTAGGTCTTACAGAGAGCACGGACTGGGGCAGCAGGAACTAGCAACAGCAGCATCCCAAAATAAACGCAGCAGCCTGCCTCCTCCAGCCATTTTTCCACAAAGCCCCATCATAAGGGAGGGACATAATAAAGATTTTGTGGCAGCTAAATCATGTGGTCCAAGAGCAACTCAGCTTCATGAGAGCCCGACTCGATTCAGGGATAAGTCTCATCTGGAAGAATGGATGGAATGCATGGCCTTTAAATAACCCCCATGAACTTTATTTCTCTCAACTGAGCTTTTGATAAAACTCGTGCAGCGGGAGGCAGCTGCTGGTTGTAACCGCTGACAAGGGTCTGGCAGGCAGACTCTGGCGCTGGGCGAGGATGGGGCGGTCGGGTCCTGGCACCTGCAGAAGAATCATTCACAGATTCAGCCACTCGAAGACTCCCCCAGAGGCCCGGAACACGCACAGCTTTCCCATTTTGCTCTGGCCCAATGTGGAACTGGACTGAGAGGCTGGTGGAAAGAGGGGCAGGATTCGGAGCCCGCAGGGATGCGCACCAGCCCTGAGCCCTGCCTTGCTGGGAGTTATGATTAAGGACAAGGATAGCTTTGCATGATCGTGGGTCTAGGCACGAAGTCATACCCTAGTTCATCGTCACAGCTGAGCTCCTGGGGAGATACCATGACTGTGCTCATTTTACAGATGAAAAAACTGAAGCCCAGAGAGCTTCTCGAGGAAGAATGGAAGCTCTGATGCCCACTCAGGTCTGTCCGGTTCCAGAGCTCACGGGTTTTGTAACCACTACACCGTGAGCCCCTGCACACAGGATAAGGGATGAAACCTGTGGGAAAAGTGAAATGGCGATTAATTTGTGGCATGAGAGCACAGGAAACCCATGACTCTCAGAATGTGATTTTGGAGAAAGCCGGAAGCCTATAGCAACGTGCTGAATTTTAGGCTGTAGGGCTTCTCGAAGCCCTCTCAAGTCCATGGGCTGCTGGGTTGTAAACATCAGCTGTACCCAAGTTCCTGTACAAGTCGGGGGCGGGGGAGGCAGAGGTGTTGCAGGGAAGGGCCCAGATCAAACAAAGCCTGCCACAACCATGCTCAAGGCACCACCCCCCCACCGCCGCCCCACAAAGCCACTGGGGATCCCACCCACAAGCCAGTGAGCGAGCAGTGCAGAGCCCAGCAGTGTGGGAGCCCAGGGCCAGACTGCTTGGGGCCCAGGATCCCTGCTGGACACAGCTCTCTGTGTATCCTGTCACATCTGGGGAAGTCAGCAGGTGGGAACATCCAGGAAAAAATAGAACCCGTGAAGCTGTCTTCCCAGCAGGTAGGTCTGTGAGCTCAGGGAGGGAAAGCCCCATCTCCTTCCACTGGACACACTGACCTTCTTTAGAAGGTCTCTTTAGACTGGAGTCAGGAGCGTCTAGACCACAGGAAAGCTTTTCCCATCAGTGAGCAACATGCTGACAAGCAGGGCTTCGGCTCAGCCCCGTGAAATCTGATGACTCAGGAGGACGTGCTGTCTCTCCACAGGCTTGTTTGCTGGGCGCTGGCACTGGGCCCTCTCTGGGCCAGGTGTGAGGCTAGGGAGAGAAGCCAGGCCCAGGCCTTACCCTCAAAGGGTGTACAGTCTAGAAGAGGGCACGGATGTGGAAACACCTCAGTGTGTCTTCATGAGAAAACTGAAAAAAGGAAGGAAGTGAGGTAAGGAGGGATAAGCATACAAAATAGATCAAGAATCTAACCACTTCTCCCCCTGCCCCTGCTCACTGTCACCACCTTTGTCTCTCGTTTAGCCCAGATTATTGCAGCGGAGTCCTCAACACTGCAGGCCTGCTCCTACCACAGGGGGTTGGGACTTGCTGCTCCCGTTGCCCTCGGACAGGTGTCCTTATGATTCAGCATCTTTGCGTCTCTGTCCAAATGTCCCTTCTCAGGGAGGCTTCCCTCTCGTCAAGGCCGCCCAGTTACAGTTCACAAGGTTCCTCTCTCTGCCAGCCCACAAATGCTGTGGTAGGTGCAGTCAGGTGGTTTCTCTCACAAACTCCTCACAGCCTGCTCTCCTGAGGCCTTCAGGACCGGTTTCCCATTGGCCTCGGCTAGAGACAGTTTTCATAGCCCTTAACCTTGCTAATGGTCAGCCAGTGCCCTGGAATCAATCCTGCTTCCTTCAACTTACTTACCTGGAGCTGGTCCGCGTGGGAAATTCCAGCAGAGCCTGGGTGCACCCTGCCCCCTTGACTGAGCTTAGCCCTGACCTACTGTAGCAGGCCTGGGTAACTGGTCACCAAACTCATGTCCTCCTCTTCCTGGGCACCGAGCTGGACTACACTTCCACCTCCTTCGTCATCAAGGGCGGCCAACGGAGTGAGAGCCGAAGCCATGCGTCTCTCCTGTGGGCTGAGGACATGAAGAAACACATGGGCCTCGTCTACCTCTCTTTCCCCTGCTGCCGCAATCACGTGGCCTAGGAGATGGCGGAATCCTGGGGACAGAAGGAGCTGGAGTGCCCAGATCTCCCCTTAGAGGTAGGCTTCTTGCCAGTCAGAGTACCCACCTTGGACTTCATGTGAGTAAAGACTAAACCTTGTGAGCAGCCTGCGTGTTGGAGTTTGGCTCCTCTATGAATTTAGTGTTTAAGGGCCTGTCTCTCTAGGGACTGTGGGCCTGCCCTCACGACAGCGCTCCCTCATCCCCTTTCCCCCACCCCCCCTTTTCCCACCTGAACGTTCTCCTCTCTTCCTGCCCCATCCCAGGCTTCCAGGGATGACAGCTGCTGATGAGTGCACGCTTTCTGCTCTGGAGATCTGCGTGCTGCTATGGAAAGCAGCCTGGCAATGCAGGAAGGCTCTTCCCATGACCTTTCTGGAAGCCTGGATCCAACAGTGTGTGACTTTGGGTGAGACTCCAGCCTTACCGAGATTCAGTTTCCCCATCCTTAAAATGGGAACAGTAGCCTCTGGCCAGGCCACCTCACAGAGGGAAAGGCGGGAAGCCCCAACCTACAGGAGCGGCTACACTGAGCAGGTCTCTTCGTACATTACCTCACGTTTAGTACTGAGGTAGGGAAACTGAGGCACACAGAGGTTTCAAAGTAACCTGCTTAAGTTCACCCAATTAGGTAAATAGTTGCCTCCCCTCCTGACTTGATCCTTCCCATCTTCTCTCCCTTGTGAGTGGCACCACCACCCACCCAGGAGCTCAAATCTGAGAACTCAGGTTATGGCTGATTCCTTGCTTGCCCACATCTCCCAAAGCCCAGTTACTTTACCCCTCGCCTCCCCAGACAGCTGCCCAATCCAGCTCTTCCTTCCATGTCTGTAGCCACCAGTCTGGTCCAAGACCTCTGCACACCTCTCCAGGACTTCTGCGTTAACCCCCTCAGCGGTCTCACCCTCCACAAGCATCTTCTAGAAATGCAAATCTGACCATGCCAAATCCCAGGTTAAGAGAGATCAGTGGCTTCCTACTGCTCCTGTGACAAAACCTTGCTGTGGTCCAGCCAGCAGGAGAGAGCCAGCCTCATCTTGGATGCCATCTGCCCACCCGTCTCCTCTCCATTCCAGGCAGGGCAGAATTCTCCTTGGTCCCTGAACGCTCACCAACTCCCTCCTTGGTGGGAGCAGCCTTTGCATATGCTGTTCCTTCTGTGTGCAATACTTTTCCTTCCCCACTTCACCTAGTGTAGTCTTGATCACCCTTCATGTCTCAGGTCCAGCGTCACTTCTTTGAAAACTTGTCCCTGACCTCCTTGACGAGGTGACATCCCCTTACAGTCCTCAACACCGTTACTAATCTCTCTCTATTTGAGCTGTTATTTGGTGAACATGCGTCTCCTTTCCATGACTTTCTTAAGCTCTGTGAGGACAGGAAGGGCGACCATTTTGCTCACCATTGAAGCCAGTGCCTGCACCATGTCTGACCCATAGCAGAACTTCTGTATTGGCCGAGTGAGGCAATCCATGAAAGTGGAACTTGAAATCCAAGTGCGCCTGGCTCCTCCCTCACCAAAGTTGTGAGGAATTGTATTCGTCTGCTCAGCCCACCATGGCAAGAGACCGCAGATTGGGTGGCTTAATCAACAGGAATGTATTCTATCATAGTTCTAGAGGCTGAAAGGCCCAAGTTAAGGTGCTGGCAGATGTGGCTTCCAGTGAGACCTGTCTCCTTAGCTTGCAAACACACATTCTTGCTGGGCCCTCATGTAGCTTTCTCTGTGTGCACCCAAGGAGAGAGAGGGAGAAATCTGTTGTCCTTTCTTATAAAGGCACCAGGAGGGGCATCCAGGTGGTTCAGTTGTTAGGCATCTGCCTTCGGCTCAAGTCATGATCCCAGGATTCTGGGATCCGACCCCACATCCAGCTCCCTGCTCAGCGGAAAGCCTGCTTCTCCCTCTCCCACTCCGTTTGCTTGTGTTCCCTCTCTTTTGCTGTGTCTCTGTCAAATAAATAAATAAATACTCTTAAAAAAAAAAAAAAAACACACAAAGATACCAGTACTGTTAGAGAAGGCCCACCCTTGTGACCCCATTTAATCTTTACTCCTTCAAGGCCCCATCTCAAATACAGTCCCATGGTTAGTTAAGTCTTCAATTTAGGGGGACACAATTCAGTTCATAACATTCTGCCATCTTGCTCCCCAAATTCACATCGTTCTCCCGTGCAAAATACATTCACTCTGCAATGCCTGGGTGGCTCATTTGTCGGGCGTCTGCCTTCGGCTCAGGTCATGATCCCAGGGCCCGGGGTCAAGTCCAGCATCAGGCTTCCTGCTCAGCGGGGAGTTTGCTTCTCCCTCTGCCTGCTTCCCCCCCTGCTTGTGCTCTCTCTCTCTCTCTCTGACAAATAAAAAATAAATAAAATCTTTAAAAAAATACACCATTCAACAGCCCCAGGGTCGACCCATCCATCACCAAGTCAGAAGTCTCCCTAAACGTCATCTAAATCAGGGTTGGGTGAGGCTGGAGGTATGATTCATCCCAAAGCAGAATTCCTCTCTAGCTTCGAACCTGTGAGACCAGACATGTTCCGTGCTTCTGGATCACAATGGCGGGACAGGCAAAAGACAGACATTCCCACCCAAAAGGGAGAATTGAGAAGAAGGAAGGGTACTAAGCAAGTCCGAAACCACAAGGCAAATTCTATTTGATCTTAAGGCTCCAGGTCAAACATGTTTAGTTTAGTGCTCTGCCCTCTGTGCCCCCTGGGGCAGCAGCATTACCTCTGTGGCCCTCAGCAGTGACCCTGCCCCCTCCACTCCTGTCCCCCTCACTCTGAGGAGGGGCCCCTCACCCTGAAGCCAAGAGATAGTGGCATCCCCTGGACCTATGGTAAGAGTGACAGCTCTTATGATCTCTAAATAGCTTTCATGGTCACTTTTCCTCTTCTGGAAGGACAACCATGTTCGAGATTGGATCCTCTAGTGCCCTGTCCTGTAGATCAGAAATCTGAGCGGCTTCCTTCATTCCATTTCCTCTGGCCCGTTCTGTCCCCACAGGCTGTGCCTTGCTGCCATAGTCCCAATCCTATTCCTGGCTTCAGCAGAGGCAGCTGATTAATTCGTGGGTCATCTTTACAGAATGATCATCCAGCCAAATCTTTGGTGTTTCTCCAGAACACACTTTCTCATGTTTTGCAATATGGATAGGCTGAGGATTTTCCAAATCTTTAAGTTCTGGTTTCCTTTTGCTGAAAATATTCTTTCAATTCCTCCCCCTCGCCCCCCCATCCCCATCTCTCACATTTTTTTATCAGTGGTAAGGAAGGATCAGGCCGCCCTTCTAACACTTTGCTTAGAAAAAAAATGCTCTGGGTGACACAAGATCTGCCTTCCGCAAAACCCTGGAACACAAGTCAGCCAAATCCTTTGCTACTTTATAACAAGGATTGCCTTTCCTTCTGCTTCCAAGAGCACCTTGGGCATTTCCACCTGAGATCTTACCAGAAGCATCTCTACTAGTCATACTCCATCAACATGCTAGTTACCACAATGCTATATTCTCTGCAGTTTTTCCCCTTCCAAAGCCCTCGTCAGAATGGACTTTGATGTCCATATTCCTGCCAAATGTCCCCTCAAGGTGATTAGGATTTTTCAAGCACAGGTCTCAAAACTCTTTCAGCCTTTCCTTATCACCCAGTTCTAACATTGTGTCCACATTTTTAGCTCTTTGTTATAGCAACACCTGTTCTTGCTATTGCACTTTCCACGATTCTCAAAAACAACAACAGCAACAACAAAACAAAACAAAACCAAAAAACAAACCTAATAGGATCTATCTAACTATATCTACCCCTAAAGAAATATATTATAAGGAATCAACTTACAGAGAGACTAGAAAGTCTAGAACCTGCAGAGCTGCTGTCCTTGTTCAAGTCTGAAGGCCCAGCAAGCTGGCGTAGAAGCAGGAAAAGCCAATGCCCCACTTCCAAAACTGTCAGGCAAGAGAATTCTCTCCTCCTCTGGGGAAGGTCAACCTTCGGTTCTATGTAAGTCTTCCACTGACTGGTCCCCCCTCCCCACTATGGAGGACAATCTACTTTACTGGTCTACCAATTTCATTCAAAAATACTTTTATAGAAACACCCAGAATAATGTTTGACCTACCATCTGGGGATCCCATGGCCTCCAGTCAAATGGATACATATAATTAGTCATTCCAAGAATTAGTCATTCCAAGATCACAAGGTGGTACGTGTGATCAAGGTTTCATGAGTGTATAGGACCAGTGCAAAGGACTACCACCAGAGCCAACACTGTGGTTTGCCATTCCCTCATTCCATACCCATTTATTACACACCTACTATAAGCATCTCAGTTATCTATTGCCATGTAACAAACTACCCCAAAACTTGGTGGCTGAAAACTGCAACAGTTTATTTATTTCTCATGATTTTATGGGTCAGAATTTGGTCCAGGCTCTGTGGGATGGTTCTTCTCAGCTGGCCTCAACTGGAAAGTTCAAGAAGACCCTCTATAGAGTCTGGTGCCTCAGCTCCTCCACGAGGCTGCTCTCTCTCCAAGTGCTGTACCATCATCTATCTGTCTACCCACGCTTCTTTATAACTGGATAGCTAGCTTCCCAAGAATGTTCCAAGAGTGGGGCGCCTGGGTGGCTCAGTTGGTTAAGCGATGGCCTTCGGCTCAAGAGAACAAGCCCCAAGAGGAGAAGCAAGCATTGGTCAGATCTATGCTTGCATCACACTTCTAATGTCACATGGGCCAAAGCAAGTCACATGCTCGAGCAAGTCACATGTGGGGTCCCCCAATGTCACAGTCTACCAACACAGGAGAGAACACCAGTCCTGACTCTTGTCCTCAAAGATCTCACCATCCAGCACTGCTTATTGTGACAAGCAAGCCCCGGAGGGAATTCCTGGCATCTCTGAGTAGAGAGAGCCTCATTTTGTACTGGTCAATGCAACAAAACAAAACAAATAAAAAAAAACAAACCCAATAGGATCTATCTAACTATATCTACCCCTAAAGAAATATATTATAAGGAATCAACTTACAGAGAGACTAGCAAGTCTAGAACCTGCAGAGCTGCTGTCCTTGTTCAAGTCTGAAGGCCCAGCAAGCTGGCGTAGAAGCAAGCATCATATGATGCTAAGAGCATTCATAATTTCATCACTTTTCATGCATATTTTTTCCAAATGCATTTTATAGGAAAATATTGCTAATTTTGTATGTTTGTGGGAAGATGTTTTATTACATTCCTTGACATACTAATGTTGTCAAAAAACAGTTTTGGAAATGCTGGCCTGGTGACTCTCAGTAGGGAGGCCCACAGACACAGGTAGGGGGCCCATGGTGGATTGGAGACAGCATGTGCCAGAGGGCGAGAAGGCCCAGGTTTTCTGTGGGACCATCTGTTTCACATCTGTGGCCATGAGTGATGGGAGGAAAGGGTTCAGGGAGCATCATTCCTGTAGCACTCAAATATGGGCTGGAACGCCACCTTTCAGGTGACTCCAGCGTGTCCTACTGGGTCGCCCTGTGCCCTCAGTACACCTGGCACCAGAGGGGGTCACATGTTTCACACACCGAACAACACCCATTCCATTACATGTGACCTCACTTCAGAATGACTGAAACATTAGGTGGCAGTTCTCGAGAGCTCAAAAGTTCCATTGCAGAGGCTGGTCTCCGAAGCAGTGTGTGAGAGAGGCTCCCAGCACCCACCAGAGCGAGTGGGGCCACTGGCTAGCAGACCGAACTTGCTCAGGTTGTCTGCAGCTTCAGGGCTTCTAGAAAATTCCAGTGTATTCAGCTGGAAGGAAGCCCAGGAATCTGCAATCTTAACCTCCACCATGGGTCATGGGGTGCTGGTCCCTCACCCGATTTAGAGTTGCCCTGTGGTTATTTCTGAAAAGTCCCCATGGGGTGGGAACAGGAGAGATCCGCCAACCCCAAGATGGGGCCCTTGCTGGTTTCTATTGCAGGCAGGACACAGGTGGCCGGCAGCCAGAAGTTCAAGTGGCCTCACACACCACATGGACTTTTTATTTTCAGATGTTCGAGATATATATATATTTCTCTTGTGAGTTCAGAGACAACTTGCCTCTACAGGTTTCCTTCTCAGAACAATCCCCAGAGATTAAATCTGTTTTGAGTTGTATTTTGAGAAAAAGAGGAAATTGGATCCTGGCTTTGGGTGGGAGGAGGGGTGAGGGGAGGAGAAGGGAAGTTCAGAAAGAAGGCAAAAGGCACAGATTTCCAGAAAGTTCCTCATGCTTCACCTTCCCTCACCCCTGCCTTTTTTCCTTAAGCACTCTTGTCCTATCTAAGACAAAGCCTGGCTCTGGCTTAGACACACCCTCCTCCTTCCCAACCTCCCTCCAAAGGTGCCCACAGCTCTCAGAACTAGGGCCCGGCAGAGAAAGCCACACAGCGAAAGACAAACACTGCATGGTCTCACTTATAGGTAGAATCTGAAGAAAAACAAACAAAACAAAACCAGAACTCATAGAAATATGGGAGAGATTGTTCTTACCACAAGAAAAAAAAATATGCAGCTATGTAAGGTAATGAATATCAACTAGCCCTATTGTCATAGCCATTCTGCAATCTCTCCAGATTTCAAATCATTGGGTGCACCTTAAACTTAAACACAGCATGAAGCAAATACAATTATATCTCACTCAAACTGGAGAAAAATAAAAATAATAAAAGCGTCGATTCACAGAGAGTTCAAGATTAATTCTAGAATCAAATATCTGGAATGTAGATATTCTGGATTAGCTCAGCCTTATGTTTTAACAATCAGTCTAACTGGGGCTAGCATTGATATCTTCTGAGAAGGCCTCATTTATGAATTCCAAACTGTCCTCATGATAATGTCCTAATTCCTGTGACAATACTCTTATCAAGTTGCTCATGTACCTTCACATCTGCGTTTGTGTTTGTATTGGGTGAGTCCTTCCCACACTTAAATTAAAAAAAAAAAAAAGAAAGAAAGAAAGAAAGAACCAGGGCTTCCAGCTCAGCAGTTCCCAGCTCCGCCTGCAGCCCTCCCCTCGGACCTTCTGCCCAGAACCCAGGCCCTAGGCCCCAGGGCCCCTGGTCTGACCACACACTCCACACTATCGGAGAAGGACATCAGAGGGTAATGTTTAACCTAAGAGCTTAGAGGTGGTTCAGGACGTGTGGGTGGGACCACACTTGGGGGGAGGTGTCCTCCCAAGGGGTCCCAAGGCAGACACAGCCCACCCAGGCACTGACCCACAGCCCATCATGTTTCTACCTGTTTTCTCCCCAGTTCTGACGCTGTTGTCTCTACAGACGTTCCTTTTGCTCCTCAGCACCTCAGTCTTCTGACCTGTAAATGGGCATAATAACAGCAGCTACCTGATGGGTGGCTTTGAGGGTTGAATGAGGTGGTGTCAGCAAGGCACGGAGCACACAGTCCCTGGGGGTAGTTAGCACGCACTCAGTGCTGGCGATCGAGGCTGTCGCTGCCACCACCACCATCATGGCTATCACCCTTGGGGGTGACAGCTCTCCCGAACCTAGCCGTCGGGTAATCGGTTGCATTAGCCAGATGGGAAGAAACAAAAATCTTTGGGAATGCTTTCAGGGCAGTCGTTGGGTGTTTTTTTAGCCACCGGTGGAAGCACAGTTGGGAGAAGTTTTCGCAGAACTGCCTGGGACATCTGGGGCTCAGGATGAGCACCCAGATACAGCAGGGCCGGGGGTGCAGCTGAAATTGGCTGTGTCCCCTCTGCCTTGAGCCAGTGAGCCTGATTCGCGCTCAGCTGGGTGTGTGTGTGGCCTGCGGTGTGTACGCTGGGCGGGGCTGCTGAGTGCAACGTTTTCATGGTGGAAAGTCCTGAAGGGCTGCTGTCTGGCAGAGGTTTCAAGTTAGTTTTGGTTCCTGCTTGTTGTCCACAAAGACCAAGCCTTTTCCTGACAGGTTTGGATCCTTGTGAGGCGGATCTGTGAGCTCTGGGGAGACACTCGCTCAGGGGCCCCTTTCTCCCCACTCACCAGATGCCCAGAGGCCCTGTGGGATGAAGGGGGCTGGAAGGGATGACTAGGCCCACCCCCCCTTGTGGACCCCTGTCCCAGGGAATCAGACTCGGGCTGCTCCTGTGAAAGAACTCTTCATGAGAGGAAAGCTGCCACCCCTCAAAGGCCAAGGGCCATGGGTCACCTAAGCCCACCCAGGGAGGGTACAGAGAAGGACCCCGAAGAGCTTCTAGAGAGGCCTGCCTCGGGGTAACCAGTCTTGGGACATTCTTAACCCCACCAAAGTCGGGGGCACCTTTCATAGCCTCTACCTCTGCATGGGGGCCTGGAGAACAGCTGTTCCCAGCTGAAGGCTCCTGCATGCCCCCCACCCAGGCAGTCCCCAGGCGATATGAAGCAGCTTTGATGAAGCCTATCAAAGCATTCTTGTGCTTACAGCTGTTTCCTGGGAGGGCAATTAAAGCCACAATACCCCCCCCCCAATCTGTTTAAGGGGCTGATGGCTGGTACTCCACCCTCAGCCCTGAGGGAGGTCTCTTGCCGGGCAGCATGGGGGGGGGGGGGGTGCTGCAGGGAAGGACTTGTGCAGAGCCAAAGGCAGTTGAGAACCTCTGATCATTAGGACTGGAAGGGAACACTCATCCGCATTTTATAGATAACTAACCTGAGACCAAGCTACCCCTTGCTCCCAAAGGGTTTCCCCACACAGCACCCACTTCCCCATGGGTCCTCTAGACAGGCTCCAGCTCCTCCTCCTCTGGCTAAGATCAGCCTCCTCTTACAGAAGGCTTGACCAAGCAGTAGGGAGGCTCAGGGGACTGAAAAAGCCACGTGGAGGGGAGGCTGTTCTGAAATGCCAGCTCTGTCCACTTCCCCTACTGCCATTACCCACTTTGTGGCCACTATTTTAATACCTAGTCTGTGAATTCATTTAAATCAGGGTTTCTCAACCTCAACACTATTGACATTTTAGGCTGGCTATTTCTTTGCCACGGGGCTGTCATGGGGCTGTTGTGGGGCTGTGTTGTAGGTTGGTTTGCAGGATCCCTGGTCTCTACCCACCAGACACACCAGTGGCACCCTCCTCTAGTCATGACAACCAGAATTATCTCCAGACATTGCCAAATGTTTCCTGGGGGCAAAACCATGCCTGGTGGAGAACCACTGGTTTATGTGGGCTTCAAGGAGCAGGTATGATCTTGTCAGCGGTACAAGGAAAGAGGTAACATAAGTATTTCCTCTTGTGGCCTGGAGCACCTGTGGGGCAGATAGAACAGCAAATGTACCCAGGACAAAGTGGATTGTACACAAGGTTGACATCAGCGGGGCGGGGGAATTGAAGCTGGGATCCATCCAGGAAGGCTTCCTGGAGGAGGAATGCCATCTTGACCTTATATAGGCAGTCTGGGAAGATCACAGTTTGAGAGAAAAGTCTTAAAAACAGTGAGCAGAATCCAGGGTGGGGAGTGGGGGAGAATTTCCAGGGAAAGGTGGCCACAGCCTGTTGGATCTCAATCTGGGGGATGTTATGGAGGGCTGCCTTCCTCCAGAGCGGGCCCTCAAGGACCAAGCAGGGAAGATGCTGGCAAGGAAGGGGCAGGGGCAGATGTGGGAAACAGTGGCATGTCTGTTCTGGAAGGCCAGTGAGGGGGTTGCTTCTCCGTGAATCGGCAGCACCCATCACAGAATCAGGCAAAGGAGATGCTGAGACAAGGAAGCTGCTGCTGGGGAGATAAGGCCTGGTAAGAAGGCGGGCAGCCGTGGGCTCTGCAGTGCTGGGAGGACTGTGTCTGGATGGTGAGGCTGCTGATGAGGAGTCCAGCCCAAGTGCAAGTAGGGGACCAGCGCCCCTCTTTGTCTCTCAGCGTCTACCCTCCACTGAAGTGTCCCCAGAGGGTCCATGGTTGGAGGTAGCGGGCGGTGGGAGGGAGCCTTAATCAAGGGCTAGGGGCGGGGCTTTGAACACACCATTTCCGACTCGCTGCCGAACTGCCGACCTTTCTCTCCTGAAGAGATTTCGGTGATTTAATGGGAGAAGAATGGCGAATTCACTGGCCTAGGAAGCTCCCTTCTCAGACAGAGGCGCTGGCTCCCCACCACCAGCCTGGGCTTCCTGAGCCATGAGTGCATGTTGACCCTCAGCCTGAGCTCCCTGAGGACAGAGGCCAGGCAATCCGGGTGGTCACCTTAGGGAAAAGCCCAAGGGTGGGGCTGGTGCTGCCCACAGGGAGCTTCTGGGATGACTCGCCAGCAGGGGGCACTGTGGACTCAGGCACAGGTGTAGGACCGCTGGAAAGGTGCAGGCGGAACCTACCTCCCTCACCTCCTGTTGTGTCCCAGTGCCCTACCACCCAAACACCTCAGCCAGGCTTGCCTGCCTTGAGCACAGCAGGATCTCCAGCTCCTTCACATCTTCCCAGGCTGACCCCATTCTTCTCCCTTCCTCCAGATGACGAAGAAGGAGAAGGAATTGTTGTGCCCATTTTGCAGATGAGGAAGCTGAGCCATACAGAGGCAAGAAAGACAGGAAGGGACGGGGGCAGGGCTTGGTACAGATGACCCGCTGTACCAGCCTGCCGGTTCAGCACAGCATTCCCTGTGTGGCTGGGGGCACATTTCCGGGGCCTTGTTAAACAAGCCACGGCACCTGCAGTACGGGGACGTGAACGGAGCAGGCAACGCTGAGAAAGGGCTGACAATAGTCTGACACTGAGCACTGCAGCCCCGTGTGGACAGCACTGGGCAGTGGCCGGGGGATGGGGGTGGGAGGAAGGGACTGTCCTGGGAGGAACCGTGGGGAAAAGGGGACCAGGCAACCTTGCCCAAGACCTTGTCAAGGTGGGGAGAGCAGACAGCCAGAAAGGGGATGAGCAGAGGCGTGGGGCTGAGCTGAAAGAGAACTCTAGGGAAGGGATGGGAGGGCTGAGTTGTCAGCACTTTTTCCCTTGTCCTGCTAATTAGTAACAACAGTGGAAACCATCTGTACCATTTGCTACACGGTTATGGTGTGCCAGGCTCTGGGCCAAGCAATGACTGACTCAGTGACCCATCCTGAGAAGCCCGTAATGGTATTAATCCATTTGACAGATAAGGGAAGGAAAGTTCAGAGATAAATAACTGTCTGAAGTCCCCAGTGGGAAAGGGGCAGAACCAAATACCACCCAGGCCTGCCTGGCACGTGTTCTCTTGGTGGAATCAGGGTCCAGGAAGAGAGAGGATCAAGATGAGTCTGTGGTTGGGGAGCACTGCAGGGCGGTGCACACTCACTATGCAATGAACAGAGTAGAGCTGGGCACTGGGGAAGGAGCAACCCACATGTACATGTGCAGTCTGGGAGGCTTCCTGGAGGAGGAGGTTACTCTCTAGGCTGACAAGGAAGCGAAGGGCATTATCAGCAGCTTGAGCAAACCTAACTAAGCAAGCACTTCCCAAAATCCACACGTCTGTCCTGTCGGTCCATATCCCGCAGTGCGGGGGCCTGAAGCCAGGAAGACTGGCAGGAGCCACGGCGGAGGGAAGGGTTCCACTGCATCAGCAGAGCCCCCCGCCCCGTGGCATCCATGGGGAGGATGGCCCAGGAGGTGTGACTGATTCTACTGCCTGTTCTTAAGGAAAGAGATGAGTATCTAAACTAGTACAGAAATGGGGCAGAAGAGGAGGAGAGGAAAAACTCAAGATACCAAAGTGTTAGAATCTACCAGATGAGAGACCTAATCAGATGTGGTGGACAGAAGGCAGTGGTCAAGGATGACTAAGCCTCCGGCTTGCGTGATGAGGAGTCTTACCATGAACCACGATTTAGCACCCAAGCGGAGAGGGGGCTACTGAGAAAGACAAGTTGTCTAGCATAAATGAGTCTGAGATATGTATGGATATGTAAGTGGAAGTGAGATTCGGGTTCAGGATTAAAGAGGGTACAACCTCATGCTACAGCCAGAATCAGGCCGTACTCTCCAACTGAGGAAAGCAGTCTCAGTTGACTAGAATCTGAGCTCACACTGTGGCCTAGGAGGGAAGGACTACCGCAGAACACCCAATAGACTGCACTGAGGATTCTGTATTCTCAAACTTAAAAAAGGATCCGGGGGTCTTAGGTGACTACAGGCTAAGTTCAGCAGTGGTACCCATCACTCTCAAGGTGTGCAATTACCTGACAGCATGAATAAGAACTCAACTCAAGGCTTAAAGGGAAGCTAAAAGATTTGAGAGCAGATGGAGTCAACCGATTTAATGTTCTTAAATTATTGAGGTGTGGCCTCTTCTCTGAAACTCTTCCTGACTCCCTTTTCCCTTCTCCGCAGGACTTCCCACCCCCACCCACCTCTTGGCTGGCTAGTGAACACTGCTAAGCACTTTCACATTTATAATCTCATTGAGTCCTCAATGGTTTCCTCCATTTGACAGGTGGGGAAAGGTCCAAAGAAACTGGGGTGCGTAGGGCTGAGCCTGGGCTTGCTCCTCCGTGCCTCCCTCTGGGCTCACCCCTTCTTTCTTGGAACAGCCAGTGCTTGGGTGTGGAACAGCCAGGTCAACTAATGGCCTTGTGTCCACGAGGATGAGTCGGGGAGAGCCAGCCATGGCCCAGGTATGCTATCTGCTCTCAGGATCTGCTCAGCAGCAGCTGGGGGTAAGAGGAATGACCTCAGTGGTAGGTTTTGGGGTTTTCTGTTTGTTTTTCCTTTTTCCTTCTAAGAATGTTCATTTTGGTCACCCAGCTAGCATAAGAGAGACTGGTGTTGAGCAACCTCCCCCTACCCCTGCCCTGGCCTCAGGCAGTGACATTTGGGGATTGTCTCCTGGGGCCACAGAGGATGCTGCTTGGGCAGTTCAAAGGGCTGGCTCTTCTCCCTGCCTGGCCCCACCCACTTCCCCACACCGCCTCCCTCCCTGCCAAGCTCGGGCAGCATCCCATCAAGGACTGAGGTCCTGCCCCTGAGGCCTGAGCAGAGAGACTCCTGCACCTGCCTGCCTAACCCTTCTCACCCCTGGACTATCCACCTCAGATGGTGGGGAGGGGCCGGTGGGTGGCCGGACCCAACCCTTCCTTTTCAGCACCCACTGGCCAGCGGAGACCAGGCTGAGGCTGACACAAAACAGCCTGTGTCTCTGGTCCTCCCTGCTAGGACTCTGCCGACTCCAAGGCTCCTTCCTTGTGCCACTGAGCACAGGGAGGCCCTGAGAAGGTTGACAGAGAAGGGAGGCCAGAGAGAATACTAGGCAGGGATAGAGGAGGAGGAAGGGGAGGAGGAAGACAGGCTTCTGCTCCCAGGAGGCAGTCCCCCTGGGTGGGATTGGGGCAGCAGCAAGGAGCCAAGGTTTCCAAGGGAGCTGGGTCCCAGGACAGAGGGTCTGGACAGGGAGGCAGGAAGAAGGCCAGCAGGGCAACCTAGTGGAGCCCTGGAGAGCCTGGAAACCCAAAGACCCATCATGGAGGCTCGGAGGCAGAGAGCCCTGCAGGAGACAGAACTTAGAAACACATGCCTGAGCCAGCAGAGGGCTGGACTGGGGGACCACACCCCAAGGATACAAACTCAAGAGAGTATTTCCTAAGAGGTAAACTGAGGCCCCTGCCCAGCGAATCAAGAAACTAGGACAAGCACCTTGAGGCTAATAGCCACGTGACTGAGGGTCCTGATTTACCCGCTCTTGTAGCTTCTGGCAAGAGACCTTCACCGCCTTCCCTTCCAGGATGTGCCAGCCCGCGGGCTGCAGTGCCGAGAAGGAGACAGGGCGGTGGTGATGTCAACCAGGGCATTAAGTAAGCATCAGGGCCGATAACATCACCCCAAAAGGTTTGCTGTGGGCAAGGTGACTCATCAAGGACAGGCCCCACAATCACAGGGTGATTGTTGTTGTGCCCAGTCTGTACGACTGGGGAGGAAGAAGGCGGCCGGGACAGGCTCTTCACCGAGTCCTCTGCTCAATGGAGAAGTCTCAGAACACAATGTCCTCCGCCTTCAGAGTTCACTGCTGGCTCAGGAAACAGCCCTCCCTCCCTCCCTCCCGCTGTTGTGATCATCTCTGTCTGCAGCCTTTGGTGTGTGCTTGTGGGGTGTGTCGGGGTGATTTCCCCACGCGTGTCCCCCTGGGTCCTCCAGGTACTAGAGATTGCTAACAGCAGAACAATTGCTCCCGCACTACCCGCACCCCCCTAACTATCTGTGGAGACAATGCCACCGGATGGCAAACTGCTAACCGCGACCACGTGGCGTCCTCATGCTGGGTACAGCCTGTTCCTCCTGCGGCAGGCACCTGTAGAGCTGCCTCGACTCATCACTCCCTCACCCCCTTGGGTCTGCTGAGGGGGCCAAAACTCTTGTGTTCTTCCCACCCCCAGGGTCGTCATGTATTGTTGTCCAAGTTGAGAACTGCACAACTGGGGAGGGGGTTCTCCCCACTTTACAGCGTGTGTGCCAAACCTTGTATCCGTACATGCTGGCCTGCCCCTTCTCTTCTCTAAATTACTTCTCACTCCCTTCTTGCATCTAGAATTATGTATCTAGTTTGCCTTTAATAAGTTCATCTTCACACCAAACTTTCCCCCATAAAACAGAAGCATCTTTCTTAGCCACCTGACTCCTTTCATTCATTCACTCCTCACAAAAATTGTTGAGTTTGCGCCAGGTACTACTGTTCCATGCATAGAAACAAGACAGACCCTCCCCGAGCTCAAGGAGCTCACATTCTAATTGGGGGAGGGGTGAGAGAACAAGAAATAAATAATGTGATTCATAAAACTGCAAGGGACAGTAAGTGCCATGAAGAAAAATAAAGCCAGGCCAGTAGGTAAAGGATGATAGAAACTTCCTTCATCTAGGACTGTCTGGAAAGACTTCTCTAGGGAGTTGGCCTCTGAGGGGAGATCTGGAGGCGGTGAAGGAAGAAGCTTTCCTGGCAGAGCCCCTCCCACCAGGCATCCAATGCCAAAAGAAAGTTCCCCAATCCTGCCTGGTTCTGCCAGCAGCCTTGGGCACTGCCTAGGGCACTCACTTCCCAATGCTGGGTGTCCACTTCCTCCTTGACAAACAAGAGACCTAGCTGCACTGGCCTTCCAAGGGCTTCTCCAGCATGAAGTCTGTCACCTGTAGGCATAGGGAACTTCATGACAGGAACCTGCCTTGGAAGGCCATCTGGGTCACCTACAAGCTGTGTGACCTCAGGCAGGTTACTTGGCCTCTCTGACCTGTTTTCCTTATCCATAAAATATTCACTTCAGGGTATTGTGAAGGATTAAATGAGCTTGTGGAGATGAAACCCCCTTGTATACAGTAGGTGCTTAATAGATATCTTCCAGGGCCACACTTGAGAGATGTGAGGCAGTGTTGGGGAGTAAAGAGGTGCTATTGACGGGGTTGCCCTTCATTAAATGAGACTGGAGAAGGCAATGCAGACCTGAAGACATGAGGCTCTGTTGGCTACCCAGCTGTGCAGAGAATACCTGTGGGAGCCCCCAGGCTGGGACCCTACCTCACAGATCCAGGGCCTGAGTGGGGGACGTGTGGGGGCGGCAGGCAGGGTCTTGGACTCCCCACCAATGTCAGTCAGCAGGGGAGGCGGCGGGGCTGGGAGCTGTGGTATGGTGCGGGCCCTTGAACTGTCAACTTCCTCTGGGGCCCAGGGTGTACTCAGCCAGTCCTCTCTTCCTTCCTCCTTCAGTCAAGCTCCGTTTGGGGTGAGCACCGACCCTAAGGCTTCAGGCATCAGGACCCCTTGGTCAGTTCCCAGGACTCCCAGTTCCTTCCAGCCCCCACTCAGCAAGAACTCCTTCTCATGAGGCCTGCCGTGAGTCGGGGTTCCTGGACACCTCTGGGAGCCCGGCAAAAGCAGGACCTGCCAGCCAGGGGAGGTAGCTGTGACTGGCTGCCAGGGCCATGTACTCTGCATCCATGACCTCCCCTGACATTCAACCCCTGGTGTAGGAGTTTTATCCCCTCTCCTGCTTGAGGAGCCTAAGGCCCTGGGAAGCTGGAGCCGTGGGGGCTCAGAGAGCAGGTTGACAGGCATTCCTACTGCGGGAGATAGCCTGAGGGGCGCCCTCCAAGGCCAGGGGGCTTAATTAACGGGGGAGGCCGCTGGGGGCGATAAGCCTGAGGGTGGGAGATTGGGGAATTGCTGTCCTCCGGGTGGCTGCAGGCTGAGGTGTGAGCCCCTTTCCCAGGCCCAGCTGCTGCCTGGCCCTCTAGCGTCTCCAACAAGCTCCTGGTGGGTCTGAAAGCCACTGGCTCGGTCTGGGGCGCCAGCCCTGGGTCACAAGCCCCAACCCAGGCCATTTCTCAGGCCCTCCTGGCTCCAAGGCAGGAAACCATCAGAGCATAGCTCACATCTGATGACTTCCCTGCACAACAGGTGCTGGGCTAAGCACTTTGCATATATGAACCTACTTCATCTTTACAACGGCTCTGCCAGGGAGGAAATTGGGGCCCAGAGAGCTGAAGTGACTTGCCTAAGGTCTTACAGAGCTAACATTCAACCCAGGAGGCCTGGTTCTGGAGGCCACACTCATCTCCCCCTCCCAGTGGGGATTCCTAGAGCAGCAAAGGTGCAGGTGCACAGAGGGTGGGAGGTTGGGGGGTGGTGGGGAAAGGGTGCTGGACCTGGCAGGGGCTGGGGGACCATGGCAGTCTAGCCACTGTGGGTGTTATGGAGCCCAAGAGCAACACCCCACAAAGTGATGAATGCAGGCCCCTGCTCCAGGGATGTGGTTTTGACAGGAAAAGCCAAAAGAGGTTCTTTTCTTTCCCCAAAAGAAAGAACTGGTGAATGTGGCTGCGTAGCCAGGCTGGGTGGGCACAAAGCATTAAAGGTAGCAGCTCCCATGTGGGGGAGGGAGCTCTCAGCCTCTTCCTCTGACCCCTCTCCCCAGCTGCAACAGGGCCGGGTGCTGAGACCTAAGAGCAGCCCGTCTGCTGGGCCACCTGGCCGTCCCCTGTGTGTGTGTCCCCGCGTGTGCATGGGTGTGGAGGAAGGGGAGGACAAGGGGCCTCTGCGTGTGCTTGTTTGCAGGGGAGCCTGTCCCCCACCCCCACCTGCCTCTGCAACCGCAGAAAACAGGACACTGTCTCTAATCTGCACCTCTGGGGCCTCAAAACCGCAGCCACGTCAGCGGGTGGTAGGTGGTGGGGCCGCAGAGGCCGGCTGTGCAATTGTATGCCAGCATGGGCGGGGGCGGGGGGCTCCTTGGCCCAGTGGCCTCCCCTGTCCCAGGAAGGTGGATGGGGTAGAGGGAGCTGGATCTTCCCCACTGGGCAGGCACAGAGTCCAGCCTTCTGACCATAGGCCCGGGGGGAGGAGCAGCCACTTCTCCCACAAGTTCTTTTTGCTCTCAGCAGCCATGCCACCAACCACAGCAAGTGTCTGTGGAGCACCTCAGATGGCCCCACATGGTTCCAGGCACTTGGGATATAATGGGGAATACCACAGAGATCCCTGCCCTCCCAGGGCCAACATTCTCAGAGGGGACACTCAGTAGACAGCATAGACTCTGTTGTGTGCAAGCAGGTGATGGGTGTGATGAGACCTCAAGGAGGCAGAGCAGGGCCAGGAGATGGTCAGGAGGGTGCTAGGAGGTGGGGATGGGTGGGTGGTGCCTGCTCACAGGCCACAGTATGAGATTGGGTGGACCAGGTAGGCCCCATTGGCAAGATGATAGGTTGACAAATGCTTAGAGAGGGAAAAGCCAAGCAGGTCTGGGGAAGAACATTCCAGACAGAAGAAAGGACTAGAATAAAGACCCCGAGGCTGGAGTGTGCCTGGGACAGGGCCAGGGAAAGGAAGGCTGACCTGGAGGATGGAAGTGACCCCATGCCTCTAGGCACCTCCTCACCTTGCTCCAGGCAAGGGTCCAATTTCCAGTGAGTTAAAGAAAAGGATCATCTGGTACCTGTAGGAGAAGCCAAAGGGCTCTCAGAGGAACCAATGTCTGGGGAAGAAGGGATCAGAAAAGGAAAAGGGCTTAGACCAGAAGGAGCGTAGGAATGCCCTGAGGCTGGAGCTATGGAGGAGGCCTGAGGACCCTGGGGTTCCTAAAGGGAGAGTGGGAGCAGAAGAGGCCAACTTGCCCTGGGGCCCACAGGCCTCCCTAAGTGGGGACAAGTCTTTGGGGTCCCAAGGCTCCAACCAGTGGCCCCTGCGAGAGCACTGAAAGAATGTAGTGCGGACTTCCAGCTTCCCACCAGGAGGGTCAGTGGGCCACCCTCAGGGCAGAAGGAAGCCTGAGGGTGCAACCATTCTGCCCCACCTGCCTCGGCCAGCTGGAGGCCACCAGGCCCGCTGGCCAGACGCTTTGGAGGTCAGTGTCCCTCCCTCCATTAAATAAACCCGAAGGGGAGGTGGAGGGAGGGGCCCAGTGATCTGGGGGAGAACAGCTGAAGGTTGACTAAGGCAGGGGTACGCACACAGGCGCACCCTGCCCCGAAATCTAGGAAATGGATTCCCCTCTAAAACAGGCGGACCACCAGCAGAGGACTGGAGCCTGGAGTGCTCCTGCGGGGCAGTGGGAGGCTGGCAATCAGTGAGGGGAGGAGGTGGGCATGGCCTGTGTGTTTTAGGATGGGAGCAAAACTGAATGGGTGGAGGGGAGAGAGAACACCTCCATGTGCACATGTGTGTGTTTGCACACACACCTGTGCACCTCACATGCTCACACACACTCAGGCCCCGCAGCCCCCACTCACTTAGGTTCTGAGAGCCAGGGACACGCATGGACACCCTCACACAGCCAAAGTAACACTCAGACACTGGGGACATTCACGGTCACGTAAGGCACGTGAGCATGACAAGAGTCTCACACAAACTCACACTCTCTCATAGACACGGATTGGTTTCCCTGGGCACCGGAAGTACATGGGCCCTTTGGAAATGGGGGGGGGGGGTGCAGGATGAAGATGTGTCTAAGAGACATAAAGAGAACACAGAACGAAAGGTGGCAGTGGGTCACAGAGGGAGATCAAGGGACAATTAGGAAGACCCAGAGAGAGGCACCTGGGTGGCTCAGTTGGTTAAGAGCTCCGTTCTTGATTTTAGCTCAGGTCATGATCTCCTGGTCAGTAGATTGAGCCCCATGGCCGTGCTCTGCACTGGACCCTGCTTAAGATTCTCTCTCTCGGGATGCCTGGGTGGCTCAGTGGGTTAAAGCCTCTGCCTTCGGCTCAGGTCGTGATCCCAGGGTTCTGGGATCGAGCCCCGCATCGGGCTCTCTGCTCAGCAGGGAGCCTGCTTCCCCCCTCTCTCTCTGCCTGCCTCTCTGCCTACCTGTGATCTCTGTCTGTCAAATAAATAAATAAAATCTTAAAAAAAAAAAAAAAAAAAGATTCTCTCTCTGTGTCTGTCTCCTTCTGCCCCTCCCACCTCTCCCTCTGCCCCTCCCCACCTCTCGAGTCCTAGCCTGAGCTCTTTCTCTCTTTAAAAAAAAGACAACCCAGAGAAGGCATGTCATAGATGCACCCACAGGCAGACCACACATATCCCATTACCAGTCAGCCTCAGACAGATCCCACAGCCTCCCTACCTGCCCAGGGACCCCAGTTAGCAGCTCTATGACATTGTGCAAGTCACTCAGAAGATTTCCTCTTCTATAAAATGAGAGTTCAATAATACCTGCTTTCCATACTAGATTGATTTACTGAGAGTTGATAGGTAAATCCCGCCTGCTGACCTTCAGGAAACCATCCAGAATCCGGCCCCTTCACCCACCTGTACCACGACTGCCCTGGCCAGGCCACCATCCCACTGGCCTCCATCCCCCTTCCTTGTTCCCCACTGCAACCAACCGCTGCCCTCTCCTCCAAACCTGCCCCTGTGTTTTTATCTCCTCCCTAGTACAAGGCAGAATCTTCCCAATGGCCCATTAGGAGCTACCCGCACTCTCCTGAGGCTCTCAGCTCCAGGCACCCGGGGCGCCCCGACTATTCCTCAAACACCCCCATCATCCCCTCTTAGAGCCTTGGTGCCGGCCCCTCCCTCTGCCTGGAATATTCTTATGGCTCCGCCTTCAGGATTGACTTGGAGGATTTGGCCACACAGCACAGCCCCTCCGTAACATAGTCTATCCCCTTCTCCAGCTTTTTTCTTCTTAGAATCCCTCACCATCTGAACGCCACCGACTTAACGGTAACTCTTGCCAGTCTCTCTAATCAAAATGTAAACTCTGTGGTGACAGGGGCTTTCGTCTGTTGTACTCCCTGCACCTAGGGCAGTACCTGGGTCATAGGACTCCAGAGATAACTGGATGAATGAATGAATGGATGGATGGATGGATGGATGGATGGATGGATGGATGGAAAGGGATAGTGAATAGGTAAGCGTTTATAAGGCAAGATTAAAGGGGAGCAGCCAATCCTGAATGTGCTGTCCTCCCTGTTCTGAGAATTGCAACCACGATGTTCCTTTATTCTCAAATGACCCTGGGAAGTAAATAGAATTATTCCTGTGTTATAGATGAGAAGCCTGAGGAGGAGAAAGGTTTTGACCTATGGCTGTTGAATATTGCCCTCAAGGATGGCCACCAACAGTTCCTCTCATCGCTGTATCAAATATTCCCTTTAAGACCTGGAGTCTGGGGGGGCCTGTGGGGCAGGCTCAGTCAGTGGAGCTTGGGACTCTGGATCTCAGGGCTGTGATCTGTTTGTTAAACAACAACAACAAAAACCAGACCTAGGGGTCTATTTCCCTCCCTCACCCCCTTGACTCTGAACTGGCCTTGTGACAATGCTTTGGCCAATAGAATGTGACCAAAGTGATGCTGCGTGGGTTTTGACCCAAGTCTACCCTAACTTTTAAGAGACCTGTCCCCTGGGTCAGCTACATCTGCAGAATCCAGAGAAAATGAAAACGTGGTGCTCCTTGTTGATAAAGTTAAAAAAAAAAAAAGGTCATTAAAAATACTAAAATAGGGGCACCTGGGTGGCTCAGTGGGTTAAGCCTCTGCCTTCGGCTCAGGTCATGATCCCAGGGGCCTGGGATCGAGTCCCGCATTGGGCTCTCTGCTCAGCAGGGAGCCTGCTTCTCCTCATCTCTCTCTCTGTCTCTCTGCCTATTTGTGATCGCTCTCTCTGTCAAATAAATAAATAAAATCTTAAAAAAAAATACTAAAATAGAAAGCTCTCCTTTCTTCCATAGTGTCTCCCTCAAATCATCATGGTATTCTTAAATTTTTTTATTTAAATTCAATTTAATTAACATGTAGTATATTATTAGTTTCAGAGGTAGAGGTCAGTGATTCATCAGTCTCATAGAACACCCAGTGCTTGTTACATCACGTGCCCTCCTTAATGCCCATCACCCTGTTAGCCCATCCCCCCACACGCTCCAAACATCATGGAATTTTTTATTTGCTACTTAATGTTGTTCTAAGAAAAAAAAATTTTAATTTACATATTAGCATGAATTTTAATGTTCAGCTTTACATTATTGTCAGTTTCAAATGCAAATGTAAGAGCATTTAGCTCATATGTGGAATCACGAATATTATGCAATTCATAGTCCATGGCTCATATGCATATATGTACTTAGTTGTTACCAGATCTCTGGAAACACTGCACAAAATACTGCATAAAACTAACTCAGCTTTAGTTCTTTTTTTTTTAATATCTTTATTTTATTTGCATTTATTTTATGTTCAACTTATTCTCAGTCATAAGCCTTTGTCTCTTCAGTTTCTTTTGGGGTAGCTTTTTCTTCTGTGCAGTCTCCTCTCCTGCTTTGGGAGAAATCTGATCCTGCATTTATTTACAGAGCAGCACACACTGTTTCTGTAAGTGACATCTTTCATACACACGATGACTTTTCACAAATGCATATCCAGGATGGCCTGGGCAGTTTCTCGAATGTTCTTGATTTGAGAGATCTGACTCTCCC
Source organism: Mustela nivalis (assembly GCF_964662115.1). NCBI lineage: Eukaryota > Metazoa > Chordata > Mammalia > Carnivora > Mustelidae > Mustela > Mustela nivalis. Next base: position 75,282,541 of record NC_139027.1, read on the forward strand.
CATTTATGTGATTTTGTGGAGTTTTCTGGGTCAAGCCAATAGGGGACCATTTTCAGAGATCACTGCAGGCTCCTTATGGGAAGGGCTTCTCTTCGTGGCATGTACACATGCCACCAACATCTTCTACCTTCAACTAGCTGATGAGTGAGGAAGAACTGAAAGGAAAAGGGAAAGAGTCCACATAGGGACAGGGAAGCAGAGAACAGGGCAGACACATGAATTGTACAGGTCTCCTTCACTTGTGTGTATGCTGCATTGTCCCATCTGACTTCACTTCCAAAACACACACTATGTGGAGAACAAATGAGCTGTCCCACCAAGCCCAGCCCAAATTTAGAACTATGAGCAAATAAACAGGTACTGTTTTAAGCCACTGAGTTTTTTTGCGGTGGCTTGTTACACGGCGGCTGTTGACCGATACAATGGTTGCAATCATTCCATTAGTGTGATTCGGGACTGCGGTTGAACCCGCATCAGTCTGCTTCTCAAGTGCATATTCCTCTGTGTCCCACTCAGACTTCCTTACAAATGTTTCATAATATAACTCCTATTTTTCTCCTTGGAGAGTTTAGGTTTGAGGTCGGGGGGCAAAGGTTACTTAACTGCAACAAATCAAAATTATTATTAGAGCTTGGAAGAAGCCACATCTGGACTCGATATGGGGAACAGGGAACTGGTGGGTGGGTCAGGACTGAGAACAGGCCTAGCCTCTGTCCAGGGTGAGCCTGGGCCCAGTGGGGTGCTTGGACATCTGTTTTCCATCCTGATTCAGTAAATAAAACTGCTTTCCTCTGCTGACCCTACAGGAAATGGGAGTCAGAAGTTCAGCTGGCCAGGAGTGGACCTCTCCTCTGATAGAAGCCCTCCCACATGCCTGGACAAGATGCAGAATGCAGGGCCTATGCAATTCATGTTGCAGAGAAAGAAAGACATTCTAGGATCTCCTGTGGTCAAGAAATCAGACTTTCCTCATTTAACCAATGGCTGTTGTCCCTGACATCAGCTATAACCATATTGTATTATTATGTCAGGTGTTTATTCTTTTGATTCCATGGTTCATGTACTAGTAAAGATGTTTTTGGTGGCCAGAAACAGAATTTTTATTCAGTTGGCTTAGACAATAAGGAAAGTGTATTATCTCACAGAACAAAAAGTCCAGAGGAAGGGTAACTTCAGCAGAGCTGCAGCTCAACATCATCATCAAGGACTCAGGCTATTTCCTCTTTTCCTTCCCCTCTGCCATTCTCAGCATATTGCCTTGTCCTTGGCTAGCTCTCCTCATGGTCACAAGATGGCTGCCACTACCCCAGACATCACATTGTCACACAATGTCCATAACGATAAAACAAATTAAAACAAACAAACAAAAAAACAAGCCAAACTCAGGATACACCTCACCCTGTGTCCCCTTTTAAGACTCAGGAAAAATTTTCCCTGAAGCTCCTAAGAGAGTGGTCCCTCACTGCTCACTGGCCAGAATTGAGCCACATCTCATCCCTGAATCTAACCCAAGAAAGGGGGATAATTCCACTATTAGTGCCACAGTACTAACCCTGAGTCCAGAAGGAGATGGACAAACACCTAGAACAAACCTGAGCTCAGGGTGTACTGGGGGTGGGGGGGGTAGGGTAGCGGGAGGCGATGGGGCAGCTGGGAGGCAACCACAACCAAGCCTGAGTGCTGCAGCTCATTTTTTTGGATCTGAATTTCTTTTCCTGGTGGGGGAGGAGGGGAGGATTGGTGTTTACGAACTGAACCAGGCCCTCCAGATTCCATTACTTGTCCAAACTCCCTCACAAAGTACTTACAAGGAGTATATGTTACTTAAAGTACATGCCGGAAACATAAAAACTCAGGGACAGAGGCAGAGGCATTGGTCCCTCATCTGAGCATCTGTTCAGTTTCTTAAGAGCCTCATTGTTAGAGTTAGGCCCAGGTGTAAATTCTGGCTCTGTCCCCTTCTGTTTTTCTGATCTCGTACCAATTAATTCATCTTTCTCTATACGTACAATGAGGATAACAATATCCACCCCCAGACTGTTATTAACCAATACACTGTGTGACATATCCAAGCAGGTCAAAAAATATCGTGGGTGGATGGAACCGTATGACCCAGCTCAGCTCTCTCCTCCTACAAAGGCATTCCCACCCTCCTTGAGCTCATCTCCCTCCTCCCAGCCCCTTTCTCAGGCTCCAGGCTCTCTGCTCTCACAGCCCTAAGGCCCCTCACCCACAGCACTTCCTGCCTGGACTGTCCCACCTGATACCTAGACAGGGTGTCCCATCCACATTCCTGATCAGGAAACCGGATTCCTCCATGGCTGCCTATCTCCACGGGATCACGGCCCAAGTCCCGATGTGTCCACACTCCAGGTTTCAGCACCTTTCCATTCCCATGAGACTGACTTATCCGTATTTACTGGTCAGGGCTCCTGCTTGTGAGCAATGGAAAGCGCAGGGACTCCTCAAGCCTGCTGCAGAGCCAAATGCAGGAGTCGGGGGGGGGGGGGGCTGGACTGCAGCCAGAACCTCAGCCCAAATCACAGCTCCAGGCCAGAGCAGGGAGGACCACAAGGGCACTAGCTCTGTGGCTCCACTGCCCTCTGAAAACTCTTCCTGCTGCCGCTGCCACCCCCAATTCTGTCAGATACATCGCATCACTGATGCTTTGCATCACCTGCTTGAGAGTCAGAGTTCATGGGAGGGTGTATCTGATTGGCTGAACCTGGTCACATGGCTGCAGTGCAGCCGCAAAGGAGGCTGGGAGGGTGAGCTCTGGTTTCTGGACCCAGAGGACGGCTCTGCCTCCGGTGCTGGGCTCCCAAGTTACGGGATGCTCCATACAGATGCCGGAGAGCCACAAAAAGGGGAAAGGTGCACTCTGCTGAGTGAGAGCATTTGCTCCGGAGGGATAGGGCCTGGGGTTGTCTATCATATGCTGGCTTCCAGAGTTGGGAGCGGCTGTGCTTTCAGCTGGGCTCCAGGGAAAGTCTCTGGTGATCTGACTCACCTGGAATCAAGGAGCATTAGCCCTGGTGGGGGAACCACACCTTGGGATCCCTGCAAAAGAAAGCGAAGGACTAGCAGAAGATCGCCCATTTCTTATTTTGCCAAGTAAGAATCTCAGAAGCAAGTAACAGCCCACTCTCTGCTATCACCATCATTAAGAGGGGGCAGCCTAAGCACCAGTAAAAGCAAAACCGCAGGGGAGAGCCTGATTTTAGAGGTAAGCACAGTCCTCAAAGCTAAATACATGTTGGCTTTAAGAAAAACTCGTCCAGGGGCATCTGGGTGGCTCAATGGGTTAAACCTCTGCCTTTGGCTCAGGTCATGATCTCAGGGTCCTGGGATCAAGCCCTGCATCGGGCTCTCTGCTCTGAAGGGAGCCTGCTTCCTCCTCTCTCTCTCTACCTGCCTGTCTGCCTACATGTGATCTCTGTCTGTCAAATAAATAAATAAGATCTTTTAAAAAAAGGAAGAAAGAAAAAAAGAAAGAAAGAAAAAGAAAAACTTGTCCAGATTTTCCTATTTTGGCTGGAAACCTATGAAAAGTCTGACACAATTGACTTTGAACATGGACCCAGTGGTTGGGGATAATAGGGTTGTAGCAATGTTGAGTTTCCTGATTTTGTTAACTGCAGGAGTTTTATAAGTCCCACACTGGAAGAGAGCATCCTTGTTCTTGGGAAATGCACCCTGAAGCCTTGAGAGGTAAAACAGCGTAAGACCTGCACTTCACTCTCACATAGTTTGGGAAGAAATTGTAGACACACACAAACACACACACACACACACACAGGGATTCAGACAGAGAAAAGAGCAACAAAGGGATAAAATGTTAACAAGTGATAAATCTGAGGAAAAGGTCTACCAGAATCTTTGCACTCTTCTTGTGACTATTTATACATTTGAAATTATATCAGAATTAAAAGTGACCGAAAAAAAAATAAGTTAGCAGTGATTTTTCAGAAGTGTTGGTTTTGAACTTGCACGAATACATGTGACGCTTGCAATCAGAAAGAATGAAACACAAATGACAGAAATTAAAGAGAAAAAGGAAAGGCCACGGCAGACTCTGTCCAGCATTTTGGCACTCGCTGACTTGGCCTAAGCACCCGTTCTACAGAGAAGGAAATCGAGGCTCAGGCAGGAGCTGGGGCTTGCTACTAGCACACTGTGGCTATCATCAGAGTCAGGACTTGACAAGGGCTCCCACTCCCTGCACGGGTTCCTTTTGTTCCAGGATATTGCTCCCTATGCTAAATAAAAGGCCCAAAGATGTGGAAGGCAAAGCAGAACTGGGCAGAAAGTGAGGACTTGTCCCCTCAAGAGAGTGCCATATCCCATAAGGATGCATTCCCTCAAACTTTTATCCCCATGAGCTTCTCCTTACACATGTACTCATTTCTTAGGTGGGAAACTGAGACTCAGAAGTGTTCTGGAACTTGCCCAAGATTACAGGGCAAACTCCAAACTCTGTAGTTGAGGAACAGAGTAATTGGCCAGATTTGGCTAAGTCATCTTAAACTCAAATAAGAGAGGAAAAAAGGAAGGGAGGGGCCTTAGGAATTGGAGGGGGATGTGGGGGAGAAAACCCTGTAGTGCCTGGATTAGAAGAGTCCCCACCCCTTTCCTCTCCTACTCTCCGTGTGCTTTCAGTTCCCCTGGGTTTGAAAGAAGAAAAAGTGTTTTGCAGGTACACCATGTCCTGTAACTTCAGAAGGCATTACTCATGTGCCAGTCTATGAAAATGGCTCTTCCTGGAGTTGTGCAGTGGGCAGCTTGCACATCAGTACACAGCAGCTCCACGAGAATCATTTGCTATTGTTGTTGTTCAGTGGCAAAGAGGTGTTTGGGGAAGAGACAGGAATGACTAACACTGTGGTCTAGAGATTAACCAACAACTGATTCCATCCATTCAGTCAACCACTATTTATTGCCACAGATTATATGCCAGGCATCATCTAAGGGCTGGGACTTCCCAGGCTTGAAATAAATGTAGTCTCTAGGGAGGAGCTGGGGGGTAGTGACAGGGATAGAGAGGCAGCCCTCCCAGGACAAAAGACAACCTACCCCCACCTCCTCCCCATTTGTCCAACCTTTTCCATCCTTCAGGCCCTCCTGGAGGAGACCTCCAGACCCCTCCTCTCCCCCACCTCCCTCTGCAGAATAGACTGGGGTTTTCTCCCTTTTCTGTGGGTCTCCTTCACTGGGTGGCCAAAGCCCCTGGGGCTCCAGGCTACAGGGCAATTCCTTCCTCCATGTAACTTAGAACTTATTCATTCATGCCTTTGTTTGTTTTACTTCATTCATTCCACAGGCATCTGTCTGTAAACTAGATTTTTTTTTTCAATTAAAAAAAGAGAAAATGTACCAATTATTTAAAAAAAACAAAAACAAAAAACATTGAACGTAGGGGTGCCTGGTGGGCTCGGTGGGTGGAGTGTGCCCTCTTGATCTTGGGGTTGTGAGTTCGAGCCCCACGTCTGGTGTACATTGGGTATAGAGACATGGGGCTTGAACTCACAACCCCAGTATCAAGAGTCACATTCTCTGCTGATGGAGCCAGCCAGGTGCCCCCCAAATAAAATCTTTAAGAAAAGATTAAACAGGGCAGGGATGCCTGAGTGGCTCAGTCAGTCAGGCATCTGCCTTTGGCTCAGGTCATGATCCCAGGGTCCTGGGATGGAGCTCCATTTTGGGCTCCTTGTACAGTGGGGAGTCTGCTTCTCACTCTGCCTGCCTCTCCCTCTGCTTATGCTATCTTTCTGACAAATAAATAAAATCTTAAAAAATTATAAATAAATAAAAATTAAACATAGCATAAGCAAAAAACAACTCTCCCTCCATCCTCCAAGTTCCCCTCTCAGAAACAATCATTCTTCCCGGTCTCCTTCCAGTAATTCCTAGGTGCCTCCTAGTGTATAAATCCACGTATATGTATTTTGTTTGCCTTCTTACACACACAAAAATAATGCTCCTACACACCGTTCTGCACCCTGATTTCCTTTTGCTCAACATTGTGCTGAGGTTTTTGCTCTGATCAATACTTCCATGCATTCTTCCACGGCTGTAAACAGTTCCAGGATGGAGCCATCCTACCATTTTTATCAGTCCTCTGTCCGTTGACCTCTAGTCCCTTCCCAGTCTTTCATGGCCACAGAAGTATTTCTCCATATAGCTTCGTATATTAAGGACCCAGATTCCCTGAAGCATAATTGCTGGGCGAAGAGGCTGTGCACTTTGCATTTGGATAGATATCAGCCAGCAGTCCTCAAAAAAATTGCACCAACTTGTATCAAAACACTTTCCGATGGGGCGCCCAGCTGGCTCTTGAGCTCAGAGTTCTGGATTTAAGCCGCACATTGGGTACAGAGATTACTTAAAAACAAAATCTTAACAAAACCAAACAAAACACTGCTTTTTGGTCTTTGCCAATCTAAAGGATGATTTTTATTTATTTATTTATTTGACACAGAGAGAGAGATCACAAGTAGGCAGAGAGGCAGAGAGAGAGGGGAAAGCAGGCTCCCTGCTGAGCAGAGAGCCCATGGTGGGGGCCTTAATCCCAGGACCCTGGGATCATGACCTGAGCCGAAGGCAGAGACTTTAACCCACTGAGCCACCCAAGGGCCCCCAAAATAATATCTCTTTTTAATTTGCTGTCTTCATTATGTTTCCAAACCATTGTATTCCTTTCACTTACTTCTCTCCAACAGTATTTAAGGAGCTAATGGGCCCAAGGCTGCCCATCCTTGCAGTCACATAAGCAAAGTGTCTGGGACCTACAAAATGTCTTTAGGGCCTACAGAAAGGTTTGGGATCTGGGGTGGGAGCATGTATTGGCTTCAAAATACTTTTTTTTTTTTTTTTTACAAATTTATTTATTTATGTGTGAGAGAGAGAAAGCATGAGGAGGGGAGCATCAAGGGAGAAGTAGAAGGGAGCCCACTGCGGGGCTCCATCCCAGGACCCTGCGATCATGACCTGAACTGAAGGCAGGCGCTTAACCCACTGAGCCACCCAGGCACCTGGCTTCAAAATATTTTTTAAAAGCTAGAAAATGGAAACTCTAATGATATTATTTAATGTCACCCAAACAAAATCTTATGGCAAACTTGTTAGCTGGAAAACCGGGAACACGGGAACATTCCATTACATTTAAGATTTTTTTTTTAATTTTTTATTTATTTGACAGACAGAGATCATGAGTAGGCAGAGAGGCAGGCAGAGAGAGAGGAGGAAGCAGGCTCCCCGCTGAGCAGAGAGCCCGATGTGGGGCTCGATCCCAGGACCCTGGGATCAGGACCCTGGGATCATGACCCGAGCCGAAGGCAGAGGCTTTAACCCACTGAGCCACCAGGCGCCCCATTACATTTAAAAGCAATTTGTTGATTTAGATGTTCTCATTACAAAGAATTTCCAAGTATGCTTGATGCTTTTGAAGAAATTAGAGTTGGTTTTATTTTTATTTTGTTTTTAAAGATTTTATTTATTTATTTGCCAGAGAGAAACACAGCTAGAGAGGGAACATAAGCAGGGTGAGTGGGAGAGGGAGAAGCAGGCTTCCTGCCAAGCAGGGTGCACGATGTGGGGCTCAATCCCAGAACCCCGGGACCACGACCTGAGCCAAAGGCACATACTTAATGACTGAGCCATCCAGGAACCCCTAAAGTCGGTTTTAAATTAAATGCATTGACTCTGGTTGGATAATTTCACAATCATAATCATTTCAATATACTTTTTTAAAAATGCCCATAGAGCACCTGGGTGGGTCAGTCAGTTAAGCATCTGCCTTCAGCTCAGGTCATGATCCCAGAGTCTTGGGATGGAGCCCCGAAACGGGCTCCCTGCTCAGCAGGGGGTCTGCTTCTCCCTCTGCCTGCTGCTTCCCCTGCTTGTGTTCTCTCTGGCTCTCTCCCTTTCTCTCTCAAATAAATAAATAAAAATTTTTTTTAAATGTCCTTAAAATTACATTTGGTGTGGGATCAGTGTGAATCTTAGTATGTTTCCTCTGAATTCGGTGGGATCTCCAGAAGTAAGGATGAATTTAATTTGAATTTAAAAAGCCTGCCGGCCTGGGACATCTGGGTGGCTCAGTGGGTTAAGCCTCTGCCTTCAACTCAGGTCATGATCTCAGGGTCCTAGGATTGAGCCCCGCATCCGGCTCTCTGCTCAGCAGGAAGCATGCTTTCCTGGCCCTTTTGCCTGCCTCTCTGCCTGCTTGTAATCTCTCTCTGTCAAATAAATAAATAAAATCTTTAAAAAAAAAAAAAGAGTCTTCAGGCCTGTGAACCAGACAGACAAGGTCTCTGTCCTTGTAGAGCTTATGGTGCAAGAACAAGCTGGACCTCTCAGCAAAACTCTGAGACAGTAGAGGGGGTCAGATCTGAGTTTTGGGCTAGTCAGGAAACTGTCTCCTGAGTCACCCCCAGCCCTAGCCTAGGGCCTCAGCATTAGAGCTGGGATTTTAGAAAGCCAAGGAGGTAGTAGAACCCGGGTGGGAAGGATGGGGTGAAGGCGATGCAATCTGTGGTCCCAGGACCAGCCTGGGGTGGGGGTGGAGGAATGGGGGGACAGAGATAGTAAGAAAAAAGGACAAATTGTCCCCCAATGACTTCTTGAAACATCAGAACAAAATGTGTTTTTTTCTTTCCTACTCTTACCCCCTTTTAAAGGGAAATCGAGCTCATTCCTTGAAAGGGACCAACTGGGTGTCTAAGTCATAAGTGTGAAGGTTTTAAGACTGGGAGGTGAGCAATTCAACACCTCTCCCCTCCTCCCCGTCTGCCCCCTGTGCGTGTGTTTGTGTGTATGTCCCCTCCCCTAATACTGTCTCCAGTTGCTGGCGTAGGATTTGGTGCTCTTACCCCCAGTAAGGATCTTTTACATTCCAGTTGAACCGAATGGCCCAGTGGAGACAGATAAGCAGTTTTGAATCCCACTCGTACTGGGACTGCTCTGCGCCTTGAGCAAAGTGCTGCCCTCCTCCGAGCTCTGTCTCCTCCTTTGTGCAAAGAGGGCAGGAAAACCTAGCTCACAGGGACATTACACAGATGGGATGAAATGAAGTGAGTAAGACACTCAGTTCTGAACATGGCCTTTTCATTCATGCCCTTTAGCTGCCCTGGAGGGAAAGCAGAGTGCACAGAAGCCGGAGGCAGAGCCGGAGCCTAGTTGAGAGGGTGTTTCTGGGGGAGTTGGAGATAGTTGTAGTGCAGGAAAGACTGTGCACCAGCCTGGAAGAACTTTGAGCTTGCCCTGGTACGTAGGGAGCCACTGAAAGTAGTAGCTGGGGAGGGCCCAGAACAAGCATGGGAGGTGGTACCAAGGGGAGGATGGGGAGTCGTCAGAGGCGGCGGGGGGACACCGAGGCAGCACCTTCCACCCGCAGGCCTGGAAAGAAGCCCGTTGGAGGGAAGAGGTGTTAGAGGGCCCCACCTAACTGCCCTCCTCTCCCCCAACTTTCAGCCCAGCCTGGCCCACCTTTCATGGTGACTGTGCAGGGCATGGTAGGCCAGCAGCATCCTGGAGGGTTCCAGAGCTGGGCCTCCTGCAAAGGGGGGCAGAGGTGGGGCATTCCTGGGAGCTGGGAGGTGGGGCCACCTGTGTAGGGCTTGGGGAATGTGATTCCCCATCAACTGTCAGAGCCCCAGGCCCAGCCCACCCTGTTGAACTACAGGCCAGAGGCTGCTCAGTTTGAAGCACGGGCCGGTGTGGCAGAGAGCTGGTGGTGCTGGCTGAGACAGGTTCTCTCCCCAACAGGCCAGCTGGGCCCTCCCCGTAGGCTGCACCTGAGCAGGTGTGCAGAGGGATCTATAAGCTGTCACTTCTAAAATTAGAGCCCCGAAGCCTGGGAGTCAGCCAGGTGTGGCTGGTGTGTGTGTACACGCGCCAGTTCCGGGCCTGCATGGACACATGCCAGCTGCCAAGCCCAGACCCCAGGGGACCACGGATATCCCCAAAGGCACACACTCTAGTTCACATGCACACGTACTTGCTTGGGCCTGACCCTATTCCCTTATAGACCCCTTATTCACACACACACATACACACACACACACACGCGCTGTCACCACCCTCACAGCCCCACCACTCTCTGACACTGCCCCACCAGCTCGTGGGTCTCCCCTTCTAGAACACCAGCCTCCCAAGGGCAGTACCCCAGTCGGTCTTATCCCCAGCTCTTTCTTCAATGCCTACAACAGTGGGCGGCACACTCCAGGAGCTCAGGGAGTGTCTTCTTTCTATGAATGCATGTGTGCACGCACACACACACACGCATTTACACACATATTCTATAACTGATAAACCCCACCTTTACCTCATCCCCCTCCCAGTGTTCTAGTTCTACTAGGTTCTGGAAAGAGCAGCACCATGAAGCTGGTCCTTCCCTGGCCGGGCCAATGCACCCCACCCACAGTCTGGGCCAGGGGGAGAACTCAGGCCTGAGGAGGGTGGTGGAACCAGGGAAGCAGCGTCTAAGGACCCTGTTCTGAAGGGTGTAAGAATCCCCATTCTCTATAGGAGAGACCTCCTGGAGGGAGCCCTAGCACTGTGCTGGGGTTCAGGGTTGGGGAGGTCTGGCTAGACCACATCCAGGGAAATCCCTGGGGCAGGGGACATGGGACCTGCCCCATGGCCCTCCCCCATCCCTTGCACCAAGGGAGTGCCCCATTTTAGGCTGCCCCCTCTCGATCTGGGAGCTCTCGGCTCTGCTCCCTCAAGGCTCTGGCCAGGCTCCCCACAGCCTGCACATGGCTGAGGCAGAGGAAGGCCTGAGGGACCAGGAGCAGAGCAACGTGCTCAGAGAAGACTCCCTCGAGGAGAGGAGGCTTGTGTAGGCCAGAGATGGGAGAACCTTCTGGAAAGAGGGCTGGAGGGGGCGTCTGTGCAGCTCTGCTTCCAGGACTGGCAAGTGCCATGTCTGTGCTGGGACCTTGTGACACCTGCAGGGTGAAGCGGAGGCCAGCTGAGCAGGCCATGCACCCAGGGTGAGGAGAGTGTGCTGTGACCCCAAGAGCTAGCAAAGGTCAAGGTGAGGCTTGCCTGCATCAGAGGAATTGAGAGTGAGGTACCTGAGGGAAGCAGGCTGATCTGAGGGGAGAACCAAGAACACACAGATGGCCAATGGATGGACAAATGGACAGCTTAGCCGATGAACCGAAAGACATGGGAGGTTGGATAGCCTAATGGAAAGCTAGAAATGGGCAGGTGGCCACTGGACATCCCTCACTCAGTCTCTCTGAAGCCCCTGAAGAGACGCTCCACCCCACTGCCCCCTTCCTTGTCTCCTCCCCATGCCAGGCTCTTAGGGAGGCCAACACCTGCTTGGCTTGATGCCCAGAGACACACCTTCCAGCGAGATACAAGCCCAGATGTGGAATCACCTCCAGGTGTTCTCACCTGAGCAGGTGTTCTCACCTGCGGAAGCCGTCTCTACCAGCTAACACCTCCAAAAATAGCCCCCCAGCTGCTGGATAGCGCCCCAGTCATGGTACGTACACACGTGTGTGCACGCACGTGCACACACACACGGCTGCAGGCTATATCACATCCCACAGGCACATGCTGATTCAGACACAGGTAAGCACCCATTCACTGACACCCAGACACCATGCCCCCAGATGTCACAGGGCCACTGCGTTGCACAACTCCAAATGTGGCACTTGTGTGGTCTGCAGCCTACAAGGCAACCTGTAGCCCCCACCACACCCCGATGCTACACTGTCATTAATGGGCAAAGAGTCCTTGAACAGCTCCAGGACCCAACCCTGGGGGATGTCAGGAACACCTCCTCACCCTCTGGACATTTGAAGTCTTGCCTTCAATGGCTGTTTCCAGAGAAAGCCGGGAACCCCAGGGCCTTTCCTGTCCTCACCCTCCCTCCAGCCATACGGCACAGCTCAGTCTCAAGTCTCTTGGTCTGATAAACCTTGGTCCACACTGTTCCTGCAACCAGGAACCCCTTTCCCCACTCGATCCTGGAGCCCACGTACGGGTCCTGGCATCCAAGACAGAGATCTCTGTATCCCTGAAGTTCACTGGTGTGACACCCAGCGGGACCCTGGTAAGTGCCATTGATGGACTGCCTAACTGTGTAGTTGGATGAAATCATCAGGAATACAAGGCAGCTAAGAATTATTTCCGGATGGGCTGCTATGGACTTGCTGGTATGGAATTCTAGTCAGAGTATGGCAGCACCCAGGGGCTATAGGGCTGTGAGCCCCTCTAAGCACACATTTGTCACCCCAGGCCCCATGGAGTGAGTCCTGAACCCTCGGAACTTCCCCTTCCCATAGACAAGACGCCCGACTGACCCATCGGCCAGTCCCAGCCCTACAGCAAGGCCAGGACAGGTCAGCAATCCAGGGATGGAGTCTTCAGCCAAGGCCTGGGCTTAGTCCTCTGTCCCCTCCACCCATGGACACCTTGGGAAGCCCCGGGCACTTTTCTAGGTCTTTCTTCAGGGCCAGGGAGTGCCAGGGCAGGCTCTCTGCCAGCTCAGCAGGTCTGGGAACTTTGGATGTGCTGACACGGGCCGCCCTGCCCCACCCTGTGTGGGCCCAGCTGGTCAGAGCTCAGCACTGGCCTGGGTCTGGGCCTGACGTTGATGGACTGGCATGGGGTTTCACTTCTTCGGCAAGCACCAAACCTGGGTACATGTGCAGTCTGTGTAAGGCCAATTTCAAAGCACTTTATTGATTTTTGCTCACTTCATCTTCGCAGTGACTCTCTGAGATAAGATACAATTCCGTTGCCAATTTTACAGTTGTGGAAACAGAGAAACACAGAGACGGATAAACCAACTTACCTGAAGTCATAGCAGCTTGGAGGGGGCAGCATGGCCCAGGTTCAAACCCTGGCTGTCTGGCCCAGGCCATGCTCTCCACCACGGAGCTATACTTTGTCTCCTCTTAAAGGTATTTTTTAAAAAGAGTTTATTTATTTAGTTGAGAGAGAGAAAGAGCACGAGCAGAGGGAAGGACAGATGGAGAGGGAGAAGCAGACTCCCGGCTGAGCAGGACCAATGCAACTGGGCTCCATTGCATTGGAGCCCAATGCAATGTCCCAGGACCCTGGGATCACAACCCCAGCTGAAGGCAGACGCTTAACCAACTAAGCCATCCAGGCATCCCTAAACTTATTTTTAAAAAAATAAAAGATGAGGGTTGCCTAGACTGGGTGGCTCAGTCAGTTGAGAGCCTGTCTTCAGCTGGGGTCATGATCCTGAGGTCCTGGGATTGAGCCCTACATCTGCATTGGGCTTCCTGCTGAGTGGGAGCCTGCTTCTTCCTCTCTGTTTACTGCTCCCCTGCTTGTATTCTGTGGAATAAATAAATAAAATATTTTTAAAAATAAATAAAAATAAAAGATGATAGGGTACCTGGCTGACTCAGTCAGTAGAGCATGGAACTCTTGATCTCAGGGCCATGAGTTTGAGCCCCACATTGGGGGTAGAGTTTATTTAAAAAAATAAATAAATTTTTTTTTAAAAAAAGAAAAGAGATTACTTGGTCTAGGCTGCCTTTGGCATTAGGGTCCTGAACATGGGACATTTCAGGTCATTCCCAGCCCTGTCTGTCTGTCTCTCTCTTCCCCCTTACACCCTTCACACACACATACGCACACACAGCCAGCCTTGTCCTGGTGCCACCAGGCACATCCCTGTGACCTCCCGTTTCCTTTATGGCCAGCCTTCAGGCCCGTGGGAACACGATGCTCTTGGGTTTGGGTCCAAATCTATTCTGGAACATAACCACCCCATGCCCCTCCTCTCCCCTCACCCCAGTTCCACCCCAGGCCAGCATTCCTGGAAAGCTCCAAGACGGCTTCCTTTAGGGGAGATTTTTCCATGGTGCTTCTGTGGCTGCATTTGGGATAAACTGAGAAGGGTCCCACCCACAGCCTACAGAGGCTGCATCTTGGGCCCAGGAAGCATGGAGTGGCCCTGGTGCATCAGGGCTACTCCTCGTCCCGTCTCCATGGCAGGGGCTTCGTCAAACATGAGATACAGAGAGCGCCCTTCCCTCTCCCTGTGTGTCTCCCGGGCTTGCTTCTGGATGCTCAGAGGAGCTCTGGCCTCCAGTACTTGGTTTTCACTAGCTCTACTCAGTCTCACCCCATTAGCAGAGGGTGGACTACTGTGCCCCCAGCCTGGGGCCGGGATACCGCAGAGCCCGGCCCTGATGGGCAGCCATAGCCTTCCCACGCGTGGTGGGCAACACGGTCGGCTGTCAGCCCTGGCTTCACTTCCAGGATGTCCTGCTGCTGCTGCTACTCAGGGCTCCTCCGGATCCCATCCTCGCCTGTGTCCTGACCCTTGGCCTCAGCCCTGGAGATTGTTTCAGGGGCAGGAAAGCCCAGCAACGCTGCCCCCAGCCTGGGGCTGCATGGGGCCTGTCACTCAGCAGATGACTCCCTGGGCTCCTCCTTGGCGCAGCACTCCCAGCCCCTCCTCCTCGCCAGCCTGAGTCAGAGGCCTGTCAGCTCCGGCTGCCCCCAAGGCCCAGTGGATTTGGGTGGGAAGGAGCTGCCTGGGTGCCAAGGTCTGAGGAGATGGGCCAGGCCCTTGATCCGCACTGACCTGACCTTTAGGTTCTAAGTGTTCTTTGGTCTAGAAATCCCACATGCACACACACACACACACACACTATGACACACTATGACACATAGCCACACTATGACCGAAGGTGAAACAGTGCAGGTGTGAGGCCGAGGCCAGCCTGTGAGCATTGGGCTAGGCTGGTATGCCAGAAGCCTGAGCGCCTCCTGCTACTGGAGAGCAGAGCAGCCCAGTGCGGGGGAGGGGCCCATGCTTCTTGATCCCTCCCCAGTATGGTCACAGCTTCTTGCTGCCTGGGGATCTTGATCCATAGCATATGCCCTCAACCCTACAGCTCTAACTCTCTCTCCCTCTCTCCGTCCCTCCGTCCCTCCATCCCTCCCCCCTCCTCTAAAAACCCCTCCCCAATACTAGCCTTGGATGGAAAGAGTATCCAAGCCCCACAAAGCCATGGGCCCTGACTCAAGCCCTGGAAGGTAAGACCAGGCCTAATGGTCCAGTCTGGGGATTTCCCCTTCTGGGTCTGCCCCCTTGGGCCCCACTGTCCTCTGGCTAGACTAAGCAACAGTTGCAGTGGCCAGGCCCACGCCCTCCCTGTCCCCACTCCTGCCCCAGCACACAGAGGTCCTTGCATGACTCCACAAAGCCCCCCAGGACGGCCGGCTTGTTTAGGTTCCGGGCCTTTTGTTCTCTTCTGTTTCTGCCCCCATATCCATGCCCCAAATGCCCTCCTTCTTTATCTTCCTGACCATAAAGTCAGCAGTCAACACTTAAGTATTAGCCAGGCCCTGCTGTAAGGCTTCCCGTCCTTTCAGTCACTTGATGCTCCCAAGAAAGTGCCATAAGTGATACCCATTGTTCAGATGAGAAAACTGCAGCTGAGAGAGGTTGAGGAATGCTGCCTTCCTGCCCATCTTTCAAGGTTCACCTTGGTACCTTCCCCTGCCCTCCTTACCACACCCCAGGGCAGGAGAAGCCACTCCCAGCCGAGAGCCACTGCCCCTGTAGTGACTTCTGGCCCCCTCAGGCATTGTTGTTTGCCCTTCTCCTCTGCCCTGACCCCACTGAGGGTCTCAGTTAGTCCCCTGCCTCGACGTCCAGCACTGAGCCTGATGAGGGGCAGCACAGGCAACTCTCTGCTGCCTGGAGAAGGATAGCTGGTCAGGAACCCCCTCATCTTCCTCCCAGCCCCTGTCTGCCCCCTGTCTTCACCCCTGCATTTACCCCTGTGCAACCCTGTCTGCACCTCTTCCACCAGTTTCCAGGGAAAATGGCAGCTCCCTGCCCTGCTCTCAGGCTGGGCTTTGCTGGTGGGAAGCAGAAACTGTGTGGTCTGAGCCTGGGAGAGCAGTGGGACCCCAGCAACTCCACCAGCTGGAGGGGAGAGCTCAGCACCCTGTGTCACCTCCCAAGTGGCTCTGAGCAGCCACTTCAGAGTGTGTGTGTGTGTGTGTGTGTGTGTGTGTGTGTACGGTGGTGGGAGGGCAGGGAGTGGAATGAAGCATTGGGCCCAGTGCCACATTTATTTACGGGGCACCAAGTTAAAAATAGACTCCAAGTGCCCCGCTGAGCGCAGGCAGCAGGCACGCCGACCTCTAGCTCCGATAGGCAGAGGGATTCCAGGAGCCCTGAGAACTGTCCACAACTTGCAGCCCTCCGCACGGCTCCCCTTCTGCAGATAGATTTGTGATTCTGTCGAGTGTCACCCACACCCGGGCGTTGCTGGGTGGCACCTGTGATGTTTTCTGCACTCCGCAGATTACAGTGTTTGTGGCCGAAGAGAATGAACTTTAGACTGAGAGGGGACCCTAGCAGGGGATTACTGGATAACTGCCCTCTTTCTACTCCCCATTTTATAAAGGGGACTGACTTAAGTTCCAAGAGAAATGACACTGGGGCACCTGGCTGACTCAGTCAGTAGAGAGTGTGACTCTTGGCCTCAGCGTTGCGCACTGAAGGCCCACGTTGGGTATAGAGATTACGTTTTATTTTTATTTTATTTTATTTTATTAACGTTTTTTGAGAGAGAGACAAGAAGTTGGGGGCTAATGGCAGAGGGAGAGGAAGAGAGAATCTCAGGCAGGCTCCAAACCTAGCAGGGAGCTCCATGCAGGGCTTGATCCCAGGACCCTGAGATCATGACCTGTGTTGAAACCAAGAGTCGGATGCTCAACTGACTGAGCCACCCAGGTGCTCCAAGATTACTTTAAAAAATAAAATCTTAAAAAAAAAAAAAAAAAAACACAACACTCCAGCTTATACAGAGCATGGCTCAAATGAGGTCTCCCAGCTCCCAGTTCAAGACTCTTTCCACTGTGACATCATGCTGATCGTGTTATATTGCACAATGTTCAAATAGATTTTGTTCTTTTGTGTTATGTAATATCATGTAAGCAGGGGTTGGGGAGGGTAGTCGTTAGAAGGAGAAGGGAACAAAAAAGGTCATTAGGCTGAGGTCCAGGCAGGGGCCCATATCCTCCCTGACCCAGATGGAGCGCCCCTACCTGAGCTTTCTCCCCACGTCAGGTGCAGTGGGTGTGGCTCGGCTCCCAGTGCCCTAATTAGCACCTGTTGACAGTTTCTGGTTTGTGTGTTATCACCTTGGGTCCACTTATCTTTATCAGAGCCAAAGGTTGATTGGAGCATTTTGGCGAGGGCTCAAAGCAACTCCACTCTGATTCCACGAAGCATTTATGATCACTGTTATGGATAACAGCCCTTTTCCCTCCAGATAGCAACCCAAATGTCAGCTTGTCTGAGAGTTGTCCTCTGGAGTCATGGTTTGATCTCTACCATGCCCACCAAGAAGACAGTGCAGGGTTCTCCCCTCTGTCGGGGAAGGAGAGTGCTACCAGGATGAGGAAGGCTGCAGGAACCCAGACCTCCCTATCTCCAGCCTGGATCTCCAGCCTCGTGCACCCGCAGGGATGCCCTAGCCACCTGCCGTGCCAGAACCCTCTCTACCAGAGGTTGAAACCCCTTCCTCTCCAGCCTCTCTATCTGGGACAAAGTTCCAAGAGGCAGTTCCCAAGAGGCAGGATGTTAACTGGGCTGCCCATGCTCCAGCCCTGCCCCCTCACAGCCCGCCATCCCTCCTGAAGGGTGGGTATGTGGACCCATCAGGACAGCAGGCCCTGCAGGGCCCCCCAAGGGGCTCATCCTTGGTCTCTCCACAACAGGAGCCTCAGGGTTACCCCAATCCTTTTCTGACACCTGACATTCACAACTGTTACCCCTTGGTCTGGCCATAACAGAGACGATCTGGGTCCTACCTCTGACTCGGTGGCTGTCTCTTTCCTCGGGACCCGGGGCAAGGCACTGCGCACCCAGACTTCAACTGCCACACCTGTGAGATGGTAATGGACTTAAATCTGTTCTAGGATACCCTCATTCCCACTGGCACCTGGTCCCTAAGTCTGACCACGCCACCCCCCTCTTGCATACACCTGCCTGGGACAAGCTCCAAGGCTCTGAAGGCAGCTCTTTTGTGTCTTGCAGCTCACTGGGCCCCACATACAGCCACCCATACCCCCTTCGCTTCTGGGCCAAGTCTCCAGGGACCACCCAGGGAAGACGAAGATACCCTGCATAGACATTCACAGAGATCTCTGGCAGAGACAGGTGCCTATGTGTGTGTGTGCGCGCATGTGCACTCATGCAACCACACTCCCCGGGCATTGTCTGGAGGGGGCATTGTCCAGAGAGCTGGGCGGTTGCCTTTATGACCAGGCATAAAAGGTAATCATTGACCACATCAATGCCGCCCTGCGCGTCAGTGCCCGCCCAGGCTCGACCCTGCCAGAGCCTGGATTACTTTACAGTCACATAAAAGGAGCCTCCAGACTGGCCTCTGGGGACTTTGGCCCTTAAGTGAGGATCAGGAGGGAGCCCTTCCCTGGAGACTGCTTTTTCTTATAACATTTATTTGGCCAAAGAGCCCCCAGCTTTTATCAAACACCCCTGGGATTGTCTCAGCCCAGCCTGCCTATGCCACAGAGTCATCCCTCCACCCTTCCCTCCTCCATCTCTCCTATCAGGACCCACCAACAGCTCGGATGCAGCCAGCAGTGGCCTAGAAACAAAGATAATCCCCATTTTACAGACAAGATCACTAGGGCTCAGAAAAGTCAAGTAACTTTCCTAAGCCACACAGCGGGTACATGGCAAACCTCCACAATTTCTCATAGCCTCTGTGACAGCGATCTCCAAGCCTGTTTGATCATCTACTGCTATCAGTAAAACAGAACTCCAGGCACACACCTTTGATATATTTATACACACCCAAACCTCATATACACATACTACTAAAAATCTACATAAAATAGTAGCAAATACCTGCAGCCCAAGGGAACCATCTTTTCTCATCCCAACATTCAAATCAGATCAAGTCAGCTTCAGAGCTGCTCCCTAAGGCTTGATTCTAGCAAGAGCCCCTGGGGCAGAGAGAGAAGGTAGGCAGTATGCTGAACTGTGAAGGAAAAGTAGGCCTTAGGCAAGTGAATATATTGGGGAAGGACACTCCAGACTAATGCTGGAGCAAGATCCAAGAGGCAGAAAATGGCAGGAAATGTTCAGACACGGAGAAGAGCTCTGGGAACAGCCAGAGACAATGCTGGAAAGATCAGGAGGGGCTCAAAGCAGCTGGCCACACTGCAGCCCTTGTCCAGAAGGCAGTGGGGAGGGGTGCCTATCAGGTGGATGGGTGTCTGCCTTCAGCTCAGGTCATGATCCCGGGGTCCTAGGATGGAGTCCCAAATCGGGCTCCCTGCTCAGCCAGCCAGGGAGACTGCTTCTCCCTCTCCCTCTGTCCCTCCTCCTGTTGTACTCATTCACTTGCTCTTGCTTTCTCTCTCTCGCTCTTAAAGCAAGCAAGCAAGCAGGCAGGCAAGCAGTGGGTTCCTGAGCAGCTGTGTGACTTTGCCAGAGCTGTGTTTTGGAAATGTCTCGCAGGCCACAGAGTGGAGTATGGATTACATTCTTATAACACTGTCCTTGGAGTGTATCCTGTGGCTCTTTGAGAGGCACTAAACTGAAGGCCAGTTAAGAGTCACCACACCTCTTCATCCTTGTATACACTCTGCCCGACTTGGGCACCCTCGCTGGCCTTGATTTTCTAATCTGTAAAATGGACATATAATAGCACACACACCATGGGTGTTATTGTCACTCTGACAGTAGGGCCGGTGTGCCCGATTCAGTGTCTGGCGCATCCCAGACAAGGGCAGCAGTTCTCACAGTTAGAACATTACCTTATTCCCTTTCCTCGGCCCAAAGAAATCAAACACCCCCCACCCCAAATCAGACCTTACTTTTGAGAAGGTCAATAAACTTATTACTCCCTCCCCTGGGCTCACCGAGCTTGGGACTCCTGGCAGTGCAGCAGGTGACAGTTCCCTGCATAGATACTTGTCACCCCATTCCAGACACTTAATGGGTTGGACTCAACTGCTGTGACTTGGTGCAAAGCATAAAAAGGGAAATAACAGCAGAAGAGGAAGAGGAGCACAATGAGGAAGAAGAGGAGGCGGCATGCTGGGGGGCACTGTGCTAAGCTCTTGGCGTATATTATTTTCTGAATCCCCTCATCAACCCTATAAGGCAGGTCCATTATCAAGAGTCGATCGGCTACTTTGTGCTGTAGTAACAAACACCCCAACATTTCAGTGGTTTAACACAGTAAACATGTTTTTCTCTCAGGCCAAGTGACTGTCGCAGGTCACCTGAGGTGTTCTGGAGGGTGTCTTCCTCACTCCAGGTTCCCCCTTCCCACCTGCCACCGCAACACCACTGTTCACCATTAACCATGGTGGGCCAGAAGGGGAGAGTTCACCTCAGCTTTCATTCTTGTCACCTGGAAGTGACAGGTGTCAGTTCTACTTACATTTCATTGGCCAAAGAAAGTCAGTTAGCCACACTCACCCCCAAGGATTAGTTTAGTGCAGTCCTGCCAGCCTGTTCCCTCCACCTTGCCTCTGCTCTGGAACCCCCTCCCCCCATTACACCCACACACAAGAATCTGGGTCAGTCTTTATCTTCCAGCTAAAATGAACTTCAGTGAGGAATCAGCTTTGACTTTGGTTAGGCACGAAAATCGCAACCACATTTCACATCTGACACTGAGGCACTGTGGGTCTGGCAAGCAGCAGAGGAGAGAGGGGGAAAAAAGAAAAAAAAAAAAACAAAACAGGGACAGCTGGCTTGGGGTTGGAATTCAATTTCTTACCAAATAATTACATGCTATCTGTGGGCTGGGATCACACACTTGAGTCTGTGCCATAAGGAGTCAGTCCCATGCATTTCCCAGAGCCCATTACCTGTTTTTTTTTCCCCATCATCATTTAGAACAGGGATTGTGTAGGCTCTGGGGAGGCAAGTCGGCTATGGTGTGTTTGTGTGTATGTGTGTGTACAAGACAGCATGCCAGAAAGGAAGCTACAAGCAGACAGGGAGCGTCTCTTACAAGCACTGTCCCTGCTGGTACCGAGAAAGGAGACAGGTCTCTGTCTAGCTTCCGGTCCAGACTTCAGAAAAACCTTCCTCACTGAAGTGTGCGTGCTGCTGGCTCCCAGTGAGATCGAGATCATAAAGAAACACCCTCAATCAGGGGGCCCACGTCATTCTTCCACCCCCCCCCCCCCCGGCAAGTTAGAGGAGACACACTCAGGCAAAGGGGTGGGAGTTTAAGGGAAAGATAAGGGAAGAAACAGGCAGAGTTTCAGGCAGTCAAAGCAGAGCCAAAAGTTCAAGGTCAGAGACCAGCAACATTCAGAGGGCAAACTGGGGACAGAGGCTGGACTGCTGAGGGGCAGAAAGGTATTGTGAGGGGGGGAGGGCAGAGGCTCCAGGGCTCTGCTGTTTACCAGCTGGGTGGCCAGGGAAACTTCCCAGCTCCTAGAAGCCTCAGTAAGCAGAGGCTAATGAGAGCCCCCATGTCACAGTGCTAAACAGGTGTGCAGCAGATGAGGCCCTGGATCCGGAAGTGGGGTTCCCGGTGAGAAATCCTCCCTCTTCACTCCCAGCAGAATGGAGCGCTGGCCAGGAGAATCAAGTCCAGAGGGAAACCGGTTACCTTGTTGGGCAGAGGTCCTTGTCTTTCGACCCTTCTTCCACTCCCTTCCACCATGGCTCAAGGCCTTGCTGGGCCCCTGCTGCTGTCCAGGGCCCCCCTGGTTAGGGGTGGGGACAGGGTTCTGGAGGCAGAAGAAACTCCAGAGCCTGATCTTTAGGAACTCATAGTCTGACTGGGAGGAGGAGGTGGTTCACTAGCTCCCAACTAGGACTAGAAACCATGGTTTGCAGCAGGAAGAGCTCAGGGCTGGGAGGCAGCATCACGGAAGAAGCTGGGGCCTCAAGGATGGCGGTGAGGAGTACGGGAGCACCGAGGGGCATGGCAGGCAGCAGACATACCTGGAAGACGCGTCTGGAGGGACTCATGGGGTGCAATTGGGTGGCGAATGTGGGATCCCAGTGACAGGAACTGTAGGCCCGGCTGTTGATTAGGGATGGCTGAGCCCCAGAGCTGCAGTGCAGACACAGAAGGCTCTGGGGTTTTGTTTGGTCAGGGATGGGGAAGAAGGGTACTGGAGACAAGCCAGGTGTTGGGGATGTGGGATGCGGAGTTCACGCCCCCCTCCCCCGCAGGCCCAGGTGCAGACAGAGGAAGAGCCATCCTCTCTGGATGGGGTCCCACCTCCTCTGTCCAGCAGGATAGGACCTCACTTTATGGCCCCACAACCAAGCAGAGCCTGGATTGACAAATGGGTCCCTCCCCTCCACCATCCTCCCACCCCCCCACAACACCCCCCCGCCGACTGGAGGGGCTGAGATGTAGCATTGTTACAGCTGGAAGTGAGTCACAAAGCTTTTCCTTCTTTCTCTTCCTCTCCACTTTTCTCACCTGACACCTTGTGCCTTCTCTCTCTCTCTCGCACACACACACCTTTCAAAACCCATGCACTGTAAATAAGCTATCCATCTGCACAAGCCCCCGATCCAGCCTTCCAGCACTGGGGGGAACGTGAGAGGCTTGGCTTGGGGTTCCGTTCCACGTGTGTATGTACAGAGCACGTGCTGAGGCGTGTGAGCACACAGGTGCTGCAGACTCTGATGTGCTCGGTGTCTGAATTTGTGAGCTCATCTGTGTGGTTGAGGTCAAGAAAGGGTATCTGCGAGAAAGCACAGCATGCCTGTGTCTGTGAGGTTGTGGTTGGAGGAAATTTCCATGGGGGCAGGACTCTGGGCTCCTGGGCTATGAGCCGTGCACAGGTGTCTGTGCTCTAAATCTCTACCACTGAGGGGCAGGGCGTGGGTGGGGAGAGTGTATTTGTGCCTGAGGTGTGTCCGCATGGATATCCGTGTTGTGAAGGGGGTGGGTGCTGGGCGTGGAGGAAGTGTTTCTGTCTGTGTTTGTGTGGGCGTTGAGGGTGTCTGTGCCTGGACCGCCTGACTTGTCTCTGGCCCTGCAGGACGTGAAGGGACTTTAGGACTTGGGTTTGTGACTGAGGCTGGTGTCATACCCTTCAGGTACATTTCCCTCTGCCTGGTCAGAGGGCCAGAGAGAAACCCAAGGTCAGCACTCGTGGCCATGGCGGTGGCGAGGTCCCATTCACAGAGGCTATTCCGGGGGGTAGGGAAGTTTATCAACCTGAGCATTTGGCCTCTGAGAAGAGAGAAGGCAGGGCCTTGCCCTCTCACTCCCTCCTGCCGTCCCTCACCTGGGCCCAGCCAGAGAGAAGGGGGCACCAAAAGCACAGCCCCCCTCCCCCGCCCCGGCCACCAGCAGAAGGACTCAGCTCAGGCACTGCAGAGAAGGTGCCCCTCCACCAGCATGCAGCTCTGTCCCCCACCGACGAGCCCCTCCCATCTGAACCTGCTCCAAGCAGATTTCAAGCCCCACAAGGCAGGACTTCTGTCTCCTGAGCGTCCCCCTACATAGAAGAGACACAGTGGTATCTACAGAAAGGGGTTATCTGTACCCCAGGTAAGCCTGGAGTGTGGCCATAGGAAATAGGGTTCAGCATCCACGCTCCCTTGTCCTGTCCCGCACACCCCGCACCCTCGAGAAATAGTTCAGTTGGCTCCTCCCCCAACACCAGGGGTGGGAAGGTGGGGAGTGTGTGAAGATTCTTGGGCCGTCTCTAGGGGGCGCTGACAGGCAGGCAGCACCTGCCTGCACTAGTCAATGGATCAAATGAGCAAAAAGACAGGGCAGGCGGGGGAGGGGGCTTGAGGAGCTGTGAGTTGGGGAGAGAAGTTCAGTGGGGCCTGACTGAAGGGCCTGTCTGTGGGATGTGTGACTTCTGTCACCCACTGGCGGCAGGAAGAGCACCAGGGCGCCTCAGAAGATTCGATCCCAGACTCACGTGGACTGGGCTCTTTGGAAGGGGTGCCCAGATTGTCCTGGACCCTCAATGACATCCCGCTCGCTCACTGGTCCTGGGATGGATGAGGGAGGGTGAGGAGGGATAACCATGGTGTGCCTTCCTTCCCTCTCCTCTGGAGGCCTCCCTTGGGCACACTCTCCCTCTAGACCTCTCAAGTACATGAAAATCCCTTACTTCAGCCCCAGGGGGTGGCAGCAGGAAGGATGTAGGGACCATCACACACACGCACACACGCACACACAGGGCATGGGCCCTGGAGGGGAGCGTCCCTGAGGAACCCTTGACCTTCCAAACCTGGCTGCCTTTTCCTGGGATGTACCCCCATGACTGGCTGTGGGGGCAAAGCCATGCCCCTCTGTCCCCCACAACCAGGCTCCCCACGAGCCTGCATCAGCAGGAGGGAGGCAGCTCCAGGGTCAATTCTGAATTCTGGGGGGGTGGTTCTGGTCCAAGGAGGTGCCGTCTTCCTCTAGCACAGCCATCCATAAAGGGCATTTGTGCCCAGGCTATACCGCCCACCTGGGGCTGGGGGGCAGGGGCGGCTTCAAACACAGCCCCACAGTGAAAGCGGGACAAACGCGCCTGTGTGCACCCTGGCCGAGGTGCCAGAGGAAGCGCGGTCAGGGCCCAAGTGTTAGTGGGCCTCCTTCCTGCCCTGCCCAGGCCAGCTCCTCGGTGCTCATCCCTCTCCCCTGAAACAGCCGCTTCCGCTCAGTCTCTGCACACTCACTCCACGTCCCCGGCCACAGACCTGTCCCACTTTAACAAACATCCCTCTCAGGCTTCGATTTTATGGCTTTTCCTCGCACCTTCCCTCATGTGGTCTGGAACCAATGCTCCCTGTCCTCAGAGCAGAGGCCAGGCCTGGGGTGGAAGGGGCTGGGGCTGGCCTTGGGGGCTGGGCTGGGCAAAGCTACAGAAGGGGAGGCCTGGCCAGGCAGCCACACAGGAGGGATGAGCTCTGTCCTGAAGGAGGTTAAGCCGGGGAGAGGGGGTGCGGCAAGGCAACTGCAAGAGCCAGGACGGTCCCCCGAGAGGACAGGGAGACCACCATCCCTGAAGGGGACAGCACCAGCCCAAACAATGGCAAGTGACAACTGCAAGAAAGTGATCAGTGGTACTTGTGGGCTTTGTTTTTATTTGTTTTTAAATGGAACATTTCTTCAGCACCAACTGTGCCGGGGCTGGGGAGCCCTGGGCTTGATAATCTCACTTCATTTTTACAGAAACTCACCAGTACTGTCAGCCCCATTTTACAGGTGACAAACTGGGGCCCAGAGGGGCAAAGTAGCATGTGCCCAAGTCCCAGAGCTGGCTAATTAGTGGCAGAGAGAGGATTCGAGCCCAGGCAGCGTCTACACGTGGAAGAAAAGCCACGACACAATGGGCCTTCTGGTCGGACACTGTTGGGCTTTTGCGTCTGGGCCTGCGACGGCCTGCTAGGTAGGTGTCCCGGGGTCTCTGGGTCAGACTCAAGAGGGCCAACGAGGCAGCATTCAACCCCAGGGCTCTGTGCCCTCGCACACTGGAGCCTCAAGCTCCCGCACATGTCAACATCCTCTTACATGCTAGCATTTCCCACATTAAGGGGCCACATTTTTGAATGTGTGTAGAAGCTGTTAAATAAAACATGCATTCATTTATTTTTTTATTTTTTTATTTTTTTTTAGATTTTATTTGACAGACAGAGATCACAAGTAGGCAGAGAGGCAGGCAGAGAGAGAGAAAGGAGGAAGCAGGCTCCCTGCTGAGCAGAAAGCCCGATGTGGGACTCGATCCCAGGACCCTGGGATCATGACCTGAGCTAAAGGCAGAGGCTTTAACCCACTGAGCCACCCAGGTGCCCAAAACATGCATTCATTTAAAAGCGAGACCAAATGTATACCAAATGTATACTTAGTAAATCCTAAGGAGGGACAAAGAGGAAATAAAAGGGAAAGGGACAAAGAGGAAATAAAAACACCCAAGGTCATTTCTATTTTTTTCTTCAGTCGGAGGATTTTAAAAGTTACCACTGCTATCACAGGCAGCAGGGATACGGTGTGCAAAATGTTTCAGTTCTCTGAAAGAACGCTTGTGTTCAAAAAATTCAGAAACCACTTTACAGATTGAGACACCAGTGCCCAGAGAGGTGGCACATCCTGGGCAAGTTTCAGAGCAAACTAGGGCCTAGGGCCCTATTAAGTGGGGTGAGGCACTCCTTTTATCAGGGCAGCACCCCACATCTCACCAAAGAAGGAGGGCTGAGCTGCAGGGGCTGGACCCCTGAGGATCCAAACGCGGGGGCGGGGGGGGGGGCGGACTTTTCCAGTGGGGAAGGTCCCGGTTTTCCACACTACTGGACCAAAGGAAAAGATCCCTCCAACTGTAACTATGGAAGGAAGCAAAGGAAAACATTTCTGGGGCATTTACCATGTGCCTGGGACTGTGTTTTTGCGAGTTAGTATTTTTCTTTTGTTTTTAATCTCAACAGTCCCACAAAGCGGATCTGACAATTCCCATTTCTACAGTCGCACTTCAGAGAGGCTAAAGGCTATTAAAAGGCAGAACCAGCACCTAAACTTGACACCACGTGGTTCTAGGGGCTCAGAGCTGGGGCAGAGAGGCCTGGGGTGGTGGGGGCGGAGGAGGAAGGGGTCTGAGGCCCAACCCCCACAGTCCTGACCCCACGAACATCCTCTCTGCTTGCCTTTGTTCACAAAACCGAAAAAAGTGATGATGGTTTTCCTTCCTCTCTTTAAGAAAACAACAGAATCAAAACAAACAGAGAAGGGGAACTCCCCGCCTGTAGCTTTTGCCAGAAATAAAAGGAAGAAACAGTCCCCTGTCATGCTCTCGGCAGCCCTGCTACTGGGACAGGGCCTGGAAGGGGAAGAGAGAGCTCTCCTCGTGAAACTAAAAGCTTCAGCCTCCCCGTCTCATGGTCCTGCTCTGCGCGCCTCGGCCTCACTCCTGCAACCCTTCCCCATTCGTGGCCTCACTACCCCATTCTGACACACACAGCTGAAGCAGCTAAAACTTTCCAGAGGGCTTCAGTAAATCCTAAGGAGGGACAAAGAGGAAATAAAAACACCCAAGTCCAAGAAATAAAAAGCAGCACCCAGGATGCACACTGGCACTGTCGACCCGCACAGTCAGCTCCCACTTAGGGCCCCCAGGCCCTGCCCCATTTCCAACTCCTGAGCTTCCGGCCCTGTGGTTCCCCACTGAGGCGGTGTTAGCCTCACTGGGTCGCTCCCTTAAGAGTCAAAAACCTCTGTAACTCAGCAGCCACAAGCTTCAAAATCGGGAGAAGCCTGGGGTTGCAGGTCCTGCAGGATGCCTACCCCGATCCTGGCCAGGGCCCTTCCATTCACACCCAATGCAGAAGCCAGTTCCAGATGTCTTGGAACTGGCTCCCTTAGGGTGACTGACAGCTTCAAAGATCCGACCCCTGCGTGTCAGTCCGCGGCCTTAAAGGCTCAGCAATGCTATCAGGAACCAAAGGCTCTGGCCTCACCGAAGCGGCAGGTCAGCCAGCCTCATACTCGCACAGGGCCTCTGGAGCCAGCGGGACCGTTTGAACATTGCTGGGGTCGATTAAGGAATTTGCGGTCTGGGTTCAAGATTCAAGGTCCGACTGTAGCTGGAGAATGGTTTCTTCCCATTGAGACCAGCCTCTGCAAACACGAAATGAGCACTTGGTCAGGTACTCAGTACTGTATCTCGTCCTGGGGGGGAATGCATGAAAACAGACGAGTCTCAAGAGTGTCCCAGGGACCAGGGAGAGACAGCGGTGGCAGACGGTTGTTCTAAACAGTTACAAGAGACTCTTGATGGGGGCGCCTGGGTGGCTCAGTGGGTTAAGCCTCTGCCTTCGGCTCAGGTCATAATCCCAGGGTCTTGGTATCGAGCCCCACATCAGGCTCTCTGCTCGGCAGGGAGCCTGCTTCCTCCTCTCTCTCTCTCTGCCTGCCTCTGCCTACTTGTGATCTGTCTGTCAAATAAAGAAATAATCTTTGGGAAAAAAGAGAGAGAGAGACTCTCGATGGGAACTCCTCCCTTCTTGGAGCTGTGGGAGGTCAGAGGGAGGAATGTGCAGGTGACATTGCCGACTGTGGATTCCTGAGCCTCCGGGCTCCGGGCTTCCTCGTGTACCCCAGGGCCGTTGACAGTTCCTGTACTTAGTAGGTAGGTGTTCAGTTGGCGGCTGTGGATGAACAGCCACTGTCTGGGGGTGGTGTGGGTTAAATGAGGTGCACCCTGCGTAGGGACACATAGCACTTGCTGGCTTTCCTCAGCTTTATGATGATGGTAGTGTGTCTTCCCACAGGCCCAGGAAGCTTTTGGAGGGCAGGCACCTTGTAACAGCTACCCCGCATCCTCTCCCAGGTCCCAGCTCGGCGTTGCGCCGCTGGAAGAGCTCAGTAACGCTGCTAGACCAGCACTGAAGGATTTGGTTTCTTCACAGCCCAGAATACCCTCCTCTGTCCCGAGCACACTCTTACTGTCTCTAATGCCCGTTCTATCTGCCTCCTCCAGGAAGTCTTCCTGGTCACTGAGCTTGGGTCAGAACCCTCCGCCACTCCACTGTGTGCATGGCCCATAAGTCTGGATCAAAGCATTATGATAGAGCCATTTTTGGTTTGGCCTCCAGGAGAGTGCACCCCGCCCCCTTCCCGGGTCTCTGCAGCACCCCAGCAAGATTTTGATGAATGAATTCCTGAATTTGCCCTGTGATCTTCAGCAAATTCCCTCTGTCCCCTTCTAACAAGGAGAAAACACTGTCTTTCTTGGATAAGCAGGAGAAAAGGGTCTGGAGGCGAAGGAGGCAGGGCCAGAAGGAGAATGGAGCGGCTTGTGACATCCACCATGGGAAGATGGGATCTGAAAGGGGCTCCTCCAGTGAGAGCCGAGGCAGAAATGGCCCCACACTCGATGTGCCCCGGGTGGGGGCTCTTCTCACATAGGGATAGAAGGGCATGGTCCCTTGGCAGAGCCCACTTTAAAAAAAAGATCTATGTCTCCAGGCTTTTCCCATCAGGTAACCTGGTTCCCGAGACCTTCCCGTGGGATCTGTCCCACCCTCCTGGCCGTCAGCACCAGGTGTGACCTTGAGTCGGTCACCACTCACCCCTAGTCTTCCTAGTTCTCCTCTCTCCTGAGCAGGGCTTAAAAAGCCACCATGCGCAGGTGCCTGGGAAGGAGCCCAGGGATGGGACCCTGGCTGGCTGACCACCCCCCAGTGGGGTGTTGGCCCAGGCCCAAGGGTTTCAGGTTTCAGCTTTCAGAGTGTTTTCCTGTCTAGGGCACTTTCTATTTTTCAATACTTTTCCTATCACAGCCAAACAACAAAAAAGGAAACTGGTGAACCTTCTAAGGCCTGGGAGACTGGGGGTGGGCAGAACCCACCATGAGAAAGGCCAGAGGCAGGCCTGGAGGGGGAGAGGCCCCTCTACCCCCATCCCCCCAGCCTACCACTCCCCTCCCCACAGGGCTGACTCATTGTTTTGCAACAAACAGCAGACAGCCAAACCCTGGCAATTTCTCGAAGTCCAGGCTGCGTTCAATCCCGGCCCTCCCAACGGCCAGGCCCGCCCCAAACGATTGGGTTATCTTCCCCCGCATCCCTTTTGTTTGGGGGCAGCCACTTGCTCCCCCGAGGTAAACAAACTCTGGGCAAGTGAGAAAAGGAGGCACCCATTTATCTCCTGAGGCCACGGAGGCCTGGCGGGGTGCGAGATACTCCCCTCCCCCAGAGAGACTCCCCACTGGAGGGGAGGGATTTCAGAGCATGACATCCAGAGCCCAGTGCTTGGGTTCAGATCCCAGCTCTGCCACTTACTGCTGGTGACCTTGGGCACTGATCCTACCTGCTTCCACCTCCCTGTCTGCAGAATGTTGGATAACTGAATCTACCTGATAGAGTTGTTGTGAGCATTGACGAGTTCATATATATAAAGAGTTATATAAATAATGTTGATTTTTTAAGAGTTAAATATAAGAGGTGTTAACTGGGTTGGGAAGGTGATCTGTAAGTAATGCTACATAAAATATGCCCAACACCCAAGGCCAGGCTCTGAGAGAATTTCCCAGCCCCAGCCCCACTTCCTCCAGCAGGCCAGCTCCTTCACTCTGCATCCCTGAGCTGAGGGCATTGATGGGCCCCAGCAGGATAGGCACTAAGACCCCAAGCTCCTTTTCAAATGGAAGCTGTGGGGGGGTGGAAATCCTTGGGGAAGGTAGGCGCCAGCCAGGGAGGGTCTGACCACCTGAGGGGTTGGTTACACAGTGAGACTTCTTGGTTTCTTGCAAGAGCTTTTGGAATTTCATAAAGATACCTGCAGGGATGGAGAGCCCACGGCGGGGGGGGGGGGGGGGGGGGGGTAGGGGGGGTGTGAAGGGATGGGGCGGGGAGGGCTGCAAGCTCTCCCTGAAATCCCAGCAGTCCTACGTGGGACCTGTCCTACCATTTTCTTTTCTGGGCTGATTTTCCGCTAGGGCTTACTTCTTGGGCTCAGTTTCCAGATTCAGATCTTGATTCTGACACTTACTAGCTGGGAGACTTTGGGCAAGTTAGTTCCTCTCCTCTAAAGCTCCATTTCCTTGTCTATAACAAGAGATAATAATCCTGCCTTGTATGGCCAGCAGGGGTCCAATGAGGCAACACAGGCAAAGCTCGTAGTGAGGTGCCTGGGTGCAGAACCAGGGCTCCATCAGTGGGGCACTGGTAACCCACCCTCCACCCCTGTCCTTATCTGGGACCTGAGAATCTCCTTACCTCCAGTCTGACTCCATTTGGCAGTGGATGCCCACCTCCACCCTTGACCCCACCCTGCTTCCTGCATCCTTTCCCATGAGTCTAAGGGCCCAAGGCTGGCTTCTTAGCCTCTTCCTTCCTGGTTCCCTAGTGCTGCCAATATTGCAGTGTTAATAGTGCCCAAGAGATTGGGGCTGACGTCCACTCTCCTCTATCACCAGCACTAGGACGCTTGGTCATAAGTCATGGGTCTTCTCCAAGCCTCTGTCATTCAGTCACTCATTCAAATATCCCTGAGCACCTGCTCTGTACCAGACACTGTATGGGGTGCCGCAGGTACACAATGGAATGGAATAGTCATAGTCTAGCTAGAGAGGCAACTATTAAATGTATATCCAAACCTATTCTTATTGAGTGCTACAGAAGAATGAAGGGTGCTATGAACTAATATTTTCTGGAGGACTCAAGAGAAGGTATTCCTGAGATTTAAGCCAAGACATGAAGGATATCTAAGAATGAAAAGAACTGGAAAGGTAGAGGGAGGAAACCATGTATAAACAGCAGAAATAGCACAAGTACAAAGGCCCTGAGGTCACAAGATTTTGGTACCTGAAAGGAGTCCTCAAACTGAAGTTGGAGGGTAGAAACAACCAGGTCTGATGGGACCACACAGGTTTTGGGAAAGGTTTTGGACTAGAGCCTAGTCCTTAAGTAGGACTAGGACGAAAACCTAGTAGTTTAAAGGAATGGGCGTGATAAGAGCACCTTGAAAAATGTCTCCAGAAGCTGATTGGATATTGGAAGCACATTCTGGGAGATCAGGGAAGAGGCTATCTTTTAAAAGAGAGCTGGATGAGAGAGAGCAGAGGTGGAGAAGAGGGGGGCACAGCCGGGGGTTAAGGAGTAGATAGAATAGGAATTGGCAATAGGGGAGGTGTGGAGGCTGAAGGAAAATATGTCAAAAAAAGGACTCTCAAGGTTTCTGTCATGGGAAGCTGGTGGAGGTTAAGGCTAGTTCCAGAAAGAGGAGGTCCCAGGGAAGAGGCAGATTTGATGGGAGGGAAGAAAGCAGGAGTTTAATTTTAGATATCTATGTCTAAAAGACATTTAAAATTTGTTTTAATTAAAAATATTTCTTGGGGCACC
>NC_139027.1:75914574-76080644 GCF_964662115.1 Mustela nivalis
GACAGGAATTAGTAAGAACCCTATCTTTGGGTCCAAGTTTGACAGAGCAGGATACGTATATACCCTAAAGCATCTGCTTAGAGACGGATTATTATTTCTAATGGTAAAGATAGAGCCCATAAAATGGATTGAACAACATCTTCACTAGGTGATCAGAATTAACATCACTAATGAGACACCGATGAACATTTTTTTTTTTTTTTTTAGATTTAACTCCCTGAGGACAGAATATCTATCACTGCTATGGTATTCCAGGTAGTAATGGACTTAAATCAAGGGGAACCATCGTAAGGAACATACTATAAACTAACTGGCCTATATTCCCCCAAAATGTTAATGTCATAAAAGACAAAAGCTGAAAAAGTGTTCCATACTAGAGAAAATTAAAGCTAAAGGACAACTAACTTCCTTCCCTAAAGTAGATTTCAGAGAGGGGAGGAAACACAAAAAAATTAAAAAAATTTGATAAAGTTAGAACAAAAATCTATAGAAGGCAAAAATGTTCCATCAATGCTAAATTTCCTGAATTTGTTAACTGTACTGTGGTTGTATAAGAATATCCTTGTTCTGTAGTGGAGCCTCTGGCTGGCTCAGTAGAGCATGGAACTGTTCTAAGTTCAATTCCCAGGTTTGGGGTACAGATTACTTAAAAATAAAACCTTAAAAAGTAAAAAAAAAAAAAAAAGAATATCCTTGTTCTATAGAATTGCATACCGCCATATTTAAAGGAAAAGGTTCATTATACATGCAGCCTAAGCCCAGAGAGTTAAAAAAAAAAATTATAAAAAAAAAAAAATTTATTATGTGCATGTGTATATATGGAATGATAGATGGGTAGATTCATTCATTAAGAGTGATGTGCCAAAATGCTAAAAGTTAGTAAATGGCATCTTTTAGAGTTCTCTGTGCCACTCTTGTAATTTTCTGTAAATCTCAAAATTATTTCAAAGAAAGCAGAAAGAATGGCTCACCCAAATTGTTCCTATTTAAATGAAAAGCCACTTATAAAACAGGATAACCAGTGAACTCTGGTCTTATACTACTTCCAAGCTTTGTAAATTTAATGTTAAGTTCTGTATATTTATTTATTTAGTATCTACTTATTTTGATTTGAGAGAGAGTGAGCTTGTGTGGATGGGGTGTGTGTGGGGGGGGACAATACAGAGGGAGATAGAGAGAGAAACTGAAGATGACTCCATGCAGAGCACAGAGCCTCACAAAGGGCTAGATCTCAGGACTCTGACATCACGACGTAAAGCCGAAACCAAGAGTCAGACTTTGAATCAACTATGACATCCACGTACCCCATATAAGCTCTTTATTCAAGTATGTCACCTACTTTTTCGAAAGAGTATGTGTTTTGGAGTGCCTGGGTGGCTCAGTAGTTAAGCGTCTGCCTTCGGCTCAGGTCATGGTCCCAGGGTCCTGGGATAGAGCCCCGCATCGGGCTCCAGGCCTAGGAGGGAAGCCTAATTCTCCATCTCCCGCTCCCTCTGCTTGTGTTCACTCTCTCGCTGTGTTTCCCTCTGTCAAATAAAATCTTAAAAAAAAAAAAAGGCTATGTGTTTTAATGGTAATTTTATAATGTAAATGTAATATAACTGATTAAAACTTATAGAATAGGGGTGCCTGGGTGGCTCAGTGGGTTAAGCCTCTGCCTTTGGCTCAGGTCATGGTCTCAGGGTCCTGGGATTGAGCCCCGCATCGGGCTCTCTGCTCAGCAGGGAGCCTGCTTCCCTCTCTCTCTACCTACTTGTGATCTGTCAAATAAATAAATAAAATAAATAAAATCGTTAAAAAAACTTGTAAAATATACTACATATATTTATTTACATTATAAAATGTCCATAAAATCTATAAGCCTTTTTAAACCTGTACCCTTACAAGCCTTTATAGGCCTCATAGGCCTTTTAAAACTTGAGGTTGGGCAGCTTTGAGTGGGCTGAATTTTGGTACAGTGAGTTAACAAGGCACTTATTTTTATTTTAAATGGGGGTGCTTGGCTGGGTGAGTGGGCAGAGCACACAACTCTTAATCTTGGTTTGGTAAGTTTGAGCCCCATGTTGGGAGTAGAGATTACTTAAAAAAAATTTTTTTTCAGAATGAACTACCAACACATGCAACAACTTGGATAGATTTCAGGGTCATTATGCTAAGTAAAAAAAGGGCAGTCTTAAAACATGACATACTTTATGAGTCAAATTATAAATATCTTTGCAAAATAACAAAATCATATATATGGAAAATGAATTAAGTGGTTGCCACAGCTTACAGGAAGAGTGGAGAAGGAGGAAGAATACAGGGGGGTCACAAGGGGGGTATGTGTAGTGATAGAATAGCACTTTATCCTCACTGAGGTGGTATTACAAAGCTATACATGTAATAAAAGTCAGAACTACATACACACACCTTGTGCCAATGTAAAATTCCTGGTTCTGATAATGTACTATAGTTAAGTAATATGTAACCAGTGAAGGAAAACAGGACACAGAGGGTCTGGAAAACAGGACACAGAGGGTCTATGTGCTCTCCACCCATTTTTTCCTGTGATTTTATAATTATTTCAAAATAAAATGTTCCATGCCCCTGTGGAATCCTCTTCCTTATGATGAAATCATCCCTCCCACTGAGGCACATTAAGAAAAAGTTTTGAAAAAGAAGATGGATTCTTATCTATAGGTAGGGAAAAAATGTTTACGAAACCCTATGCTTGGTAGTGTTTATTTTGATTTGAGAAAAAATTTTTGAGAAATCAGTTAACAGAAGAAATGATGAACTGACCTAAAAAAAAATTACAGCTCTGGGCTTTGGCAGAAAACAATCTCAATTTTTACAAGCTTTCATCTCACCCATCTACTGATTACAGAGCAGACTCCTCTGACTACTTGACATTTCTATATGTAAAAATAAAAGAAAAAACCTTTTTTTTTTTTAAAATTTTGCCAAATAGTAAATGAAAAGTGAGAACTCAAGATATGAGGATAAAATGCTATGCAGTGAACAGTAAGATACAATAAAAGTCTATATTGATAAAAAATAAGACCTCTTTTTTGACCAGGCTAGGAACAGCTTTAATTCCAAGGAATTTTTTTTTAAGATTTTATTTATTTATTTGACAGAGAGAGATCACAAGTATGCAGAGAAGCAGGCGGGGATGGGGAGGAAGCAGGATTCTTGCTGAACAGAACCCCCTATGTGGGGCTCAATGCCAGGACCTTGGGATCATGACCTGAGCTGAAGGCATAGGCTTAACTGACTGAGCCACCTAGGCACCCCAATTCCGAGGAATCTTTTTATTTTTTTTCCAAGATTTTATTTATTTATTTTGACAGACAGAGATCACAAGCAGGCAGAGAGGCAGGCAGAGAGAGAGGAGGAAGCAGGCTCCCTGCTGAGCAGAGAGCCTGATGCAGGGCTCGATCCCAGAACCCTGGGATCATGACTTGAGCTGAAGGCAGAGGCTTTAACCCACTGAGCCATCCAGGTGCACTTCCAAGGAATCTTAATCTATAGGTGCCTACCAAATCTAAGAAATTGGGGGTGTGTGGGAGGAGAAGTGAAATCAGAGTTTGCAAGCAAGAGGCCAATGCCCAAAGTTCATAATATTAAGTGGCAAAACTTATACTGGTTTGTTAGCTTGTGGTATCATTAGGAAGGTGATCTTAATTACTGTTCATTCTGTCATATGTGATATTATAGTACTTATATTGTTATATTTAAAATAAGTTCTGGGGGCACCTGAGTGGCTTAGTCGGTTAAGCATCCAACTCCTGATTTCAGTCCAGATCACGATCTGGCTGCTGAGACTGAGTTCCCCATCTGCCTGAGATTTTCCCTTTCCTTCTCCTTCTGCCCTTCCTCCCATCCCCCTCTAAAAAAATTAATAATAAAAAATAAATAGGGGTGCCTGGGTGGCTCAGTGGGTTAAAGCCTCTGCCTTCAGCTCAGGTCATGATCTCAGGGTCCTGGGATTGAGCTCCGCATCAGGCTCTCTGCTCAGCAGGGAGCCTGCTTCCTCCTCTCTCTCTCTGCCTACCTCTCTGCCTACTTGTGATCTCTGTCAAAGAAATAAATAAAATTAAAAAAAAAATACACGCACACATATTATAAAAAAATAAAAATAAGGGGCACCTGGGTGGCTCAGGTGGTTGAGCATTCAGCTCTTGGTTTTGGCTCAAGTCATGATCTCAGGGTTGTGAGATGGAGCCCTGAGCTCAGTGGGAAGTTTCTTGAATATTCTCTCCTTCTACCCTTCCTCCAATTCACGTGCATGCCCTCTCTCAAATAAATCTTTAAAAAATAATAAAATAAAAAAATAAGTTCTGAGCTGAATTACTAAGTATTTATAGGTAGAATGACAAGAGATCTGTAATTTAAGCAGTCCATCCAGAGGTAGAAGAAGGGGTTGGGGAAGGGAAAAAAATGAAACAGGATGGCCAAAATCTTAACTACTGAAGCTGGCTGATGGATCCTTTCCAGAGTTCTACTTCTCAAATGTTTGAAAACTCCCATAGTAAAACACAAAGACATACCATCTCTGGTCTAAATGCTGCACCTCCACTCCAATTCTCAACATTAATCAGTTGGGTTTACTTTTTAAGAAAAGCTACAAAATCCTATCTCTCATCAAACAACCTCTAAAAAATAAAAAAAATATTAAGACTGTAAATTGCTCTCAAACTTGGCATTAAGTACCCAGGGAAGGCATGGAGATAAAACTTCATAGCTGTATATGCATCTAAAACAGCTGACAATGACTAAAAGCCCTATCTTTGAATGTGAACCTTCAGGACAGATGGCACAGGTTCAAAAAAAAAAAAAACAGAATCTTTTAGAATTAAGCTTTTGTATGAACAGTCAACACTTCACTGTACATTTACTCCTTAATTCAATGCAACCTAACTTCTGGCCCCAAACCTCCACGGAAAGTACTCTTGTTAAAATTACCACTAATCTCAACTCAAAATTCAACTCAAAATTCACTTTTTGGTCCCCTCTAAGTTTTGAGAATTGTGTTGCTGATCATTCTCTGCCAATCTCCCACTGATGCTACTCAATCCCTTTCAGAGATTCTCCTTCCTTCCTTATCCTTAAGTAATCCTCCTTACTAAGTTCTGAGTGCCTTACATTCTTTTGTTTTTAAGACAATCCTGCATGTAGATATTTAAATTCCTTGTTTCACGGAAGAGGAAACAGACTTAGAACGGCTAAGGAGGGATGCCTGGCTAGCTCAGTCCATACAGCACATGACTCCTGAGCTCAGGGTTGTGGGTTCGAGCCCCACGATGAACATAAAGATTACTTAATAAACAGAGAACAAACAGGCTAAGTAAAGTATCTTCACCTGAAATTCCACAGGCACCTCAAAAGACCCCATAACTGATGATTATCCACCCCTTACCTGCATCCTTTTCTCCCCTCTTTGAATATCCATTGTCAGTCTTATGTCATTACACAAATCTTGCAATGGCTCAAAGTCCAAACCTCATGCCTTGGAATGAGATCATTCATGAAGGGCCCCAGGCTACCGTTCTGGTTTTATTTCTTGCCATTATTTCATAGTTTCTTGGGCTATCATTACATCAATCTACCTTCAGGTCCCCAGATGCACTGTTCTGTCAGCCTCAATTCCTTTGCCTAATGCCCTTCTTTCATGTTGGACAAATTCTTACTCATCCCTTGATACTCAGCCACAGCCCTTCTCTGCACACCTTGCCCTGACCCATTCCTCCCTTAATCTCGGCAGTACCTTCACCTCCACACACATATAATTATCAAGATACCTCTGCAGTTCCTTTCTTATTTTCTGTTCTCCAACTATAACAACTTGGCAAAAAGAAGTTTCCTGTTCATCCTTGACTCCCCTATTATTTTGTGGTCCCAACCCTCGGCACACACAAAAAAGAGTTAATATTTCTGAGTACTCAAACTGTAATTCATTAGGTACTCCCCCTCCTCCTTTAAGAATATCATGAGTGGGAGCCTCACTGGTTGATTAAAAAGAGGAGTGTACCATCTGGCATTTAACTTGGTGAATTCAATAGGGCTAATATCAGAAATCTTATTTGTGCTTTCTTTTTTTAAACCTATGAAAAGCAGCACCACTTCAATGGCATAAAGCCCCACTTGCCAAATTCAGACTACTGCCATCGGGTCAGAGAATCCCTCCTTCAATCACAGGACTCTTCTGTGGCAAAAAAGATTTAAATGCCTGCCTGTCAATTCTGAAGCATTTATCCTTTTGTTATG
Organism: Mustela nivalis; assembly: GCF_964662115.1. Taxonomy (NCBI): domain Eukaryota; kingdom Metazoa; phylum Chordata; class Mammalia; order Carnivora; family Mustelidae; genus Mustela; species Mustela nivalis. The sequence goes on from NC_139027.1 coordinate 75,920,824, forward strand.
TTATATCCCCAGCCAAGTTTTGAAATAGTTTCAGTGACATTTTGTCTCTCAGAAGTGACTCAGTATTTCTTGTGGTGGAGTTCTCAAAATTACACAGTATGTATACTGCCTTCTTTCTTATTTGAACTTTGCTCAGCTAGCACTATTGTTAGAAGGAAAGTCTTACTCATACTTAATATCATCCTACCTTGGATCTGACATAAGAATTTACGAATTTTATCAGTCAGATCTAAAAATGCCCTTTAATGTATTCTTAAAAATAGCCTTATGTTTTAAAAAAGTTTAGAACTGGGATGCCTAGTGGCTCAGTCAGTTAAGCGTCTGCCTTCGGCTCATATCATGATCCCAGGGTCCTGGGATCCAGTCCAAGTTGGGCTCCCCAATCAGCGGGAAGCCTGCTTCTCCCTCTGCCTCTGCCCGCTGCTCCCCATGCTTGTGCCTCTCTGTCAAACAAATAAATAAAAATCTTTTTTTTTAAAAGATTTTATTTATTTGACAGATAGAGATCACAAGTAGGCAGAGAGGCAGGCAGAGAGAGAGAGAGGGGGAAGCAGGCTCCCCGCTGAGCAGAGAGCCTGATGCGGGACTCGATCCCAGGACCCTGAGATCATGACCTGAGCTGAAGCTGAAGGCAGCAGCCTAATCCACTGAGCCACCCAGGCACCCTAAATAAAAATCTTTAATAAATAAGTTCAGAAGCAAAAATTCTCTAGTAATCTTCAATAATCTCACCCTAACTAAGCAGTATTGAATTTAAATAGTATTCTACAGATGACTTTGTCTGCATATAATAACAATTTATAAATTGGAAAACTTCAGGAAGGCATATACTTGATTGGTAATTAATGACCATGTCTTGAGCTTATGAACTTACAGAAATACTAGCTCACCACTCAAACAGTACTCTTAAAAGACATGAAGAAAAATAGTATTAGTATTTCAAAAATATTGTGGGAGAGCATAAAGAGTTAATCTGGGCCAATAGGTTACAGAACACATGCTGGGAACTACTGACTCACAGACCCTGGACCTGCCACTTAGGAGGAAGTTTACTACGCCAAAATCACATGCCAATATTGAATGCATATCCAAGGTTCCCTTAGAATTAGCTAAAGTGACTGATAATCTCATTCAATGCTCTATAACTTCTTACATTGTTGATGATTATAAACAATTACTTTGGTAAGGAGTAACTAAGTGAATCTGTTCTGTGTTAATCCTTACAGGAGCTGCAGTTAATTTGGACTCTAGTGGGAATGCCAATCAGCACTCAGTTTTCTTCTACTCATTCAGCCAATTCTAAAAGTTGCTAGAGTACAATGGGACTCTGGAGAAGCACACGATAGGTGACCGCATAGCTGTATTAAATGTCCTGGGGATTTTTAAAAAAAGATTTATTTACTTGAGAGAAAGAGAGAAACAGTGCAAGCACACAAATGCACTGGGTCCAGAGGGAGAGAAAAGATAGAAATTTAAGCAGGCTGCGCTCAGCGCAGAGCCTGACATGGGGCTTGTTCTCACCACCCTGAGATTCCCCACCCAAAAGTCAGACTATTAATTGATTGTGCCACCCAGGTGCCCCCCCTTGCAAAAGGATTCTAAAATATACATACTATTTGATTCAGCATCAAATAAAAGAAGGCTACATTTTAACGCTAAGATACTGGATTACAACAACACTGATTATGTTCTTAATTTTTAATAGTTTATGAGGTGGGAGAGAATACATCACCTCTAGTCACAAATGTTTTAAAATTTGCACATATTCCTATGAATATTGCCAAATTACCACAGCCTGAAACTTTTCTATATCTACAGTAAGAAAAACTCACCAACATAATATAGTTTTAGAACCTACAGATTTAAAATACTTTCCCAGAAGGGACTAGTTACAACCTGACACAGAGCAGAATACCAGAGAGGAGAAACCCTTAAAGAGAGCTCTGGAGACCTACAGCTGTCTTTAGTGCAGTACTTACAATCATGTGGGAGTGAGGGAAGCCTAGGGAACTATCTGAGACCTTTCCAGAGACTGAAGAAGACAAAACCCACACAGGCATGGGAATAGCTCACATTCCCAATGATCTCAAAAATACATCATGAGGTAGGTATGCCTGGTTGGCTCGGTCGGTGGAGCATATGACTCTTGATCTCAGGGTTGTGGGTTCAAGCCCCACATTGGGTGTAGAGAGTTCTTTTAAAAAAAAAAAACAACTTTAAAAACAAACCAAAAAAACCCCATGGGCTAGTGGACAGAATATTCAGAAGGACACTACCTCAGTAGTGGGGCTGAATTAATTTAGTGGGAATAATCCTAGACTTAAGGCTGCTCTAATCCTGTGTAACAAAGCAAAAAAGCAAGCACTAAGAAAAGAGTTCCAAGAAACTTCACTCAAGACATCTGAGCAGGGCGCCTGGGTGGCTCAGTGGGTTAAGCCGCTGCCTTCGGCTCAGGTCATGATCTCAGGGTCCTGGGATCGAGTCCTGCATCGGGCTCTCTGCTCAGCGGGGAGCCTGCTTCCTCCTCTCTCTCTCTCTCTGCCTACTTGTAATCTCTCTCTGTCAAATAAATAAATAAAATCTTTAAAAAAAAAAAAAAGACATCAGAGCAAAGTTCAAAAATATTTAAAGGAATAATTAAAAAAAAAAATATCCACCTTCAGCAGAATAAATTCCACATCAGGCATCCAATCAGAAATTACCATGAAGCAAAAATATATGATGTACAATGAGGGAAAAAAAATTAACCAAAGAAACAGTCCCAGAAACGACACAAATGATAGAATTAATAGACAAAGACATCAAAACATCTATCAATAACATTTCCACACAATCAAGAATGAAGAAAAAAGCATAATGAGTATGTTAAGGAGATATGGAAAATGTATTTTTAAAAATCCAAACTAAATTTTCAGAAATGAGAAATATATCTGGGATGTACTTCTGCCTCCAACAAGCCTCTACACTGCAAAAATTAGTCTACTTTACTCAAAATAAAGGCCATATGTTGTTTACCATATTTCAGTCTGATCCCAAACAGCATCTCCAAACTCTACAATAAATACTTGCTGAATTAAAGGCAATGCCTAAACACACAGGAATTCTGTAAAAAGGCCTCTGTAATTAGTTCAACAGTATCATTCATGTGCCAGGTATTAATCTAAGCACTGAAGATTGTGCAATAAACCAAACAAACACAGAGCTTATGTTCTAATCATCCAAACAGCTGCTACAAAATCTGTTATAAAATAGTAACAAAAGATACGAATGTTTTTATTTAAACCATTTATTTTCCCAAATTACCACAATTTAGGTTGCCTAATTTCCCAGCCCACAATAAATCAAAAACAGCAATTATTTAAGTGTGTGTAGGTTACTTACGGCAAATATACTGAAAGTTGTAACAGTGACAGCAAAAATTCTTACAAGCAATGAAGCAATGTGATGACATAAAATTAAAAAGCAAAAACAGAGAATGCAGCAAGCAGATGCATTTACTGGAGGGACAAGCAACTCTGCATACTTTAATCATTAAGGCACTTATGAGCTCAATGAATGACCCAGGTTTGTATCGGAATATACAACTTGTTCTTTTCCCATCACACCGGATCAACTTTACAGTCTAAGTACCTTGTTTAAGAAGTCTAGGAGACAAACCATAAGAGACTCTTAATCACAGAAAACAAACTGAGGGTTGCTGTAAGGTGGGGGAGGCGAGAGAGGTGCAGGGGTGGAGGGATGGGGTAACTGGGTGATCGACACTGGGGAGGGTATGTGTTGTATTGAGCAGTGGGTATTATATAAGATTGATGACTCAAAGACCTGTACCCCTGAAATAAATAACACATTATATGTTAATTAAAAAAAAAAAAAAAAAGGGGGCTAGGGCGCCCGGGTGGCTCAGTTGGTTGAGCCCCTGCCTTTGGCTCAGGTCGTAATCCCAGGGTCCTAGGATCGAGTCCCACATCAAGCTCCCTACATGGGGAAGAGCCTGCTTCTTCCTCTCCCACTCCTCCTGCTCATATTCCCTCTCTCACTGTATCTCTCTCTGTCAAATAAATAAACAAAATTTAAAAAATAAATAAATAAATAAACAAAAGTATAACATAACGTTAATCGAGTTACAGAAGGAAATACACATGACCTGTAAGTTTATATGAAAAACCTTTCAAGACATTTGTCAAGGACAAATGACAATGTTACTATGCTTCACTTCATAATATATTATAGGAGCTTAATTATTTTTATGGGTTCTTTCTTAAAAATCCAGCTCTACTAGCATTTTTATCCAGCTGATTATGTATTCTGCATTTTCAAACTTTAGTTTTAAAGGCACAGTCCTGGGTGCCTGGGTGGCTCAGTGGTTAAGCCGCTGCCTTCTGCTCAGGTCATGATCTCAGAGTCCTGGGATCGAGTCCCGCATCGGGCTCTCTGCTCAGCAGGGAGCCTGCTTCCTCCTCTCTCTCTCTGCCTGCCTCTCTGCCTACTTGTGATCTCTCTCTGTCAAATAAATAAATAAAATCTTAAAAAAAAAAAAAATAAATAAAGGCACAGTCCTTGGTTTGCTTGTTTGTTAACCTAACATAAAACTATCCCTGAAAAGAGCAGAACTGCACTGGCTAAAGAAAGGGAAGTAACAAGGAATCCCACTGACCTGTTCTACCTCTCCTTTCCTGCCATGGAGTATCTGGAGATGTCTAGAGAAAACCCTTCTCCCACCAACAAACAGGCTAAAAATTACTGAGCTTTTTAGTATCAGAAGTCATTAACATTAATACAAAAAGAATGACAAAATTAGAAACTCGTCTTTTTATAGCTACCAGTGTGAACAGCCAATTCAACAAGGTTACCAAAGGCTGCTAAAACCGCTGAATCAAAGGTTCTAAGAAACAGGACAGACCCACTGTCTGTCACAAAGTATCATCCCATAGACTTCTTACTAATCACAAAGGGAATGCGGTTCCTTTGCAAGAGATATGGTGGCCACCAGCATAACCAAGTGATCACACTTAGCTGATGGCACCACCATTATATCTCCTGCTGCAGTAGGAGATGCCATCACCTATCAAATATTCTTGCTAAAAATATTCAACCTGAATCTGATACTGGAAAAAAACTAGATGAATACAAATCTACAGAGAAAGTAACCTAGACTCTTCAAAAAAGTCAAGGTCATAAAAACCAGAAAAAGGCAGGGGAATTATTCTAGATTAATAAAGAGACAGCCACCACATGCAATGCGTGTATTTACTGAATCCTCAATCAGAAAGTAAAACAGCCATAAAAGAGGTTTTTAGAAAACTATCTAAACATTAACTATGTATGTTAGATGATATTAAATATTATTATTTTAGGAGTGACACTGGTATTATGATTATACAGATGATGACCTTATTCTTATGAGAGAGAAGCTGAAAGATCCAGTACCCTAATGTCGACAGCTCCAAGTGGTTCAGTAAGAAAGAAAAAAGTCTATATACATATGTGCTTGAGTGTATATATTAGAAAAAGTGTTTAGATAAAGCAAATATGGCAAAATATAAAAAACAGTGAACCTACTTAAAGGGTATGTAGGGTTTTTCTTTAATATTCTTTCAACTCAAAATGTCTGAATATTTTCAAAACAACAAAATTGAGGGGTGCCTGGGTGGCTTAGTCTGTTAAGCATCTGCCTGCAGCTCAGGTCATGATCCCAGGGCCCTGGGATGGAGCCCTGCATCAGGCTCCCTGCTCAGTGGAGAGCCTACCTCCCCCTCTACCCCCTCCCCATCTCTGTTCATGCGCACACATGCACATGCTTGCTCTCTCTCACTCTTCCTCTATCGCAAATAAATAAATAATCTTTTTAAAAAAATAACAAAATTGAGAGGGGAAAAGGTCACTAACACCCCTGAGCACAAAGAGGAAGACAGCAGTATTACACTGACTGAAGTTACCTTGAAATTAAATACTCAAAACAATCAAACACACGTACAACTTTGTAACTCCAACCCACCATTTTCAAACAGTGCTTTCTTCTTTGAAACACAGATTTTGCCAAATTTGTGGGTATTTTTTGGAAAGATGATATAAAAGACTGCCTACATTCAAGTCAACTAGTTGGTAGGAAGAATAACACAGAAATGATTATTTTAGGCCGCTGGTATATTGGAAAATAAGAATATCTAAATCTTTCCTTATAAAGGTCACAAAAACAGGAGAAATCAGGTAAATAATATAATAAGGTAATCATCTTACCTCCTAAAGCCTAGACTTAGACTGCCTCTCAAAGAAGAGAATGACAAAGGCTGTATATTTGATTCCACTGCAAAAGAAAGTGATCATAATTAAAACCCAGACCAAAACCCCCCAAATTATTACTTCTTTGGAAACACATAACCTTTTAATTTTCATTTTGGAAATTTTACTTTTAAAATGGAAATGTTCTTATACAAAATTAATTATATAATAGTTATATATATATCTGCAATATAAGCTACTCTTTAAAAACATTTTTACTTCATTTTCATGAATATATACAACTACTGAATTTATAAATATTCTTTGGTATAAAGGGTAATATCTAATCATCTACCGGCACACTGAGAGTCGGTCTGGTACACATACCAAACTGTATGTTATTAGACAACGTGGCACTATGAAGGAAGAGACTAACTACCCTATAGGACTTCGGTCCTTTAAAGGAGAAAAGTTCTTTTCCCAAAGCAGCAGTGGGTCTTACTGAACCATTCATACTTTGTCATTCCACCGTCCACTATGATCAATGACTTCATTCATGTAGGAGTGACAACCCAGAGTCATAATAAGTCTTTACCTCTGTTGTGTAACTGATTTAGTCACCTTTCACTTTTCTAAGTATCTGTCTGCTGTACTATTCATTTTGTCATTTAACAATCTCTATATTGTATGTTTCAAAGCTGACACTGTAAGCCTGATTTGCCTTACCACATAGGCCTGATTCATGTAACCCTTACCATAACTAGCAAGAGCAAAAATCAAAGTAGGCATCTCCTGATTTTATTTTTCCCTGTCATTGTATTAAAATGGTGCCATGTTAAAGTAACCGATTTAATCTCTTCACATGTCATATGACTATTAAACGATCCAAGATGCATAGAATTACAGAGGAGGTCATAGTACACATAAAATTCTGAAAACAGATTATAGTTTAGAAAAGATCAAAATACCTGGGTAACTTAAAACAATAACAACAACAACAACAACAAAAAACAGCTCAAGGAAAACATCACAGAGGATTTTAAGAGTATTTGTTCATCTCTCCTAAATATGAATAAAAATTTAACTCACACACATAAGGAGAGCTGTTTTAGATCAAGTGTTATATCCCTGAACAGAGAGGACAAGTTCTCAGCGGTTTTATGCAGCACTTGAAAATCTAAAAATCATTTTTTTAATGTTCAGCATTCACTCACTCAAGGAACTTTAAAGTAGACATGACTACGTGTCTTTCAGCAACCTCTACTCTGCTTAATCAAATTAATTTTCCATGCCTACAAACCCAAGTGGGAAAATGTTTCCTACTACCGCACAAACTGGATCAAGATAAGCCAGTACTCTTTTCTACCACCTGAAATTCCTTGTGAGGTAGGAACCAAAAGTGCCTACCTAGGAGCTGCCTCACAGTGAATATCAACAATTACAGAACTGTTCTTCAAAGACCTGTAACTCAAAGCAGGAGGGGACGGCACTGACATGAGTAGTCTGAAGTACTCTTTAGAGTTCCTGGAATTTTTCTTTCTCAAATTTAAAACATTATAATCTCTTAAAAAGTTATTTTTATACTATTCAAATTAGGATTTTACAGAATACTGTCAAATTTTTAATCATTAAAAAGGTGACCAGAAACATCTCAGCAAGATGAAGGCTGCTGACAAAAAGCATCTAGTTTCCTTAGCAACAAACAAGGCTGAAAAATCAAGGCTGACAACGAAGTGCAAAGGATGGTATGATAAAGGGAAAAGGCAGCTCTCGTGTATGCACCTTGTGCACCCGGATTCCTCTGCTAATGCCTCTGTTTTCATCCTGTCAGTAAGGCAAATCTATATATTATTCTGAGTGGAAGGCAAAATCAATACCCTCAGACAGCAGCTGGCATTAAAACCCAACCTTTAACTCAAATAACTGTAACCTCTAACAGTCACCATTTTTCAGATTGAACACTTCGCCCTTCCCTTACAATATTAAGATGAACCATTTTAAATACCAATAATAGGGTTTTTACAATGCTTCCACCTATACAATTTGAGTACACATTAATCTGAGCTTAACTTCTAACATTTCAGGAGTTTGGAAACTGATGTTTGTGTGTTTTGTTTTTAAATGACATCTTTTTCACAAGATTAGAAAAATAGTCAAGTAATGTTATAAATGTATTCAAAAATGAAGACTTTAAGAAATGTCTTATTTAGTAAACTGTAGTAGGGGTGGAACAATAAGGTTAAAATTAGAAGACCCTGATTCTCACTCAATCACTAACCTTGACCAAATCCTTTAACCTCTCTCTGCCCGTCTTCATCAGTGTAGCTAATTTTATTGACACGTGATGAGGACTATAAAGCACCACAGCATTTGTAAGTGTTTAGTAAATATCTGCTATGTTTTGGTTAATGAGGATTAGGATATGGGCTTCATGTAACAGTGGCTATAATAGGAATTAGTTTAGAAAACACTTTCAGAAACAATAGCTCAAATGTTTTCTTTTTGCCACAAGGACTCCCACAAGGTAGATGAGTAACTATCCCCATTTCATGAAACTGAAACAAAAAGACCCGTTCCAGGTCCCATAATCAGCGGCCAAACTGACTTTTAGTTAGGTCTTTTTAACTTTAAAATTATTTCCAAATTATCCACAAGTTCAACAGTCTTATCAGTCTAACTTAAGCAAAATATATAAAAACCACATAAAGTTACCTTGACCTTCCCTGAGGTAGGTGTCGAGAGCATGAACTACCCTGTATGCCCTTAGTAGTAACTGAAATCAATACCTGTCAGGTTTACTGCTGTTTCATACTTACAAAATGATAAAATAAAGGCTAAGTTCCCATTAATTGCTTCACTTCTCAATTCAGCTTGTGAAAACACATTACTTTCATGTAGACATCCATTTTCCTAGGGATAAAGCATATTTCAGTGATAATACACCTCAGCTACAAATATCCTGATATACCAAATTACGCGCTTTCCCATTTCTTTATATCACCACATTCTTTGATAATCTGTACTTTTTTAAAAAACCCAATTTTCTAGAACAATATGTAAACTGAATAACAGAACTTTAGCAAAAACTGTAAGATGGAGTTCCAACATTCCAAGTTAAATGCTTATCTTCAAATTCAGATAATATGCTACCCTTAGAACGCCTTCCCTCTAGGAAGTTAACTATTGAAGGCCCTAGAACAAATCTCTCATTCACAACAAACAGTGCACTGATCTAAAGTGATACTTCGGGACATACAGTGAGGTAAAGATCAATTTTAATTTTATTTAACTCCAAATGGTTAATCAATGTCCCAACATCATCACTTCTTTAATAACTTAAGTTTCTGAGCCAAAATTCAGTTCTAACACATTTACTGAAGCTGTATAATAGCACAATATTTAAAACCACCCAATCAATAGTAAGCAATAACTAAAAATAAATTATGGTATATCCATACAATAAAACAGCATGCAACCATAAAAAATAATTGGTGGAATTACATACTGTAATAGAAAGTGCCGAGTGAAAAAAAGCAGGTTTTGGGGAAAGAAGAATATGTGGGAAAATTACTCTTTTAAATATAATTTTTAACAGTAAAATATGTATTGCACAGGCTCAAAATACTCTAAGTACTTAGGGAAGAGAAGTAAAAGACACTCAAGACATATACTCTGCCTTTAAGAGGATTGTAATTATGTAATTATTTCAATGAAAGAAAAGAACACTCCAAAAATATTAGAAAAATCTAGGCATTATGTGAATAACCACCTAGGAAACAGATCTTTTGAACAAAGCAGTTTTTATTAAAAGTGTTTGGTGCTCTGCCACATTGCTCCTAATTGTATAGCATTTTGTTTTCCAAGTGGAAAGTACAACCCTTGCTGATCCAATACATGCTCCAAGTCAGTTTCTTCCTGTGACCCTTCATAAATGCCTTGCCTATTCTGATGGGAACAGGAAATGCTGGGTAGGAAAATAATGCCTTGGAGTCAAACAAAAGAGTGTTAAAAAAAAAAAAAAATGAGTAGTACATATACTAAGAGTATATTATGAAAATTCATACACAAGTGAAAAGTAAAGACCAAAAAATGAAAACTGCAGTTACACTGCAGAGTGGGATTAAGGAACATCTATTGTTTTATTTACATTTTCCCCCGGTTATTGGCCTATCGTCTTTCAACACACAAGAAATGCTGCTTTACCTTTTAAAGTTTTTTAAGTTTAACCACTATAGACTTCACACTAACCAGTATTTTTACAAAACTTTAGAAAATTCTATATAGACAATGACCATTTTTTAGTAAGCTTAACGACTTTTTTTGGTTACCACTAATGAAAGAGGAAAGCACTCTCTTAAATTATGAAATTAAAACCACACCTGCTTATACTTACCTGCAGAACAGCACGAGCTGACCTCACACTATCAAAGGATGGAAACACATAATTTATATATGTCTCTTGATCAGGACTTACTCCCATTTCACGCATTGCTTTGAGAACTTCAATTACGCCTATAAGATTAAATTTAGAAGCACACAGATAAAGCACTTGGAATTAACAAAAGATCAGAAAGTTTAGTTCATTTACTTTCTGAATCACAACATAAGAAAAACTACTCATTTTGTTTGTCTAAAAAAGAAAGCAAAAAAGCAACATAAGTGGGAAATACGATAAATGAAATTAATTCCTCCTTTCTTCATCTGTTAAGTAACAAGTGCTAAGGAAATATTCTAGAAATGACAGCCATAAGAAAGTCTAAAATAATTAAGCAAAATGCCTCATGCTCTGTATCCCAAATGAACAGAGGCCATAAAACATCATTGTTATTACAGAGCAGTGATAGATTTTCTGACCTAAGAAAACTGGACCCAATAAATGCTACAGAGGGCAGGATGAGCAGGGACTCAAATAAATAAAATCTTAAAAACAAAAAACCCAAAGCTTCCCCCTGGAAGTCCCTATTTTTACCCTATCATAGCCCCCACAGAAAAACTGTATTTCTATAAACTTGTTACATAATGAGCTCTAGCACAAATACTTGATTGTAAAATTCCCGCTGCACACAGAAATACAGAGGCAAGTGTGACTACATTATGAATATCTGAACATTTTTAAGATAAAATTCAGATTATTATTCAGGGTAAACAGTTTATTATATTTAAAATCACCTAATGGGTCTTCAAAACCTTAGATGTTTAAATATATTTCTTAAGATATTAATACAGGAAAAAAAAACCCTCAAAAGACAAAGCACATGTTTAGTGATAAATTTAGGAGAATATGCATATAAAGTTAGTCCAACAAGCCTAAGAATACTTGAAAGCAAAATTTAGTAAAAGTATTCTTCTAACAATTCACTAAAAATTACTAGTAATAACATAGGTAACTACTGTAAAAAATGGCAAATCAGACTGCACTCTTCTTCATATGCAAAGATTACTAAGTACTTGAGAGGAGGGCATATAGGTAGTTGTTTTTCAATGACCTGTAATAGACTTGTGTTTAATCTAATATCCTCAATGTCCTTCCTCACCAATAATGACTGCTTTCATGACCACAGTATAAAGTAAGTAGCTATGTTTCTGGTAAGACTCTCCGGTGAAATACCCAAAACATAAATAAATAAATAAAATTTTAAAAATTAAAAAAAAAAAAAAAAAAGCTCAAAGTTTAATGAGACCTAGCTTTCAACCCTGTTCTAGCACTTAATGGCAATGCAAATGTGAACAAGTAATGTCACCTTTCTGAGCCGTAATTTCTTAGCTTACACATCTGAAACAGCAATATGGCAGAAATGTGCCATCTAGATACTTTATCAAACAACACTTGGCTTGGGGCGCCTGTGTGGCTCAGTCATTATGGCTCAGTGATTAAGCGTCCGCCTTTGACTCAGGTCATGATCCCGGGGTGCCAGGATGGAGCCCAGCATCACGTTCTCTGCTTGGAGGGAACCCGGCTTCTCCCTCTCCCACTGCCCTTGTTTGTGTTCCCTCTCTTGCTCTCTCTGTCAAATAAATAAATAAAATCTTAAACACACACACACACACACACACACTACTTGGCTTAATCCTTCCTAACTGCCACTAGTGTTAGATTAAGCAAATCAACCTGTGTCAAGTCAGTCAATGAATGGAACAATTTTCTGACCTATAAGGGTCTAGGCCTAGTGAAGGGACAGAAACAAAGTACCAACAATTATAAATATTACCCACAGGCAGAAATTCTTGTGGCCTAGGCCTAGAGGAAGGCTGAGGGCAAGAGGAAAAATAGAACACACTGAAAAAAAAGAATAGTAGTACCACCTTAGTTTTGATCAGTATCAACAGCTGACTCTTGAACACACAGGGGTTAGGAGTGCCAACTCCAGTGCAATAGAAAAACTGCATGTAAATTCTGACCCCCTAAAAACTCACCTACTAATAGCCTACTGCTAACCAGAAGCCAGACCAATAACACAGTCGATTAACACTTATTTTGTACGTTCTATGTATTATATATTGTATTCTTAAAGTAAACTAGATTAAAAAAATGTTCTTAAGAAAACTGTAGGGGCACCTGGGTGGCTCCGTGGGTTAAAGCCTCTGCCTTTGGCTCAGGTCATGATCCTAGAATCCTGGGATCGAGCCCCGCACTGGGCTCTCTGCTCAGTGGGGAGCCTGCTTCCTCCTCTCTCTCTGCCTGCCTCTCTACCTACTTGTGATCTCTGTCAAATAAATAAATAAAATCTTTAAAAAAAAAAAAAAACTGGAAGGAAGAGAAATATTTACAGTACTGTATTCATCCCAAAACAAACAAAAAAATTCTGTGTATAAGAGGAGCTGGGCAGTTCAAACCTGTGTTGTATAGGGGTCAACTGTATTAACAAGGCTTCAAGTCAGTCTACCGTGGTGATATACTTCTCTATGTAATAAAGCAAGCCAGGAAGGTCTTAGGAGTCCAACAATCTTTATTTTAACAAAAGTGTTAAAGTGAGTGCTCCAAGACCAAAGGCATACCTTAAATAAGAAACCAAGTCTCATAGCTACTGGCAGGTGCTTGTAACATCACAAAATATGCAAAAACCTCTGCTTTTTCCTGGAATAAGAACCTGGGATCAAGTCCTTAATGTGCCACCAAAAACTGGTTTTTAGCAGCTTCTTGTCCATAATATATGATGACAGTAAACCTCTCTATTTAGCTCTCGGGGTCATCATTTAAAGGAAAAAAATGTGTGAAACCCTAAAAATACTAAATAAATGTTAATAATAACAATAATGACTTAATATCTTAGCTGTCTTAAAGTACCCTAGTAATCTTTTATATTTCCTTAGATGATACAGAGAATAAATGTAGCATAGTAAGGTAAATATATATTTGATTTTCTAATGTTTGATAATAGGCCAACAAATTGATTGTAAATAGAAGAGTCCTATTTCTGTACAAAACACTTCACCCCAATATTTATGCTTCAAATACATTTTATTCTCTTAATTCATCATTTTTCCAATGATGTGTATTAAAGGGAGGAGTGCATTCCGCTCATTTAGATGACCTGTACTGCCAGCATTTTTAACTTGTGTCTTTTTCTAACTGAAGCTAAAGCTGGTTTAGGAAAACCTTGGGTCCACACCTTCTAATCCAGTAAGTTCAGTCACTCCCTCAGGCATTCTGAGGGAGCATACAAGATATTTACTTCAAGAATTGGCTGAGTCGTAGGCAGACAGAAACGTTTATCAACAAGGAGAAAAAAACGTGATTGATCTCACATACTTACCTCCTCCTAAAAAATATAATTTGTGTTTCTTTTTAAAGAAAAAAGACTAAAATAATCATATATTAACTTAAATATAAACATGGATCCCAAATTTCTGTGTATGTAGAAAACATAAACTAAGACTAAGCCATCTAACAGAAGTATTTCAAAGGCAGTCATGACAAAAGTTTATCAGTCTAGAGGAAAGTCTCCATTCAAAAAGTTTTATAAGAACTGAAAAAATTGGGGCACCTGGGTGGCTCAGTGGGTTAAAGCCTCTGCCTTCAGCTCAGGTCATGATCTCAGGGTCCTGGGATTGAGCCCCACATCAGGCTCTCTGCTCAACGAGGAGTCTGCATCCCCCACCCCCCCGCCTTGTCTCTCTGCCTACTTGTGATCTCTCTGTGTCAAATAAATAAATAAAATCTTAAAAAAAAAAAAAAAGAGAGAGAGAGAGAGAGAACTGAAAAATTTTGAACTTTTAGGAAAGATAAATGGTTTACCTCAACAATTTTCACCAACTGTAACTGTTTACTCCACATGACTTTACACTTGCTCGTAGCCAAAAGGCTGAGAAGCCTTCAGGCTCTACCCGGGGCATGCACTCTATTAAATAGAGGCAATTCCTTATTTTGGAGAAGTAGTCTCTATTCAACCCCTTTACTCAACTGGCATTTAAGCTTTCATATTGGTCCTTCCTTCTATATTTTACCCCTTCCAAATATACCCAGAGATGTAAATCCTCAATCATTCTGGGTTATTTCCTCTCATTTGGGCCAATCTGCTAAAATTGTAAGTGGTGACTTTCCCATTTGTACCCCAGAGAAAAATACTAGTAAGCCATGGGGAAGTCGCTCGGAGAATTGTTCTTAGGGCTTGGTGATGGCTGAACTGTTCGAGAACTCAGTATGCTATCATCACAATGTTGCTGAAAACTCTTGGTTCAGTTTGATCTGACCTCTAAATACCTGTCTCTGATTTCCTGAAGGGTTTTATTTAGTCCTTACAAGAAACTCCTCTACAAGCTCCATCACGGCAGCCATTAATTTTCTTCTGTTCTTTCTACCAGTTTACATAGGACTTTTCCTGGATGAAGAAAAAAGCTCATTGCACTAATAAAAACGTGCCCTTCTTACCTTACCCTAAAGAAACCTTATAGAATATGTAGAACCATTTTATTATTACATGAAGGAAAATTGCAGAATACACACTTAACTATATTTCTGGGCCTCCGGCAAAGGAGAAACTCGTTTTCAAAAACTACAACAAAACTGGCACTGTCTTGTACCTTTCTCAGTTTTTATGTTTTTCCAGATAAAACCTTCCCTGATTAAAAAACTTGACAGGACTTTTTTAAATGTCCTTAATGCAAAAACCGGCATCTAACTTACACTAGTTAAGACTTTTTATAAAATAAATATAGCGTAACACTTAAAAATGTTTAATGTGGAGGTGTTCCAGTATTTTAAAAAAGTGTCTAAGAGAACAGAAATCCTCAGTTCTAATCCCAGCACAACTGAGAGCTAAGTGTGGAACCTAAGGTTGGTCATCAAATCTCTCTGCCCCTCTCAGTTGTTTCATTAATATGAAGTGAGCTTTCAACAAGGCACTCTTGAAATCTAAATGATAAGATTCCATGAAAGGATGGATTGAAAATAAAGCCCACTTGTCTATTAGTTCCAGCTACAACTATTGGAAGAAATTACCTGAATTCTTTCATGTTTACTAAGTTGCTAAAAAATGTGGTAACCAGCTGAAGTCTAGATATAGTTGTAAGGTTGAAGAACGCAAATTTTCCTGATGAACAGACAAATATTTCAACAGGGGGTGTTTTCGAAAGTATTTTCTTATCTGTGTAAAAATGGACAATATCAATATGCCCAGAGATTGCCATGGAATGATGGAAACTTTCTCTGGTTCAAAAATACTAGGTTAAAGGTTACTTCTTGGAGCTTTCAGAACTGGAAGATAAGCAAAGAGTTAATCGACTAGCATATTGTTTTGACAAAGATTTTTCTAAAAAGGATTTTGAGACTTTTATAGCCAGAAACAATTAGGGAATACTTGTTTCACTATTTCCTTTAGACCAGGAGACGACTATATATTTAAAATAAAATTGCAATATGAAAGTCTGCTAAAAGCACTTTTTTTGTTGTTTGTGCATTTTGTTTGTCACCCAATGTCATACTAACAACTCTGCATCTCATTCTAAAGCACATTATATTGCGAGATAAAATGAAAAAGACCATTTTTTGTTTCCCCAAGGGGGAAGTACTTCTGTTAAAAGCATCTTTTTATGAGACTACTCTTTCTGAATTACCAATAATGCAAACCAAAGAATTAGATACTGTACTCTAAAATTTAATATTTGTTCAATTCTTATTCATATCCTATAGGCATCCCATGTGTACAAGGGGAAAGTATGCTAAATGCTTAAACGTACTTAAGAACCTGAAAGATTGAACATTTCTGTCCTTCAATCAGCAGGCTGTCAGGTCATGAGCACTCATTTCACAAGAAAAAAGTTTTGCTGTCTTTCCTATTATTGTAAGTCGGCTCAGTTAAGGAGACTGGTCCACAAAGAAAATGGCTTGATTATGCATAACTTTATCTTGAATAAGGCTAGACAAACTAATTTCAAACGGTATATGCAAAATCAAGACTAAAGAGTTTTTCGAAAAATTTAAAAATAACGAACTTCTTAAAACTACACCCACAACTTTGAATATCAAGATCAGAGATAAGTTAGTAGTGAAATTAGGATGAAAGAAATCCACTATGTTTTTAAAAATGCTTATGTGAGGGGCGCCTGAGTGGCTCAGTGGGTTAAGCCTCTGCCTTCAGCTCAGGTCATGATCTCGGGGACCTGGGATCGAGCCCTGCATTGGGCTCTCTGCTCGGTGGGGAGCCTGCTTCCCCCTCTCTCCCTGCCTGCCTCTTTGCCTCCTTGTGATCTCTCTCTCTTTCTCTCTCTGTTAAATAAATAAATAAAATATTTTAAAAAAATGCTTATGTGATTCCTGACTGTGATTTAAATCAATTCTATTTTCTCAGAAGATCTACTACTCAGAAATAAGTCTGCCTTCCCAAAGACTTCAATTAGATGTGTGTAGAAGCCTATTCTGGACCTCTGAACCATTACAAATCTGTGAAAGGCAACACCTAACCTTGAACATCTTTCTCCTTCTGACGTCCCACTAGCAATGGCCAGAAATAATGAGTTCTGACAGGAAAACCTTCTTCCTTCAGAGCCTTCATCAGAGCTTTTGCCAAATCTGCAAAAGATACCATAAAATATTACATAGCTATCTCAGCAAAACTTATTTGTATCAGTTTTAATGATGAGAATATAGTACCAGTTTTATTGGCTAGTAAAGCGCTCTGAAGTGTGAACTGCAAAGGAGATGCGTGCATCTGGGACTCCTTTAACTTCTTGCAGTAGTCTTTCAGCTTCTCTGCAGGCTAGGAAAAAAAGACACCACATCAGCTGGATCCACAAATATCCTACCATTTGACCTTCTGCAAACATTCTGCCACTCCTGGGATGAAAAATTTGAACCTCTCATCCTCTTTCTACCTCATCAACTTACACACAGAAACAAAGTTTTCATAATGCTTATAATTGGTCTAATCTCATAATATGGTCTTACATTTTGTAGACTCTTACTTCACTGCCTATTACACTGTCTACAAAGTAAAAACAGACAGAATACCGTATCCATAGTCACGCAGTGTCGCAAAAAGAAACTGCCAAAATCACTCAGACTGCCTTCCCTTGATACAGGACATGCTAATAAAATTTGGAATGCTGTATCTTCCAATTTCTCGGTGACTAAAAGCAAAATGAGGTTCATTGCATCTGGGAAGAGAACAAAGATATTTTCTGTTACTGAACTGAATAATATTTTTATACTGCAATCACTACGAAAGACAAACTTATAAAGTACAAACACCAAAAGGACTATCTGCCTAAATAATAGTGAAATACTTCCAGGGGCGCCTGGGTGGCTCAGCTAGTTAAATGTCTGCCTTCAGCTCGGGTCATGATCCCAGGGTCCTGGGATCGAGTCCCACATTAGACTCCCTTCTCAGACGAGAGCCTGCTTCTCCGACTCCCTTTGCCTTCTGCTCCCCTGCTTATGTTCTCTCTTTGTCAAATAAATAAAATCTTAAAAAAAAGGAAAGAAACACTTCCAAATCAAAACATTCTGACCTGCTCATTAACTCAAGCTATTTAGCTTATTAAGCTGACTTTTAAGAGTCCTATGTTCATGTACAATACCCTGATATTAAAGAACTGTAATTCAGATTTTTAGAAAAATCATGAAAATAAATTTTTAGTAACTACCTGGAATATATCTTCTTTCGTATGTAATTTTTTCCAAAATTTCTGGGACATGTTGAGAATATCCAGCTTTACTGAAACTAAAAATAATTTGCAATAAATCACGGTCCATAAGGTAAAGATCAGACTTCTCCACCTTCTCCAGAGTCTGTAGGCAGTTCCAGAAATTAGAAGAACAAGTTAGAAACCAGTATTTTTAAATTAAAGCCAAATAAATTAAAATACCAAGATTTTAAAAATCAGGAACATATACCATCTAAAGGTTTAGGACTTTTCTTATAAAGCAGAAAATATTATATTTCGTTAATAACTGCTGAATCAACACCAAGGTACCAAACTATAAAAATTCTCTTTCAATACTAGTGTCTATAAGAAATACCTTTAAAAATAGATAGAAACTATACTTTTCTGCTTCATGCAAAATGAACACAAGTTTACATCAATGATTTTATTTTTTATACAAATGATTTTGATTTTAAGTATTTTTATTTATATGACATAAGTCATACCTGCTTAACATGGTCAATGTCACCCTTTTCAGCGTATGCATTCAATAATGCTAGGTATGTGTCTGGACCAGGCTCAATTCCAGCCTCTTTCATCACTGAGAAAATATTTTCTGCATTCTCTATATCTCTGGAAGTTATTCAAAGAATAGAGGTTAGATTACTACAATACTGCCCAATATAATATTATAATTCAACCTAAAATGTACTACCCTATTCTTAATAAAAATTCTTATGGTTCATAAACCACTGAGATGAGTTAGCAAAGGACATCAGAAAAGGGCAACTACATACTAAAATGCTTATAAGTCTCTGAAATAACAAAAATAAAAAACACCTCAAAGTCTGACAGGCAACTTTTTCAAAAGAAAAACCAAATTGCATAATAATCACATAGACCTTAAATTAACATGTCCTTTTTAAATCAAGTATGCTATGACTCAAAGTTACTTTTCTAAGAATAACATTTAGGAAATTATCCTTCAAAAATGAAATTGTTTTCCACAGTATCAAGAGAGCTGTATAAGAGAACTGACTTTACAAAGTCAGTTACGTTGGATCTGGCCCAATTTTTAAAGTTGAAATTTTCTAAATCGAAGTTGTATTTAATAAGTCATTTAAAAGTTGCATGTTCTATCTCATACACTCAAAATTTTTGAGGGAGTAGATAAACATGGCTTAAAGATCTTCTAAAATTATTCTAATCTGAACCTTGCTTGAGAATAAAACCTTAGGTTGAACATTACCCGGCTCTTGCATGCCCTGTAACAAGGGCACTGAAAACTGCCTCTGTGACAGGCAGATCCTTAGTTTTCATGAATCCAAGAATTTTGCTGCAATAAAAGAGAAATGAAAATATTTCCTTGGAAATATACATCAAAACCACTTTTTACAAAATAAGTACATAAGATCTCATTCCCTGAAATTATTTCCATTATATCAAATTATATAACTTGAACTACTCTTGGTAAAAATAGCAGGTAAGTTTTTAAAACCTGATTATTTCTTCTATACTACTAATTAACCTTAAAAAGCATAGAGTTTAGGCGATTCATAGACCTGTACGCCTGGGGCTAATAATACTTTATGTTTATAAAAAATTTTTTAAATTATATTTATATTTTAAAAATCATAGTTTAATAAAATCCATTTAATTAAAACAGAATTATACATTTCAATTTATCCTTTCTTTCCTAAAACCTCCATCCAAAAGTAGGAGTAATTTTTACACAAAGAACTAAATGTCACAACTGATTTCATATGAATCAACAAGACAGAATATTGTCAGTTTTATAAATGAATACAGTTTAAATGGCTAAGTACATTTCCTTTAGAAGATACCAATTTACAAAGACTAAAGCTAACTCTATACACCTCAGCATCTTTAAACCTCTGCTCTGGTAATCAAATTTTTAATTAAAATAGCAATATTCACTTGTCTTTCTCCTCCTACACAATTTTATATTTTATCAAAGTCATATTGCCAAATTTGCTATATTAAAATACTTCTGAAGTAATTTTCCTAAGAAGAAACTTTAATTAAAAAAAAAAAAGGAGTGAATACAGAGAATATATTCTAGGCTTACAAGATTTACAAATGTGTTCACTTAAACATATTTATAGAGCTCCATACCTGGCACCTTCAATATCTCCCACATTACAATACGCAGCAATCAACCTCTGATATGTCACCTGTCAATGAAATGGGCCAGTTAATATTTTTTAAATACTATTTCTTTCCTGGGATTAAAAAAAAAAAAAATGCCGTAACCAATGAACATTTAAAATATCAACTACTTACTCGATTTGGTTGAATGTTTGCTTCCTCCATTTTTGCCAAGAAGTCAGTTGGTGAAAATTTATATTCATTTTGAAGATAGACTTTAAGTAAAGCATTGTAGTGACTTACATCATACACAGTACCTACAAATAAAATTTAAATCAAAATTTTAGAAAAGTACCTAAAATCAAACCCTTTATCACAACTAAAATATACATAAATTTAACAAACACAAAGGATAAAATGATCACGTCAGCATTTCACTCCATACTTAGACCCATCTATACAGAAACCCTCTCAGAAAAGAGCAAGCTAAGCATTTAAGACAGTAACTAACTGAATTACTATACAGTTACAAGTAACTGCTTATTCAGATGTTAAGAGGTCTCTTACCTATGAAGCACAGTATTCCCTTCCTGTTGGAAAATGTTGACAATACCTCTGTGTTTAAAGTGACAAAGGTTTTTCAACAGAAAGCAGTTCTTGCCACAGTACAGACACACCAAGATGGACTAGGTCTTGTAGTTGTTTTACACAGGTAGGGTGGTACTATCAACTTTGCTTATTTACTCAAAGTGTTTCTTTGAAGGCTCCACTTCCAGTTGCTGAACACCATTACTGGTCTGCTATTGTTAATTTACCCCTATTCCAAAACCCTTTGTTTTCTTTCCGGGTCCATCTTGCCTAAGGCCCCATCAATCAAGGTTACCATTCAGCCTTCCTCAACCCGCTGATGATATTATGTCATCATGATGACATATGTTTTACTAAGTTTGTATGAATTAAATTTCATATCTTTACTTAACTGCCAGTAGCACCACAGGCCTATAGTAAGTATCTGGTGTTAGTTTGAGATTCTAGACAGCAGAGATCTATTCTATTAAATTAATGTTTATCTTACTAGACATGTAGAGTGCTTACTATGTTCCAGGAACTGTGCTAAGTGCTCTGCATCTAGATCCAGTCCCAGTTCCTCCTCACAACAGTTTTGAGACAGTTTCTCTCATCCCCAATCTTATTGATGAGGAAAACTGACTCTTCCACTTGCCCAAGGCAACATGGCTTTGAAAGTGACCACAGACTTGAATGCAGGTGGTCTGCCCTGAGTGCCAAACTGTTAACCATTATAATGGGTTATACAGGAGGGGAACCAATTGCAACTCAACACCTCCGATGCGATTATACAACATGGTTACCATAAAGTGTCTGGAAACTTCTAAAACATCATCAATTCAAGTTGAACTCTAATAATGGTTGGCTATAGCTCTAAAGGTGAAGGAAGGTACATATATTTCACAAATATCTCTCCCAGTTCCACATGTGTTTTTAAGTTACATGACTTATTGACATGTGGAAATTTCTTTTTATGAAATCAATTCTTTATCTTCAACTTTTCTGCTGCTCTTTTACTGAGAAAACTCTTCCCCATTCTGAAGTCCAATATTCATCTTTTCTTTTAAAAACTTTTAAAAAACAAACTTGTCATCAAGATTAATTCTAAATGAATTCAGAACTGAGGTGAGTCTGTGTTTACTCTGTAGACTTTTCCATAGATGTATAACATGTTTGTTGAAGGATATTCCTAGACATTTTACATATTTGTGACTAGGTATGTCACATAATATAAATTTATGCATTCTGCTTTCTAACTAGGAAAAGTTATAGATTGTTGAACATTTAATATTTCCTATTACTTTATTATAAATTGACTTTCTGGGATTTTGCAGATAAATAAGCACATCATCTAAAAAACAGTAATTTCTGGGCACCTGGGTGACTCACTGGGTTAAAGCCTCTGCCTTCAGCTCAGGTCATGATCCCAGGATCCTGGGATTGAGCCCTGCATCAGGCTCTCTGCTCAGCAGGGAGCCTGCTTCCCTTCCTCTCTCTCTGCCTGCCTCTCTGCCTACTTGTGATCTGTCAAATATATAATAAATAAAGTTTTTAAAAAGCAAAACAAAACAAAAAACCAAAAAGTAATTTCAAAAATAAATAAGTAAAATAAAAAACAGTAATTTCTAGTATTGTTTCCTGTCTTATTTCATTGTGAAATATCAATATCATGTGATCATGATCAATGATAAATATCATATGATATTGTTGGCTTTAAATTTCAACATGTTAAAGAAGCATCCTTCTATTCTTTGTTAAGACTAAGACTTCTTCTTCTTTTTTTTTTTTTATTAAGAGAGCTCCGCGTGCTATATGAGCCAATGCAAGGCTCACACTCACAACCTGAGCTGAGATCAAGAGTTGGACACTCAACAAATTGAGTCACCCAGGTGCTCCTTTTTGTTAAGATTTTTAAAAATGAGGATTAAACACTGGATCTTTTCTAATGGTCCTTTTAATTATGTTATTTTCCCTGAGGGTTGCTGGGGAGTGGGTTATGGACACTGGGGAGGTTATGGTGAGCTATGGTGAGCATATGGAGTGCTATGGTGAGCAATGTGAATGGTTTAAGACTGATAAGTCACAGACCCATACCCCTGAAGCAAATAATACACAATATGTTAATGAAAAAAAAAAAGATAAATTATGTTATTTTCTGAACAGATACAATGTTCACAGCTCAAAATTCTAAAGGCATTAAAAGGTAGGGAGCAAAAATTGTATCTAGTATTTATTATCCTTCCAGAAATATTTTAATATTATATGCATATACAGATATAAACACTTTTCTTCAAAATGGTAGTATTCTATATATACTATTCCGCACCTTAATTTTTGTTTATATTGTGGAGAACACCCACATTAGTAAAGAAGAACTCCTTCTTTTTTTTAACAAGTTGCACAGTATTCCATTTCATAAACTCATCATAATTTATTTAACCAATCCTAGCAAGACACCCTAGAGTTGGTTCCAATTTCTTACTATTACAAACAAGCTACAATAAAGGATATCTTTTTGCACATTTGAGTATATCTGTACTGTATTCTAACAAATGGAACTGCCTGGTCAAATGATATGTGCATTCCTAACTTTGACAAACCAACTGCCTTTTTTTTTGTTCTTTTTTAACTTACCATAAAGAGTAATAATTGTATGAAAACTTCATTTTTTTCATTTGAGTATAGCTGACAGACAATACTACATTAGTAAATTATTTTATTCTTAATGCCCCTAGATGTCACTATAACTTACCAAATAAATATTACCAAGTAGCTCTTCTATAAAATCGAATTAGAACATTTATGTAAAGAAATTATTTACCAAAAGAAAAAAAAACTACATCTTTTACATATACCCATATTTTTCAACAATCATACCCAATTTCTGAAGTTTGTCCCATATCCTATGAGCAAATTCTGTTCTCTCTGAGAGCTGTAGTTCAGGCAAGAGAGAACCACAGCTGCGCAAGAGAAGCAAGGCTTGATTACCACCTGGGCTACCTATGAAAAAAGAGAACAGATAATATTTAACGCAGTAGCAGTACCATACAGATAAATATCAAAACATAAACCAAAATCTGTAAATATTCAAAAATCTCCTGCCTCAGACAGTATTAAAAGTACCCACAAGCTGGGAAAAAACCTTACCCAAATCTACAAGTATCATTTACAATGTTACTAAAAGTTATGTTTTTAAAATTAGTTTGTTTTCTAAGGGAAGCTAAGATTAGCAATCTATGTAATCTGCAAGACTCTATACCATATAAAAATACCCAGAACTGAATTTATAAGCAGTGCTTACTGCAATTCAAAGGCTAAGCTTCTTAGTATCTTAAGAAAATAGTACAATACAGTACAGTTAAAACTCATCAATACCAAATTTAGGTTTACAATCAATTACAAAACAATACAAACTTCCTTCTCCCTTTTTCCATGTATCTAACGTGTCCCTGAAAGCTGACTTTTAAACCAAACAAAACCAAAAATAAACCACTTACTATATGATTCCATTTAATAAAAGTATCCTTAATAAGTAAATCTGCAAGTCCAGAAAGTACGTTAGTTGTCGCCTAAGGCTGGAAGGGATGAGGGGTTAGGGGATAAAGGCTAAGGACTTGGGAGACTTCTTTTTGAGGAGATAAAAATGTCCTAAATGTAACTACGGTAATAGTCATACAACTGAATATATCAAAAAGAGAATATAATACAATAGCCATTAAGTGCACATAATTAGAACGGATACGTCCTTTGATACCCCCCTCATCATTAGATTCCACAGCTTCTTAATGTGAATGAAATCCAGATGGGCTTTAGGAAGCTGGTACATGTTGTGTAACTAGATGCAAAATTATGAGTGTGTTTGCATGTGGGTTTGTTGGGGGGAGGGTGGTAAGGTCCATAAGCTTCTACTGGATTATCAGAGTAAGTGGCTCAAACAGATCGTAAAACTAAGTGAAAATGAAAGGGAAATAAGAATTACCAGTCTTTCTGGAAATCCATCATGCATAAGCATCTTAAAGAAAGCGGACATTATACAATGGAAGGTAAGAAAAACAGTAACTGCCAAGACAATTTACCACTGAAAGTGACTCTCTTATAAACTAGGGAAAGGAGAAAGACCCATTTTTAGTTGCTGATATTGAAATAAACATATAAAACAAAATGCTTTACTCAAAAACTTTGCCCTGATGAGTTGAAAAGATCACAATCATAACATAAAATCGTGATGATCAAAAAAATAACAAACAAAATTGAAAATATCAAATAATGTGTTCTACAGTGAGCCTGCCCACAAGCAGGTATTTATTAAGACATTCAACTTTTTGCACAGAAAATTTTCAAATACCTGAGTTACAGGTATTGTCAAAGACTTTTTGTAGAAGAGTCTTTGGGATGCGGCCAGTTCTTCGGACAGAATTATCCAGTCTCATTAGAGCCCAGTCAAACTGACTGGCAGTCCTTCTATGAGAAGAAGCAGGCTCCTCTTGAAGATAATTCTTTTTCTCAACAGCAATGGCATATCGCCTGGCTTGGTTCAGTAGCCCTCTATAAAATGAAACACAATTGGCAATTAACTAAGACAATTCCTCATATAAGAGAACTTATATATGTTCTCTTCTTGAGCAAAATTTATACAAAGTTTATTGGTTACCAAATACCTAATTTGGCAGGTAAATATCAAATTAAATACTCCTAAATATCAAATACCTAAATTCTGGTGCAAAAGCAAAAATGCTCAGAGTGTAAGAAAGAAGTTTTGCCTTTTGCTTCAAATAAAATCACATGTACACACAAGTATGCAAAGTAAATCCCTTAAATAATTGATTTGGTCTTGAAAACCTTCTGCACGGAATCATTTCAAACTAAGACAATAATATGGTATGCTTTAAGTGTTTTTTTTTTTTTAATTTCCCTTAAGCAAAACCAGGTTAATGAAAGAAAATGAGGCAGTTTATGCTACAAAGCTCTTCTCACCTCTACAAATGAGACAAGAGATCTAAAATATATATATAATTCTGATAACTGCTTTCAAATGTTTTCTAGGTATAATCTCATTATGAATTTAATAGAAGACCAATGTCCAAGTTCAAATTATGCAGGGTTTTTTTTAAAAGAATCATTCAGGACAAAAGAATTTCCAATCTGTCTAAATAAACTTGAAACATTTTATATTAACAATGTTTCAGTTCCCAATTCATATCTGCTTTTCATCTGTCAAACTGCTAATTACATACTTTTCTACTTATTTTAACAACTACAATCATAAAAAATAAAACTGGTTATCTAGGGGCACTGGGTGGCTCAGTCAGTTAAGCATCTGCCTTCAGCTCAGGTCCTGGAATTGAGCCCTACATCAGGCTCCTTGCTCAGTGGGGTGCTCAGTGGGGAGCCTTCTTCTCCCTCTGCCTGAGGCTCCCCCTGCTTGTGCTCTGTGTCAAATAAATAAATTCAATCTTTAAAAGGATTTCTGGTATTAAACATTAATTTTCAGAAAGTAAAAAAAGGGTCTGTCTATTGGGTAACGTCAGACTAGTACATGTGTGTTTATAAAGAGCAAAAACCTTCAGTATTTTAATACAGAGTTTAACACGTAAACCAAATGCTTTAAAACAATGAAAGCAGAGGTATTCCATACTATAGAAATACAGGCTGTACTTGATTTACAAATATCAAACTTAAAAATAATCCTTATGTGTGAGGATAACCCTGTCATAAATCTCTGAATCAAATTTACATTTACTCTGTATTCCAACACCACTTTCTAACACAAATTTTCTGGGGTTTTCTTGGGTTTTGTTTTGTTTAAAGACGTTATTTTCGTGAGAGCCAGCATGAGCATACACATGAGCAGGGGGTGGGAAGGTGGGTGGGTGGGGTTGCAGAGGGAGAAGCAGGCTTCCAGCTGAGCAGGGTGCCTTTGCAGGACTTGATGCCAGGACCCTGGGATCATGACCCTGAGCCCAAGGCAGATGCTTAACCAACCACCTGAGCCACCCAGGCACCCTATCACAAAAGTTCTAATGTGCAAAGATTTACACATTTATCCCAAAATACCTTAAACTTTCCAATAGCAGCCAATAAATATAACTAAGTAATATATACAAAGCACATATTAACGAAGTATGATGTAAAAATACTTACTAATCCAGGATGCCTTCAGGATGATAACCCCATTTTTCTTGTATATGCACATCTTTACCACAAGTACCAAAAAAATATTTACAAAGTAGTGAGTTTAAAAATAAAACTGTTAGGATGCCTGGGTGGCTCAGTCAGTTAAGCTTCAGGCTCCCGCTCAGATCAAGATCCTGGGGTCCTGAGATGGAGGCATCCTCCACCCTTAAACCCCTCCCCCCAATCAGGGCTCCCTGCTTTGTGGACAATCTGCTTCTACCCTCTCCCTCTGCTCCTCCCCTCCTCCCCCACCCTGCTAGTGCTTTCTCTCTCTCAAATAAAAAGAAAACTTTCCAAAAATAAATAAATAGGGATGGCTAGGTGGCTCAGTAGATTAAGAGGCTGCCTTTGGCTCAGGTCATGATCCCAAGGTCCTGGGATGGAGACCAACGTCTGGGCTCCATGCTCAACGTGAAGCCTGCTTCTCCCTCTGAAGCCTGCTTCTCCCTCTGCCTGAAGCTTCCCCTGCTTGTGTTCTCTTTCTCTCTGACAAATAAATAAATAAAATCTTAAATAAATAAGTAAAACTGTTGGTTTCTTAGCCTGTTATTAACCAGGAAAACCAGTCACAAATTTAATAATTGAGTATGTGATGCTACAATAAAGAAAGCTATACCAAAAGTTTCACCACAAGATTATGTAAATCACAAAGGCAGTAACTTGATGCTAGACCAGAAACTCTACCACCATGATCTGGGACAAATCACAAGCACTCTGGCCTTCAAGGATTCTATCTATGTAAACAAATCGGAAAGCAATGGAAAAAATCAGGACACTAAGACAAAGTCTTCTTACTTTTACAAACCTAATGTTCAGCACATTATAGATGGCTAATTGATTAGTTTGTTAAAATAAGCTGAGTTAATTAAATGTTAACCACCTACAAACTACAGAAATATGTACCACTCCTAAATATTTATCCTCTATTTTCAAAGGTTTTCTCTGGCCATGAACCTATACCTACTGGATCAGTTTTTACTGAACTATACCCTTGTTAGGCAAACACAAAATAACATTATTTTAAATCATCCAGAATATGTGAAGTTCAGGTGAGTGTGCAATCAATAATATTGTTCAACAATGAAAACTGATTAATATGTAAATTTCAGAACTGCAGGAGTGCCTGGCTGGCTCAGTCGGTGGTAAATGCAACTTGTCATCTCGGGGTTGTGAGTTCGAGCTCCATGTTGGGTGTAGAGATCACTTCAAATTTAAAAGAGAAAGAAATTTCAAAGTTGTAGCGAAATATATTTGCCAAGTTTTTTTTACACAACTCAAATCTTGTAAGCTGTGAAAAAGCGCAAAAGTAAAACTTTTGCTAAAATTCAGTTTTAGGGGCACCTGGGTGGCTCAGTGGGTTAAAGCCTCTGCCTTCAGCTCAGGTCATGATCTCAGGGTCCTGGGATGGAGCCCTGCATCCAGCTCTCTGCTCAGCAGGGAGCCTGCTTCCCCCCCTCCACGTCTCTCTGCCTACTTGTGATCTCTGTCAAATAAATAAATAAAAATCTTTTAAAAATAAAAATAAAATAAAGTGCAGTTTTAAAATGTAAGATCTAACAAATACAAAATTTAGACAGAAGACAGGTTAATAAACCAGAACATTATTCTCAACATTTTAAAGCTAATTTTTCTCACAAACAGATCTTTAATGAGTCCAAAGTCTCCTTCGCACAAGTATACTTGACTTTAATTAGATATGCTGAACTATGAATCCACCATAGAATGAATGACGGTGAAGGGTTACATACTTAACTAAAGGATGCTTCACTCTTCAAAAGGAAGTCTCCAGTGCTTCCCTACATGGCAGTGCTTTCTACATTGATTATTTGGCCTAAAATTTATTTTTAAATTCCACAGAAACACACCCAGTAGGAAATTAGGAACTCCATGCCTGGAACAGTACGTATGTTATGACAGAAGTAAAGAAGAAGTCCAGGGGTGAAAGTACGTCCATGTAGTGTAGCACCTACCTATCAGACTTGCACAAGCCAAATTCTGATGACCAAAACTGGTGTAACCATGTAAGGGAACATTATTATTACTTTTTTTTTTAAGATTTTTATTTATTTATTTGACAGAGAGAGATCACAAGTAGGTAGAGAGGCAGGCAGAGAGAAAGAGAGGGAAGCAGGCTCCCCGCTGAGCAGAGAGCCCGATGCAGGACTTGATCCCAAGGACCCTGAAATCATGACCTGAGCCGAAGGCAGCGGCTTAACCCACTGAGCCACCCAGGCGCCCCATGTAAGGGAAAATTATTAACTTTTCATCAATGTGTCATAAATTGCTCCTTTGCATTTCTTTATTTTTTTTTTAAGATTTTATTTATTTATTTGACAGAGAGAGCAAGCACAAGCAGGGAGTGCTGCAAGCAGAGGGAGAGGGAGAAGCAGGCTCCCCACAGAGCAGCGGGAGCCTTATTTGGGCCTCCATCCTAGGACCCCGGGATCATGATCCGAGCAGAAGGCAGTCCCTTAACCACCTGAGCCACCCAGAGGCCCTCCTTTGCATTTCTGAGTTAAACATCTTGGGTTCCCTCCAGAGACTCTGGCAATCACCACTGTATTCAGATAACCCTTTAAGTTTCTCTGGCAAAATCTGGCATTATTATTCTCAGTGTTGTTGTTGTTGTTTTAGTGCTGGTGGCAATTATTTTAACTCTTCAGTACAAAAAAAATAATGATTTTATGTTTGAATGTCCCTATTTCAAAAAGGCATGCAGTGCAGATTATTTTAAGCAAGCTTCCATGGGACTCCTAAGTCTGTACTTTTTTCCAGTATTTTACCTTTTCAAGGCATTTTTGGGTTTACAGAAAAACTGTGCAGTGAGTACAGAGTTCCTGTATATGCTCTTCCCCCTCCACCCAGTTTCCCCTATTTATATCTTGTATTACTGTGGTACATGTGTTATAAATAATAAACCAATCATGATACATTACAGCCCGTAGTTTACAAGAGGGTTCACTCTGTGTATGTACATACTTATGGGTTTTGACAAATGTATGGCAAGCATTACAGTAGTCACCGAATTGTTTCACTGCCCTAAAATTGCACTGTGCTCCACCTATTCTTCCCCTCCCCCATCCTCCTAAACCCCTACAACCACACTTCTCCTTCTCTATAGTTTTGCCTTTTCCATAAATCCCAGGACTCCAGGATCATGACCTGAGCTGAAGGCAGAAGCTTAACCCACTGAGCCACCCAAGCACCCCACTCATTCTTTTTTAGCTTCAAATGTGCACCAAACTAATCACACATGTTCTCAAACTCTCCCTCCCAAGTTAACTCCGTTGCTCTTATGAGTCACTCTAGCATCTAACACTTTGGAGCTCCCAGAATTTTTAAAAAAAAGGAGGGGGGGTATGGATATGTGATAGAGTAGGTATAACCAGTAACTGACGTTTATCAAGCATTTAATGATGCATGCTAGGTAACAAAACTTATTACCATAATCCTCATTTTATTGATAAGAAAACTGAAACAACTTGCCCAAAGTCACAATAAAAGGTAGTTAATGACAGGATCCAAGTCCCAGATCTGTATTTAGGTAATCTCTCTGAAATGAGTTCAACATGGCAGAAAGGCATCAAGGAAACGAACATGGCTGCAATAGGGGGTTCACACTAGAAGTAATGAAAATTAAAACTGGACTGTGAGGGTGAGACTAGAGAATGGAAAGCCTCCAATGGCTGAAAAGAAAGGCATTTGGATTTTATGACATGTCCATAAATACAAGACTGATGCCCATAAAGCTGCTCTCCCTGCTTATTTTGCTGTACTGTTCTGTAGACAATGGAGATCTCAAACTTATTTCATGGGCTCACCCACCTCTCATTTTACCTATTCCGCTTGAGTTTCCCTTAGCCTGTTGGTATGTATGATTACATGGACTGATTTTCAAATGTTGAGTCAGCTTTGCACACGTGGAATAAACCCAACTTAGTCACAGTATGTAATTCTTCTTAAAAAGTTGCATACAGATACTGATTCCAGTTAAGTTTTAACATGTTGAAAACTCAAAAATATAATGCCTCCGTTTATTTATTTAAAGTATGCTCCATGCCCCATGTGGGACTTTAACTCACAACCATGAAATCAAGAGTTGTATGCTCTACCAACTAAGCCAGGCAGGTGCCGAATAATG
Source organism: Mustela nivalis (assembly GCF_964662115.1). Lineage (NCBI taxonomy): Eukaryota > Metazoa > Chordata > Mammalia > Carnivora > Mustelidae > Mustela > Mustela nivalis. Next base: position 75,952,115 of record NC_139027.1, read on the forward strand.
CCTTTTATTTAAAGATTTATTTATTTGAAAGAGAGACAGAGAGAAAATATACACATGCATGTGGGATTGGAGGGAAGTCAGAGGGAAAGGGAAAGAATCTTAAGCAAACTCCCCATAGAGCATGTCTCAGTGCTCAATCCTAAAATCCTGGGACCATGACCTGAGCCAAAATTAAGAGTCAGACGATTAACCAACTGAGATGCCCAAGGTTAAGGTCAGGGATACATCTTAATTAAACCTGGACTGGGAGGGTGAGACTATAAGAATGGATAGCCTCCACCAATTTTTTAGCTGAGCATTAAAAGCAGCAGCCATGCACAACAGAGAAGTACTCCAAGCAAGCCAGACAGTCAGCAGGCCAAGCAAGTGAGCAACACAGATGGGATGAGGTTGAAGAGGAAGACTGGGCTAGTGAGTGGGCTAGATCATGAAAGATTGTGACAATAAATGGTCTGGATTTTATTTTCAGTACAGATTTTATTCCAGTTACAGAACTCTATCAGAACCCTATTGACGGTTTCTAAGCAGGGGATGTGACATGATCTATTTCCATTTTAGAAAGATTAGTCTAGCTGGGGAGTGAAGAATAAATTAGAAGGTAGCAACAATTAAGAGAGAGATGCCATTTAGAAAACTATTGCAGTAGTCCAAGTAAAAAAGCTGAGGGAAGTTTATACCAGAGTGGGTGTGGAAATGGGAAAGAAACACCTATCACCAAAGTTCCCTGACCATTTAACTGCAAATTCCAAACAAGCCTCACCAATGCAATTTGTTCATTCTCACTTCCTTAAATATGATGAAGAAAATTTCATGTAAAAGTGCCTTAGAGGCTTACTTAATCCTCTTATACATCCGACCCCATTATGTACCATTTTCATGAACACTTAACAAGCACAATCTTAAGAGACAAAAATAGGGGCTCCTGGGTGGCTCAGTGGGTTGGACCGCTACCTTCGGCTCAGGTCATGCTCAGGGTCCTGGGATTGAGTCCCGCATGGGGCGCTCTGCTCAGTAGGGAGCCTGCTTCTCCGTCTACTTGTGATCTCTCTCTGTCAAATAAATAAATAAAACCTTTAAAAAAAAAGAGAGAGAGACAAAAATAGAAGGCTCCATGGCACTGCAGAAACACAGGAGCTCTGAGCTGTACGAGCACAAGCCTGAGTCCTATAGACCAGCCTGACTTCAGGCTGTGCCATTTTATAAGATGGGTGGCCAAGTTACTGCAACTCTAAGCCTGTAAAATCCGGAAGTTAACAGTATTTACCTCACGAGGCTATCACAAAGATTAACTGAGATACTGCAGTGTTTCCAAAAATATCACCCTTCTGCTAGGCAAGATGGTTTTAGGTAGTATTTAAACAAAAAATTTTCATTTCAGTCGTTTTATCTATTTTAATTAATATTTAAAAGTAACTATCACATCAAGCTCTTTATTTTACTAATATTTTTGCTTAAGATAAAATTAAGTTATAATAACATCAGTTTAAACCTAAAACCAATGTTAAGAAGAACGTTAAATACAAGTAACAGTGTCAGCAGTACTTAGATCGGACCAAAAAATCTGAAGGCAGTACATAATCGCCCGAAGGTTGAGCAAAACTGAGAAAAGTATACATAGAGGACCCTGCAAAGTCAGCATAATAAATATTAACTGCACACTTCCCAGAGCACCTTCTTTTAAAAGTGTAATAGCAGAAAACACAACACTTATTTCTAAAGACCTAGTCAAATCTAAACTATGCCTATTTAACAACTATGTGACTCTGGTAAAAGTATTTGGTCTTTCTAATCATTAGTTACTTCCTCTGAAGAAAAATACCTACCTTGCAAAGATCATATAAGGAAAAAATATATAAAATTCCTAACAAACAGGGCTCAAAAATAGCTTTTGTTATAGAACACACTCGGTAAGTGTCTGCTGAGTGACCTTTGAAAAAAATACTTTGTAAAGCTATCTCAATGACCTTTCTCATGCAACTATTTCACAAGACCTCAATTCTCCAAAGTCTTGTCCAGTTAAGCTGTCCCCTAAACACACCAAAAATTTTAGACTAGAAAAGCCACTTACAACTCTTCCACACTTAAAAGTCTCCTGGCTTGAAACACCAATTCCTTTCCACCTATCCAGACATCCCCTCCCCCTCAAGGTCTTCCAGTCCAAAAGTATGTCTCCTTTGTCTCAGCTATGACAGGAAGTGATGAACAGTTACACATGTTGGGACCTATGATGTGACATGAACAAGACACTCTTTAGGCTCTATAAAGTGAGACAGGGATAGACAAGATTTACTCTCAAGATTCCTTCCAGAGTTTACATTCTCAGATCTTATGTGCTTAGTTATCTGTGATAGTCTTTAATTTCTAAATCTATAATGTATCATATCACCTTTTTAAAAAATGTCTTTATGTCCATAAGCAATCCCCTCAACACCTAAAGCACAATATTACTCAAAACACTTCAAAACTGGGCATCAGTGTCTACAGTTAAATCCCCAACTGGAGATCCCAGATAAATTACTTGACTCTTCTAAGCTTGTTCCCTAATTTGTAATATGAACCCATAGAAGATGAAATACATGTGTGATGTATTCATATAAACAACTTGAAAATGGACAAGATATAATCCGAAGGTACTACTATTTATCCTCATCTCCAAATCCAATCTGCCAACATGCTGACCAATCTCCTGTTCACTCCCTCAAGAAGAAAAGGAAGTGGTTTATTTTTATTTTTGCTTCAGTTCTGCACCATCTAGCTGAAGTCCTATGAGCCCTTATCTGTGGATCAATGTTGCTCCTATTGGTCTTTCCATCCCCAGCCTCTATCTCTCCTGAGTCTATATAAACTTTGTCAAGACCTGTACCTCTCAAAACCCTCCAATGGCTCCCAATCATCAAGTAACCAGCTTCTAATCAACCTTAATAGCTAGAAGGAATCAACGGGCCTTGGTAATATCAACTTCCATGACACCTAACCCCAAGTAGCCACACAGGATGGAAGTATGGTCTCCAAGTCCCTCCATGCTCTCCTCCCCTAGAGCACTCTGACTACTTATTACCATGTGTCCTCTTAAACTCAATTGAGCCCCTACCACAAACAAATGTGACTGCTCTTTTCTCTGAAAAACCACAGTATTACGCTCTTCTTTTATGGACAACATATAGGAGTGGGACATGTGCCTATCACAGCCCTCTGTAACTGATAAATTTATAAACACACAGAAACCAGAGGCTGAATCATAACCCAGACAGATTCTTAATATTTGCTGAGAAAATCTTTTTCTCATTAAGAAATAAACAAGGGAAAGTTTTCTTTCCTTCCAACCTTAGAAGTCACATCATTCTGTCATAGGGCAGTATGTGCTCTTCACCCTTAAGCCAATCATCAATCTAGATCCACTTCCAAACAGATTTAATTCAAAGCTTATCTTTCTTCTGAAGCACAAGTTTGCAAACTCTCACAACAAAGTATAAGCAGCTTCTGATTCAGAAGTATGAGAAAAATTAAAAAAAAGTCTGGGGGAAAGCAATAGTATTTGCCCCTCAAACTTCCCACAGAAAATAAGGGAAGAGCTGGTTTTTAAGAAAAATTTGTTGTTTTTTTTTTAAAGATTTTATTTTTTATTTGACAGAGATCACAATTAGGCAGAGTCAGGCAGAGAGAGAGAGGAGGAAGCAGGCTCCCTGCTGAGCCGAGAGCCCGATGTGGGACTCGATCCAAGGATCCTGGGATCATGACCCGAGCCGAAGGCAGAGGCTTTAACCCACTGAGCCACCCAGGCGCCCCTAAGAAAAATTTGTTTAAAAAAAAGAAAAAAGTACTGACATAGGAATGAGAAGCAAGACTAAAGAATACAGAAGTATATACCTTCTGGCACTTCAAGTCTGAAAACAAATTAATAAAATTAATTATTTTTTTAAGATTTTTTTTATTATTGGGCGCCTGGGTGGCTCAGTGGGTTAAGCCGCTGCCTTCGGCTCAGGTCATGATCTCAGAGTCCTGGGATCGAGTCCCGCATCGGGCTCTCTGCTCAGCGGAGAGCCTGCTTCCCTCTCTCTCTCTGCCTGCCTCTCCATCTACTTGTGATTTCTCTCTGTCAAATAAATAAATAAAATCTTTAAAAAAAAAAAAAAAAAAAAAAAGATTTTTTTTATTATTCATTTGACAGAGAGAGATCACAAGTACGCAGAGAGACAGACAGAGAGAGAGAGAGAGAGGAGGAAGCAGGCCCCCCGCTGAGCAGAGAGCCCGATGTGGGACTCAATCCCAGAACCCTGAGATCATGACCCGAGCTGAAGGCAGCAGCCCAACCCACTGAGCCACCCAGGTGCCCAATAAAATTAATTATTAATAAATTAATAATTCTAGAATTTGACTCAATAATCCTCATCTGTCTTTCATAAGACATACTTAGAAAGCAAGATCGGCATGAATTTGCGGACGTTCACTGCACTACAGGCATGGATTAAATATCCCTTCAAATGTCTTTGCATGTCACAATATTCCTTCCTCAATGCCTAAGATTTTCAGTGATTTACTCAAAAAATATTTGATACCTATTATGTGCCACAAAGTCAGACACCAGGGGAGGGAAAAAGACAAAATCACTGCCTTCAAGGAACTTACAGCCAGGTCTGGAGGGCTGTTTGGTACATATAATAATGCTTAATGATTCAGGATCTAAGGGAAACACAAAACAGCAGAGGTCAAATGGGAGAAGCAATCAAGATTTAACAGAGAAAAGGAACACCTGAGTAGAAGAAAGGGGCGACACATCCCAAGAGTAAACACCACATTCAAAGGCAAAGAGATGTGCAACATGGACCCACAGAGCTCTGGACCAATAGTACCTTTACCATCTGGGGCTTGTTAGGAATGCAGAATCTCAGTTCCCCTGTCTAGACCTACAAAATCAGAATCTCCATTTTCATGACATCCCCAAGGAATTCTTATGCTCATTAAAAAGCCCTGCTGTAGAGGACTCAGAAGTAGTAGTTTGGTATAGCTAGAATACAGAACACCATGGAAAGGAACCCTAAGAAGTGAGGCTCCGAGGCGCCTGCGTAGCTCAGGTCATGATTCCAGAGCCCTGGGCTCAATCACCACATCCGGTTCCCTGCTCAGCATAAAGCCAGTTTCTCCCTCTCCCACATATAAATATACATATATATATGTACACATGCATATACATATGTCAATGGCTGTCTCTGGGTGACAGAATTAAGGGTATCTTTTTTTGTTTCATTTATTTATTTAATATTTTATTTTTAAATAATCTCTGCACCCAACATGGGGCTCAAACTTAAAATTCCAAGACCAAGAGCCTCACACTCCACCAACTGAGCCAGCAAGGCACCTAAGGGTGATTCTTAATTTATTACTATTCTCTCTGTATTTTGCAATTGCTCTCCAAGGAACATGAGTTTTATAATTTAAAAATATAAAATAGAAGCACCTGAGTGGCTCGATTGGTTAAGCGTCCAACTCTTGATCTCAGTTCAGGTGGCGCTCTCATGGTCACTAATTCAAGTCCTATGTCGGGCACCACGCTGGGTGTGAAACGTACTTATTAAATAAATAATATAAAATAAAAATATTAATAAATAAAAAATTAATAAATAAAACAGTGTGACTGCAGTAGGTGGAAGAGTAAATATAAAGTGAGGAAATAAGGAGACAGAAACAGGGACAGGGGGAGGGAAACTGACTCAGAGAGGAGTCCAGAGTCCTAGGAAAGGGTTTGTTTTTTCAGACGGGAAAGATCTTGGCATGCTTGCAGGCTGTGGGACAGGAGACTGTATAAAAGGACTGTTAAGAGTACGAAGAGAAAGAGGGAATACTCTTCTCATTGCTTGTTATGAGCTGAGCATAGTGGTGAGCAAGATAACGTTCTGCTCTTATGTAATTCACTTTTTCTACTGAGAAAACAAACAAAAAGCAGATTAATATTAGACAAGTCAAACACAGCATGATAAAACTAAAATAGGGTAGTTTTTACATTGAGTGCGGAGATAAACCTCTGAAGAAACAGCATTTAAGCTGAATCCTAAACAAGAAACCATCTTTGCAAAGGAGAGAGAAAGGCCTTGTTATCTCTTACTTTACAAATCATGAAACTGAGGATCAAAGAACTTAGGTAAGATTATACAGCAAGTAAATGGAATCCAGGTCTGATGAACACCCAGGCCAATACCCTTTCTACGAGATTCTGTTCTACTGTTTTCCTCAAACACAACAGGAACGATGAGAGATACCATCCACCCTCCTCTGGCCTCACAGGGATAGTTAAGAACTAAAAAATAAGAGTAACTGACACAACTTTCTCCAAATAAAGTCTTTGAAAGAAGAGAAATGCTTTCTGAGAATGCAGAGGCATGGCTCCTGAAGGTTAACTGTTCAGACCTAAAAACAAAATCCAGGAAGGCGGTAAGTTACAAGTAGGCTACATTCCAAAGATCTATAACTGCGTGGTTAAGAAGTCATAAAACTTTTCCTCCATATAATTTTATGCAGAGAATAGGTTTCCAGGTTGCTCCACAAAGACCCATGTAATCATGGCTATTACTATTATTATAACTAATAAAGCACTTACTAGGTACCAGGCCTTATGCTAGGTGTTTTTTATAGATAATCTCATGCAGTACTACCAACGATATTACCACTCCATCTAACTAAGTAAACTGAGGCCTAGAAATGTTAACTTGTCCAACGGCAAATCCTTAGCTCTTAGTCCTAAATTGTCTCCCAAAGTACCTTTATTTATTAACAGTATTTCAAAATCAGTTTTTCTCCAATACTAAAACCTCAGTGCCCATCTCCCTTTCTCAGATGGTCAGAATACTACTCCAGTACTTTTTCACCAGACTTCCTTATCCCCTCTCCAAGTCTATGCCAGACCTACTTCCTGATAAACTTCAATCCATGAAGCATTTATTCATGCGCTTAACACCACTATCCCCACGAAGTGCCCGCACATGTTCCCTTATTCACTCACTGACACTTACCTAGCCCTACTGTGACAATTCCCAACCCATACCGCACCCCTGTAAATATCGAGGAAAACTCCACTCCAGAAAATGTAGGCAAAAGCCCAAGCTGATCACAATTAAACGTCCCTATCTAAACTATCCCTTGTTCACCCCAAATTCCCAACCTACCCCTCCCACCCCCCAAATATAAACTTATCGAAACCTAAGTTTTAGCTGGTTACTGATCACCGATAATGTTCGCACGTGGGCCAGCATCCAAGCCCGTGAATCCTAAGGAGAAGAGTAACATCCGATCCCAGCAGCAGCCTTCAAAGCCCCCCGCCCCTCACTCCCCGCTTGGTCGCCGGTAGCCCGAAGACAGGAAAACGCAGTCCCAAGCGAGAGCTAAATCCATGCCGGAAGCAAACCCAGCACACGCCCGTGACCTTCTCAAGTCGACTGACCCTGTCACCCGAAACCCCCGCTGGGGAGCGGGGTCCAACACCCCGGGACGTTTGGCCTTAGGGCGAGCAAGAGGGCACAGAGAAAGACAGGCAGGTCCGGCCCCCGCCAGCACCATGACCCCGGGGGACGCCCGCGCTGCAGACAGGCAGCGGGTAGCGCGTGGGCACTCACCCTGCATGGGGCCCGCCGCGGCCGGCGGGCAGACAAGGGACAGCGTGCGGCCGGCTCAGGCCTCCTGCGAGGAGGCGCAGGGAGAGCGGGAGGCGCGGGGCTGCCCCGGCTCGGAGGAGCCAGCGAGCTGGTCTCAGCAGGGCTGCCATGGCTCGGCCGTCCCCACCGCAGGATGCACGCTGGGCGAGAAGGACAGGGGGAGCACGTGACCGCGGGGTCGCCCGGCGCGGGAGAGACCAAAGGCCGGACGCGCCAGACGTAGGGGGAGCCGCGCGTTGTTTTACTCTTAGAAGATAGACAAATAGATTTCTCCAAGGACATATGAGCCCCGTGTGATATGTTATTAACAACGTATCGTGCCTGATTATCTGAGCGGGATTCTCTTTTCATTTTCTAACCTTTCTCTCAGCATGTTCAATGCCTCCACCCCTTCACTTTCCAGTTGGTAGAGTCAGCAGAGGTCGACTCCTCCCAGGTTAGCGCAGGGGCTTGCGGGGGGCCAACTAGCAAGGACACCCGGGAACTCGCGAGAAGAGCCGACTATGAAGGTCCCAGCGTGTGGGACAGTTCGCGGGCGTGCGCGGTTTTTGTTGCCGGCTCAGCGCCGGAGTTGCCGAGCGGATGGCAACGTCCTGATCGGAAAGCTCTGAGAGGTGTGGGACTGAAAAACGTTGAGGACCTTTGCACTGTGCCAAAGTTAAATAGGATGTGATTTGTGTTCCTGTGGGGCTTGAACATGGTGTGAAAATACGTGGGTCCAAGCCTAAATCAGTAAGCAGCGCCTCGCCTTATTTCAGAGGTGGGTGCTAACCAGGGTCGTCTGGTTTTAAAGGTGGAACTGAATTCATTATCTGCCCCAACTCCCACCCCGCTTCTTCGTTCGATAAACGCACCAGTATCCGAGGTGAGATAACGATAAGGATAAGAGTCTGGAGCCAAATCTGGGAGAAAACCGGAAGCCCTTGCCTTCACAGGGTTTACAGTCTGGGCTTCCACTCCCTTTTCTTTCTTTCTTTCTTTCTTTCTTTTTTTTTTTTTTTTTAAGATTATTTATTTATTTGAAAGACAGATCACAAGTAGGCAGAGAGGCAGGCCGAGAGAGAGAGAGAGAGGAGGAAGCAGGCTCCCCGTTCAGCAGAGAGCCCGACGCGGGGCTCGATCCCAGAGCCTCGGGATCATGCCCTGAGCCGAAGGCAGAGGCTTTAACCCACTGAGCCACCCAGGCGCCCCTTCCACTCCCTTTTCACCCAGCTGTATCCTACCCATTGCCCGGTGAACACTCAGAAGTTTTCCCTGGAAGCCCTCGACGGTAATTCCCCGTATGGCTGTTTATCCACTCAATAACCAGCTCCTTGACAGCAGGGACTGTGACCTTTTCTTGTAGCTGAAGCACCTATACAGTGCCGAGCACACAGTAGGTTGCATTAAATATTTACTGAGTAAATGAGCATTTTGAGATTATCTAGTTTCTCCTTTGAGCGATGAGGAAAATGAAATCCAAAAAAAAGGTTAAATGATTTATACTGAGTTATACTACTAGGCATTAGTAGTATAATTTATTAATTCACTCACTCGGCGCTGATTTATTGAACACCTGTTTAATGCCAGGCACTGTTTGAGATGGGAATCCAGCAGAGAACAAAACAGGCCGAGTCTGGACTCTTCATTAAGGGCTCCAAAGTTTAGTTTGGGAAGACGGATAAGAACTGTCCTGGGGCACCTGGGTGGCTCAGCGGGTTAAAGCCTCTGCCTTCGGCTCAGGTCATGATCCCAGGGTCCTGGTATCAAGCCCTCTCTGCTCAGCAGGGAGCCTGCTTCCCCCTCTCTCTGACTCTGCCTGCCTCTCTGCCTACCTGTGATCTCTGTCAAATAAATAAATAAAAATCTTAAAAAAAAAAAAAAAAAGGAGAACTGTCATGTAAAATAAGTCACGATAAAGAGATTGAAGGTGGGGTTCGGAAAAAAAAAGGAGAACTGTCATGTAAAATAAGTCACGATAAAGAGATTGAAGGTGGGGTTCGGCCCCTTCAAAGAACAGGGAGGAGGACTTTGTGGATTAGAAGAAGAATGAAGGGATGCCTGGGTGGCTCAGTTGGTTAGACGACTGCCTTCGGCTCAGGTCATGATCCCGGAGTCCCAGGATCGAATCCCACGTCGGGCTCCCAGCTCCATGGGGAGTCTGCTTCTCCCTCTGACCTTCTCTGCGCTCATGCTCTCTCTCACTGTCTCTCTTCGGCTCAGGTCATGATCCCGGAGTCCCAGGATCGAATCCCACGTCGGGCTCCCAGCTCCATGGGGAGTCTGCTTCTCCCTCTGACCTTCTCTGCGCTCATGCTCTCTCTCACTGTCTCTCTCTCTCTCAAATAAATAAATAAAATCTTAAAAAAAAAAAAAAAAAAAAGAAGAAGAATGAAGTCAGGGAGAGGAGAGAGGGCCCGCCCACATCTGAAGTAACTGGGGGCCAGATTCTGAAGATTCTGTGTGCTTGGCACTGTGTAGGTGCTTCAACTACAAGAAAAGGTCACAGTCCCTGCTGTCAAGGAGCTGGATATTGAGTGGATAAACAGCCATATGGGGAATTACCATGGAGGGCTTCCAGGGAAAACTTCTGAGTGTTTACCGGGCAATGGGTAGGATACAGCTGGGTGAAAAGGGAGTGGAAGAGGCGCCTGGGTGGGGAGCCTGCTTCTCTCTCTCTCCCTTCTTGTGCTCTCTGTCAAAAAAATAAATAAATCTTAAAAAAAAAAAGAAAAAAGACTGCAGTAAGTTTAAGAATACATGAAGGAAAGCAAAGTAGATACAGGGAGTATAGACAAACATTTTGTACAATATACTATGAAGGAGGGACCAAAGAGGGGTGGTATCTTGAGGGGGTGTGAAGTCAAGGGAGGCTAATTATTTTTTAAGGTAGAAAAAATAATAACATGTTTGATGTTGATGTAAATCATCTTTATGTAACTATTTAAGTTAATTTAAATTAAACTTCAAGAAAGACAGTTTCTCAGTGATTAACCACATTTCAAGTACTCAGTAGCCACAAGTGGCTGGTAGCTACCAGATTGAACAGCATGGGCATAGAAAATTGTAGAAAATTTTGTTGCATAGGGCTGCAGTAGGGAGTGAAAATTTGATAAGGCATGAGAGAGAGAATGAGTAACACTGAAGAAGCAAGAGGGAATAGGACCCAGTAAAAAGTGAAGGGGTTGAGTTTAGATAAGAATCTAGACTGTTCAGCCACCTACACAGAAGCAAAGATAAGGCAATGGTTGCAGATGCAACAAGGCTGATAGAACTAGTGGTGAGAATGAGTGGATGTTCTCCTAATTGTTTCTAGCCCCGAGACCCTTTATCCCTAACATTCTTTATGTTGCTGTACCAGGCTTCCTCTTTAAGTATGAAACAACTACTGATGAAATTTGTCTAGGCATTCATCCATTTATTCACTCATAAACGGCATTCACTATTGAACACCTAAAATCTGCCAGGCAGCAAGTTAAGTGCTAGAAATACTATGACGAGCAAAAGCAGGAGTGGTCCTTATAGTTAGGGAGCTTGTATCCCAGAGGACAAAGCAGATATTAATCAAATAATAATATTAAATAAGTTACACACTGAAACAGGTTTTGAAGAGATGTGTTTCCATGAGAGAGTATACCTCACCTGGGAATCAGAAAGATCCAGAGAAAGGATCATTAGGCTGTGGTCTGAAGAATGAATCGTTAACACCTGCAAAGTGCATGCACACAGGTGTGTGTCTGTGTGTTTTGTGCATGTGTATAAGAGGGAAAGAGTGGTGTTTGCTTGTTTTTCAGTTTAGACTTCCCATATCCTCCCATTTCTTTAGATTACAGAAGCTGTGGCAAAGTGGAAGAGAAGTCCAAGTTGATCATCCTGTTTCTCCCTTAGTTTATTCTGAACTATGAAGTGGATTCAAAGGTTGGTTAAAAAATTTGGAGTCCCAGGGCACCTGGGTGGCTCAGTGGGTTAGGCCACTGCCTTCGGCTCGGGTCATGATCTCGGGGGTCCTGGGATCGAGTCCCGCATCAGGCTCTCTGGGAGCCTGTTTCCCTCTCTCTCTCTCTGCCTGCCTCTCTGTGTACTGTGATCTCTCTCTGTCAAATAAATAAATAAAATCTTAAAAAAAAAAATTTGGAGTGCCATAGCCTCTGAATAGAATCTTATTAGGAAGGACAGCTTAGATGCTAGACTTTGCAAAAGTACTTAACTACTTGATTTCCTTATTTGTAATGCTGGTAATACCCTTCCTCCCAGGATATTTTGGGAATGTTAGATAAAATAAGTAAAGTTCTTATAAGTACCAGGCACATAAGAAACTCTGAAAAATGATGTAGCTACCATTATTGTTGTTGCTGCTTTTTGTGAGCTGGTCTAAACCTCATGAATTTGTGTTCTTCTTTAGTCTCTCCTTGGAGTCTGATATTTTTTTGACACTGCCTAAAAACCTAAAGCTAGTGTCTCAGATTTCCAACTCAGTTTATTCATTTGTTAAGTGCTTAGTGTAAGCAAAACACAGAGCAAGTTACATCTCAGGGCAAAGTAGTTACACCTGATACACTTAATGAGCTTGATATATACAGTAGTACAAAACGTATATTGCATCCAGAGAACAGTTACCAAAGGCATTGTGATGAGTGGAACAAAGAAGAGGCAAACCAAGTGACAGCTGGGCCGGAGAACAGAAAAAGGTTCCATGACCCTTCAGCCCTTGGAGGCTGGGGAAGACATGAAATAGTAGGCATGGTGGCGAGGGGAATTCTGGGCAGAGGGAACAGGAAGAGCAAAGATACAGGGCTTTCCTTCCTATACATATATCCTTCCTTAAATTGCAGAATGTGTTTTTGGACACTGAAATCTGCCCAGAGCCTATGGAGTGGAGGAGAAGATCACTAAACAAGTGACTTTCACGCTTCTGTGGCTGACCAGTGATAAGAAAATACATAATAGATGACACAGATACAAGTGTATAAAAAGAAATGTCATAAAACAGTAATGAGGCTTACATGTGATGCCCATGGATATTCAGTAATCTGTTCTTCTGTTTCACTTTTTTTTTAATGCTGCAATTGAGGGGCACCTGGGTGGCTCAGTCATTGAGCATCTGCCTTTGGCTCCGGTCGTGATCCCCAGGTCCTGGGATTGATCCCTATGTGGAGCTCCTTGCTTCTCCCTTTCCCTCTGCCCCTCCACCTGCTCATGCTCTCTTATGCACAGTCTCTCTCTCTCTCTCTGTCTCTCTCTCTCTCTCTCATTAATAGAATCTTTATAAACTGTTGTTTGATCCTGATTTGAACAAACTGTTTGTAAGAAAACATTTTTTAGACACCTGAGATGTATTGTCCAATACAAGGAATTATGGCTCACTTTTTTAGGTATGACATGGGCTGGGTGGTGATCCAAGAAAATATGTGACAATATCTTGGTAATAATGGGATATGGGTGATTTTACTATTCTCTCTACTTTTCTATGTATATGAATGTTCATAAGGAAAAAGCTGAAGTGCTGACTGTATTTTGATTTCACAATACTCATTAATGTAGCGTGACTAGAAGTTTGAAAAACACTGTACTCAATCATGTCAATGTAAATGCAAAGTAAACAGCACCCAGCAGGCAAGTGTACCTGTGAGAGCTGGAGACCTGTTCATAGGAGCAACAGGGTTGACTGACTTCAAACATCAAAACTTGCTGTTGTGCCTAAATCATTTTTTTAAAATTTCTTTAAAGATTTTATTTATTTATTTGAGGGGGGGGGGGGACAGTAGGGTGTGGGGCAGGCAGAGGGAAAGGAAGAAGCAGGCTTTCCACTGAGCAGAGAGCCCTATGTGGGGCTCGATCCAAGGACCCTGGTATCATGACCTGAGCCGAAGGCAGATGTTTAACCGACCGAGCCACTCAGGTGCCCCCTAAATCATTTTTTAAAAATAATTTTACATGTAATATGAAATATCTGAGATTGTAGCCATTACAATCTAAGACGAAGATTTTCATTTAAGACAAAAAAAAAAAAAAGACCAAAGTGATGGGTTTTTTTAACTCTTTTTTTTAATTAGTTTTAAAGTTAGAATTTGGTGATTTATCAGTTGCTTGTAATACCCAGTGTTCATTACATCACATTCCCTCCTTAATGCCCATCACCCAATTATCCCACACTCTCATCCACCTCCCAGCAACCCTCAGTTTGTCTCCTAGAGTTCAGTGTCTCTTATGGTTTGCCTCCCTCTCAATTTTTGTCTCATTTTATTTTTCTTTCCCTTCCCCTATGCTCATCTGTTTTGTTTCTTGAATTCCACATATAAGTGAAGTCATGTGGTATTTCTTTTTCTCTTACTGACTTAGCCTAATACCTTCTAGTTCTTTTTTTTTTTCTTTAAGATATTATTTATTTATTTGACACACACACAGAGATCACAAGTAGGCAGAGGCAGGCATAGAGGGGGAAGCAGGCTCCCTGCTGAGCAGAGAGCCCAACGCCAGGCTCCATCCCAGGACCCTGAGCTGAGATCATGACCTGAGCCGAAGTCAGAGGCTTAACCCATTGAGCCACCCAGGCGCCCTAATACCTTCTAGTTCTATCCATGTTGTTGCAAATGGCAAGATTTCATTCTTTTTAGAGACTAATATTCCATGGTATTTATATATATATACCACATCTTCTTTATTCATTCATCTGTGAACAGACATCTGGGCTCTTTCCATATTTTGGCTATTGTGGATTTGCTGCTGTAAACATTGGGGTGCAGGTGCCCCTTTGAATCACTATGTTTGTATCTGGATAAATACCTAATAGTGCAATTACTGGGTCATAGAGTAGCTTGGTTTTTAACTTTTGAGGGACAGCCGTACTGTTGAGTGGCTGTGGTGGTATTTTGATGGGGTTTTGTTTTTTGTTTTCTGTTTTTTGTTTTGTTTTGTTTTGTTTTGTTTTGTTTTGTTTTAAGAGAACATTTGTCTTCAAAATTCAAAATGAGAAAAAAAAAAAAGGAAAAAGAAAAAAATTCAAACTGATAATATGGTACTTGACACCCTAAATGGAAAATTTACAAGGCAGTGGACATCAATCTCTTTTTACTTTGGTCAATTAACCTTTTTTTTTTTTTTTTTTTTTGCCTCACAACAACTTATGATGGATCACAGAGAATCAGAAAATAGTACTGATCATTCATAATTGTTGGCTTCTTTGGAGTCTCCTTCAGTTTTCACACAAATACATTCAAAATAGTGGGAACAAAGAACCGAGTGATTGTCTTGAGTTTAAAAGCTTATTTTGCTTAAAAGCTTTAACATATTTTAAGCACCAGATTTAATGTTTAGTTATGATTGTATTTCCTCTTAAGGCACTTGTCTGATGAATCAAGGGCTTCCTCCATCTGTGACTACATTTTTCATATCCAAATTTATTCATGTGTGTAATTCTTAATTATTCAAAAAATATTCTGCTCAGACCTTTATTTGCACACAGCTCCCAGATTCTTATTATAAGTGGAGGTCCACTTTGTCATTGTTACACCCTTCAGTAACACTTCTGTCAAATAATAATTCTTTCATAAGCACACAAACCAGGAAGACAGATGCAGGGTCATTTATTATAAGAAAGTAACCAGCATTGGCAACAAGGGGTTGTTGCTGATATTTTCCCAGTGTTGCCATGTGTGAAGGCTGAAAGTTTATGTGTTTCCCACAGGGCAGATAGTGTCTGGATAAATCAATACAGAAAAGTAGTCAAACATAATTGGCATTTCAGTGTACTATAAAGTGAGACCCTTCAAGACAGAAACCGGTTATAATCCTTGCAACAACCAAGTGTAAACTTTAGGAAATGTATGTTAATAGTCATTAATTCCTGAAATGTGTCAAAGGTCTTTTAAGTTTCCTGGTTGATTGGAGGTTTTTGTTTGTATTGTTTTTAAGGAACTAGAAAATGTATTTAATTTTCTTAGAGCAATAGATAATGTGGAGTTCTTGCTTTAGCTTGTGTCTCTCCACATAATTTACATTTTAAAAGTTGGACACTTTGGGGCTCCTGGCTTGCTCAGTCAGAAGACCATTTGACTCTTGATCTTGGGTCCTGAGTTCAAGCCCCACAGTGCATGAAGAGATTAGTTAAATAAATAAAACTTAAAAAAAAAAAAAAAAGTTGGATGGGGCACCCGGGTGGCTCAGTGGGTTAAGCCTCTGCCTTCAGCTCAGGTCATGATCTCAGGGTCCTGGGATCGAGCCCCACATCGGGCTCTCTGCTCAGTGGGGAGCCTGCTTCCTCCTCTCTCTCTCTGCCTCTCTGCCTACTTGTGATCTCTCTCTGTCAAATAAATAATTAAAATCTTTAAAAAAGAGAAAAGTTGGACACTTTTATGCAACTTGCTTTCCAGTAATTTCAGTTCAATTTGGAGTGGGAGATACTAGCATTTACTTGGGCTAAGTAAAAAATATATGGATTTTCCATTGCATGAGTTGCAAATACACTGACATGGCTCTTGTTCTTTGCTACTCCCATCTTGCTCTCCAGGCCTTCTCCCAAGAAATGCAAGTGGCCTGGAAATAGGTTATAGAAAACAGGATATAGAAACTACGTGTGACTTTAGGTTGTCTCCCACTGAAGAGTGAGCCAGTATGTTTTTAGTCAAGGTGGCACAGTGGAATTATGTTAGATTAAAGCATTTTTTGAATTATATATGGGGAGTCACCTGGGTAATGCAGTCTGTTGAGTGTTTGACTCTTGGTTTCTACTCAGGTCCTCTCGGTGGTGAGTTAGAGCCCCTTATGGGCTCCTCTCAGTGCAGAGTGCTTAAGGCTCTCTCTCTCCCTCTTCCTTTTTCCCTCCTCCCATGTGCTCTCTCTTTCTCTCAAATAAATAAACCTTTTTTAAAAATGAATTATATATGGGAAGAAAGATATGTGTTTATCACTGCATGTTAGAAGGGTTTTTTTTTTAATTTTATTTATTGATTTAAGAGAGAGCATGGGGGTGGGGAGGGTCAGAGGGAGAAGCAGACGCCCTGCTGAGCAGGTAGCCCAAACCAGGACTCAATCCTGGGAGGGCTGGAGAATGACCTGAGCCAGAGGCAGTCGCTTAACCAATTGAGCCACCCAGGTGCCCAGGATTTTTTTTTAATATTATTTATTTATTTATTTATTTGACACAGAGAGAGAGAGGGAGCATAAGCAGAGGGAGAGGGAGAAGCAGGCTCCCCACCAAGCAGGGAGCCCAATAGAGAGCTCAATCCCATGGCCCGAGCCAAAGGCAGTTGCTCAACCTTCTGAGCCACCCAGGGACCCAGAAGGGTTTTTTAGTCAGCATTTTGTTTTGGGTTGATCTACAGTATTTCCCAAACATATATACTTTTGATTTCTGGTAATATCCCCCACTTTTGGTCACCAGATTAGCACATGACCCAGGCCTAGCCTATGAGGCAGTCCCATCCTTTTGGCTAGAGTGATTGTTTGGGGATCCAAAGTAAGGCAATTGATGTAATTTGTTGAATTTTACTGACTGTGGCTAGTAGGTGAGATATGTAATTCCGGAGTCATCAGCCATGAAGATGCAAATCAGTAATTGCTGGGAGACATTCTTCCTGGCCCATGATGACACCTGTATTTGGTAAAAATGAGAATGTATAGAGAAGCAGAGCCAAGGAGTGGAGAGAGGACTGATGACTTCATTAGTGTTTCTATATCCAGCTGTGTTTGAGGATAAGTTTACCCCTGGACTTCCCAGTTATTTAAGCCAAAAAATCGCCTAATTTGAGGTTTTGCTGTTGCACAAATAAAAGGTCCTCTTTAATGTCATCTTGAGTTTGGATAGGACCACTATTCTTTGATAGCATGCTTCCTCTAAACATGGAAGAGTATTTATTCTTTTTCATTATTATTTAAGTGTTTTAATTCATTCTGTGCTCTCATCATTTCTTTTGTCATTTTGTTGATTATAAATTCATTACTTAAGAAAAAATAATGCACTGAAAATTCCAAAAGAGTAAAATATAACCAACCTATCCATCAAAGTTTCAAAAAAGGAACAAATCAAGGATGATTGAATTTTTTTTTTAAATCAGATATACTCCCAATTGAAACTAACACACCAAAAATATTCCACAGCCAAATAGTGCAAGAGGTTGAGGAGAAATACCCTGGAACAGAGGTGGAATGGCCTACTGGCCAAGTGGCTTGGAAAGACTTTCAAAAAAAGTCTCAATTAAATTCTACACTACACACTACCACCATCTCCCCAGATATAATTAGGTGCTCTAGGGGGCATAGTTTCTTCAACTTCTACAGATCCCATGACATACATATTTTGCATAAACTTCCCAGGTGATACTGATGTACACCAAACTATGAATGTATTGAATGAACTACATCAGTTAAATCATTTAACGTTCATAATGGTTCTATGATGTGGATTCTGTTATCAGCTACATTTTTAAAATGAGGAAATCGAGGCACAGAACAGCTAAGTTCCCTCAGATCCCACAGCTACTCAGTGGTTGGACCAGGTTCAAAAGCCAGGCAAGCTGGTTCCAAAGCCACTGATTTAACCACTGCCTTGTACTTCTTTAAAATAATGCCCTTTGGGGTGCCTGGGTGGCTCAGTGGGTTAAGCCTCTGCCTTAGGCTCTGGTCATGATCTCAGAGGCCTGGGATTGAGCCCCACATCAGGCTGTGTGCTCAGCAGGGAGCCTGCTTCCTCCTCCTCTATCTCTGCCTGCCTCTCTGCCTACTTGTGATCTCTGTTTGTTAAATAAATAAATAAAAATCTTTAAAAAACAAAAACAAAAGCAATGCCCTTTGTGGCAGTAACGGTGACAACTGCAGGCAGGCCAGGGGGAGAAATGTTTGGATTCACCTGAGGTCCTCTGCCTCCTAAGAACTATTCCATCCCAGCCAACTCTAGTTTCTCTCATTTCTGAACTTCTTATACTCAAATTAAAATCAGCATCACACAATTTGGCATCAAATTCTATCCTCTCTTTGTCCTCCCTTTGTTACACTTGCCTTCTCATCTGTGTCAGAAATTGACTAAGTGGGGCGTCTGGCTGGCTCAGTAGGTAGAGCATGCAACTCTTCATCTCCGGGTCATGAGGTCAAGCTCCCCATTGATTGTGGAGCCTACTTTAAAAAGCAAAAAGGGAACGCTTGGGTGGCTTAGTGGGTTAAGCCTCTGC
The DNA here is from genome assembly GCF_964662115.1 of Mustela nivalis. Lineage (NCBI taxonomy): Eukaryota > Metazoa > Chordata > Mammalia > Carnivora > Mustelidae > Mustela > Mustela nivalis. The sequence continues at coordinate 75,970,899 of NC_139027.1, forward strand.
CTTCCCGTTAGGTCATGATCACAGGGTCCTGGGATCGAGCCCTGCATCGGGCTCTCTGCTCATCGAGGAGCCTGCTTCCCCCTCTCTCTCTGCCTGCCTCTCTGCCTACCTGTGATCTCTCTTTGTCAAATAAATAAATAAAATCTTTATAAAAAAGAAGAAGATAGAAAAAAAGACTAAGAACTCAGGTCCAGTTTTCTCTCTCCCCTTACCTGTAGCACCTGGTGTGGTACACCATTATTTGCTGAGCAGACTCGAAAGTGGTAAACGGACTTTACAAACCTGAATACTTGTGAATTTTAGATGCATTTGACACTAGAATTCTTGAGACTGTCAGTACATTTTATTAGTTCCTTCCCTTTTGCAGTTGTAGATGTTTAACCAGCTACTTCCTTCAGTCACATCGGATATCCTTTTGTTGATCCTCACCACTCAGAGCCCACATTTCTTCTGCTAATCAGATTGGTGTGGGAACATTCCCTTCCTGCAGCAGTTCTTGAAATTTTTTCCTTTTGAACATGCTTCCAGCAAGCTCTTTCCTCTTTGACTTTTGTTTGCTTCCTAGAAATGCCCATGCTGGGACAAAATTACTTTATCCAGATACGAGTGATTGAAAAGACCTTCTAATTATCTGTCGATGGTAAATCATAAAACTTGTTTGGGAACCCATTTGTTTAGCTTGTGAATGTTCAGGGGAAAGAGTGGTTTACCTAGTACCACTAAAATAATCTTGGTATTTGGAAATGCTGTAGGCTTGAATACATTGAATTATAAATTGAATCATTACTAACTTAACCTCTGGGAGGTTTTCAGTGATTGTTTTATTCAGCTTTACTGACTATACTGCCCATAGCAAGTCTGGCAATGATTCCCCTAGCGGCACAAAGGGGCTGCCCAGCTGCAGAAATTAATGGTGGCTGCAGATGCCTGCAGAGTTTGGAAAGATCTAAGGTCTTTGGAGACTAGAAATGTGTTTTTTCCTTGTCTTAACTGGCAGTATGAGCCTCTGGCATTTCAAAGTGCAAGTCATTAGTGTCCACCGGGGTGATGTTAATCTGTCTGTGTTTCAGTCTCAGGACATTTTCCAGTTGCTTCTGCCACAACGATCTCTGCCATCTCAGTGCCTCTGATGCCCCCTGTGAATTCAGCAAGCTCTGCAGAGCTTGCTGCAGCCCCAGCAGGACTTGACAAAAACCCATTGCTAACCAATCCTCATTCCCTTCTTTCTTTCAGTCATCGTTAAGTCTCAAAGCTTGTCTAGAGGGTGGAGCTTCTGCTTGGCATTTTCAAATGTGAGCTGAGAGAAACCTGTTATTGTTTTGGTTTTGGTTTTGTTTAATTCTCAGCAGGGAGGAGACTTTTATTCTGAGTGTAGGGTTCAAATCAGAGGAAGTTAAGCTGATGTTGATCACATTCACATTCAGGAGAAACATGATGCTATAGGATGGAGAGGAAGGGGACATGAGAATTGCCAGAGAGCAAACAAAACAAGGCACCTGAATGGTTGGAGGGGACTCAGGAAAGCCAGACGGTCACAGGTGATGCTTGAACTGGGTGTGAGGGGTCAGAATTGTCAGGACATCCCATCTTCCGTCATCTCTCTGGAGTGACTAGCTGAACCCCTGCTGTCTGAGCTATGGTTTGGTGAAGAGCCAAAAGGGGGAGGGTGTTCTCCTTTCATCAGATCGGTCCAGACTTCCCGGTGTGTTAATATGACATGGAGCCAAACCACACCGAAGAGCTAGTTGACGGTTGTTAAGAGCCTTGGCCTTTTATTTAATCATCAGAAAAACCGAGGCTGGTAGGTGCTGGTAAAGTGCCAGATTAATTATTCAGAAACAAGTGCCTGGGATTGGACCAAGTGTTGTCTCATTAGCATGCAGTGTCCATGCTGGAGACCGGTTGGAAAAGCTGCAGAGACAGCAGGAGAGGTCATCGGGAGGGAACCAGGAGAAAAATAAAATTAACTTTCCCCTATATTGTGCAGTATAATAGAAGCCATCCTTTCCAATAGAGGATCCAATAATGTGCCCTGGCCCAGGCTCTGTTCTGAAATATTCAAGACAGCTATTCTACCAGTCTCTTGCATCCATGCCCGTAAACTTAGCCTTGTTTCCTCTTATAATCCATTTGTCTAAGGTTAATCCTCCCACTTACATTCAGATCTCATCTCCTTTTGGCTCCCCAAAGACTTTAGTCCTGAAATTCTCCCTTCTTTCTCCTGTACCATTAAGTTCCCATGTCTGCTGAATGATCCCCATCAGCATGCATTCTAATACATTTTCCATCTTTAAAAACAAATAAACAAACAAACAAACAAACAAACAAAAAAACACCTCCAGGCTTTACTTTTCCTTCTAGCAACTCCAGTTTTTTTCCTCTTTATATTAAAATTCCTGCTAGAGTTGTCTATATTGGTCTTTCCTCGACTACATCAGTTTCCATTCACTCTTTTTTTTTTTTAAGTTTTATTTATTTAAGTGATAACCTATACCCAGTGTAGGGTCCAAACTCACAACCCCAAAATCAAGAGTTGGATGCACTATTTTTTCTTTAAAAGATCTTATTTATTTATTTGACAAACAGAGATCACAAATAGGCAGAGAGGCAGGCAGAGAGAGAGGAGGAAGTAGACTCCTCCCCCAGGAGAGAGCCCGATGCCGGGCTCGATTCCAGGATCCTGAGATCATGACCTGAGCTGAAGGCAGAAGCTTAACCCACTGAGTCACCCAGGCGCCCCTGGATGCACTATTGACTGAGCCAGTCAGACACCCTGGTTTCCATTCACTCTTTTTTTTTTTTAAGATTATTCATTTATTTATTTGACAGACAAGATCACAAGTAGGCAGAGAGGCAGACAGAGAGAGAGGGGGAAGCAGTCTCCCTGCTGAGCAGAGATTCCCAATTTGGGGCTCAATCCCAGGACCCTGGGATCATGACCTGAGCCAAAGGCAGAGGCTTTAACCCACTGAACTACCCAGGCTCCCCTCCATTCACTCTTGAATCAGGCTTTTGTGGTAACCCAAAACCACATTTTACCAATACTTTGTGTTGCCAAATCCAGAAGTGAATAGTTCTCCAAAGTCTATTTTACTGGATTTCTCCCTTTTTCCAGCCTCTAAACATTACAGTAACATGGCCTCATCCATAGGTTCTTTCTCTCTCTGCCTTGGCTGACCTCCTCTAGTCTCATGGGGAGACTTTATACCATTTTTATGATAATGGCACCCAAATTCTTGTCTCCTCCGAGGTCCAGTCTCTAAATCCCACCTGGAAAGAAATCTAATAGAAGGGGCACCTGGGGGTGCCTGGGTGGCTCAGTGGGTTAAGCCGATGCCTTCGGCTCAGGTCATGATCTCAGGGTCCTGGGATCGAGCCCTGCATTGGGCTCTCTGCTCAGCAAGGAGCCTGCTTCCTCCTCTCTCTGCTGCCTCTCTGCCTGCTTGTGATCTCTCTCTGTCAAATAAATAAATAAAATCTTAAAAAAAAGGGGGGGGGCACCTGGGTGGCTCAGTCAGTGAAGTGTCCAACTCTTGATCTTAGCTCAGGTCTTGACTCAGGCTTGTGAGTTCAAGCCCCACGTTGGGCTTCACACTGGGCATGGAGCTTACTTAAAAAAAAAAAAAAAAGATAAAAATTTTTTTTTATATTTTATTTATTTATCATAGAGAGAGGGGGAGAGAGCGAGCACAGGCAGACAGAATGGCAGGCAGAGGCAGAGGGAGAAGCAGGCTCCCTGCTGAGCAAGGAGCCCGATGCGGGACTCGATCCCAGCACCCTGGGATCATGACCTGAGACAAAGGCAGCTGCTTAACCAACTGAGCCACCCAGGCGTCCCAAAAAAGATAAAAATTTAATAGAAATCTCTGACCCCAAATTTTTCTCCCACAGTGTTCTCTGTCTCATTCATGACTATTCCATTCTCCTAATTCCTTAGAGGAAAAAACCTAAAAATCTCATTTTTCCCTCCCCTCTCCATGCATCTAGTCCATCAATAACCCTTGTCAACTCCACCAACAAGGCCTAGTGCACTTCAGACCAGTTCTTGCCACCTGCACCATCACCTCTCCACCGTCAGCTCTCACCTGAACTATGAGAGGAACCTCCTGATTGTTCAACTGCAGTCTGTTTTCCACACATATTTTTAAAACAGATCTAATCATTTTATTCCCCTAGTCAAAACCCTTTATGGCTTTTCCATCACCCTTAGAACAAAACTCTAAAGTCCTTACTGTGGTTACATGAGATCCTATATGATGTGACCCTTGTTCCTTTCTCCAGACCTACCAGCTTGCTCCCTCTTGGTGCTTCTTTCCATCCCAGTGTCCTTCCTCTGCTCTCTCCAACACCTTCCCTGACATGTTGCAGTTCCAGCTTTCACTCTAAAATAACAGCGTATCATTTATTGAGCTCGTACTACAGACAAGCCAGTATGGCCAGTATTTTACATATTTAATTTTTGAGCCATGACCCCTCAACATAAATATTACTATCTCCTCTTTACACAGGAAGAAACTGAGGCTCAGAGAGATTAAGTATTCGCCCAAAGTCGTAGAGCTAGACAGTAACAGAACGGGGATTCACATTCAGGTGTGTCTTGTTTTAAAGTTGAAACTCTTGGGGTGCCTGGGTGGCTCAGTGGGTTAAAGCCTCTGCCTTCAGCTCAGGTCATGATCTCAGGGTCCTGGGATCGAGCCCCACATCGGGCTCTCTGCTCGGCGAGGAGTCTGCTTCCTCCTCTCTCTCTGCCTGACTCTCTGCCTACTTGTGATCTCTCTCTGTCAAATAAATAAAATCTTTTAAAAAAATCAAAAATAAAAAAATAAAGTTGAAACTCCTTCCATTGCATACTGGCACTTCTCTGTGACTGGGATGGACCAGCAAGGACTTCATGCCCTTGGTAAAATGTTATTTTGTAGTGGGGGGTGTGAGTGCGTGTGTGCTGATGTCCTTGAGCTCATTATAAAGCTGGCTTTAAGTTTGTGAAAGAGGTTGCTGAGGAAATTGATCCTGTTTGTGAACTCCTTGATTCTCCAGAAGAGACATGCATGGTGAGAAGAAGAAGGGGAAGGAGGTACGGCCTCTTCCCACCTGAGTGATGGAGCCTGGAGGGCTGGGAAAGAGTCCCTGGGGGAGCTGCTGCAGTGAAGACTCTTTTGTTTTCAAATGCTAATAGTTCTGGATTCAAAATCTTTTTTTTCCTCTTTGACTGGACCCAGAGATAATGAAACAAAAAACTTACAGCATATAATTTGGCATTTTACTGGTATGGTAGGCTCACAAAATTTTGTTCTCTCTGACAAGGCTCAGATAATTCTATCAAAATAAATCTCTGAAGGAAAAAAGCTTTCTTTTAAAGTCTATGAGAAGCCTTTTCAGGAACAAAAATAACACTTAAAACCGATATTCTGTGTATCTTCTTCTCTTTTTCAGTAGAAATTCTGCCCTTTCTGATAATAGAAAATAAAAAAATGTCAGTGGGGAAAATGTCAAAATTTGGCATGCTGTAGAGAGTGGAAATTTCTCCAACACTGTACTTTGAATTTTAAAAAGTTTGAGGCGCAGGTTGTTCAGAGTCAGAGCTCCACATTCACTTATATTCTTTTCCAGTGCCCGTGTCTGTGAATGGCTTCACAGTATTTGTACTCATTCTTCAGACCCTGACTGAGAACATGACTATATTAGTCAGAGTTCTTCAGAGAAACAGAGCCAATGAGATATATATACAGATATTTGAAGAGGAGATTTATTATGGGAATTGCTTTATGGGATAAAGAAGGTCTGATAGTCCCACAAGCTGTTATCAAGCAGTCAAGATGGAGAACCCAGAAAACTGATAGTGTAATTCCGTCTAAATTTGAAGGCATGAGAACCATGGAGGCCAATCCTAATCTCAGTCCAAAGACCCAAGAATTGGGGGGGGGGTGTGATGGTGTAAGTCCAAAGGCTTAAGAACCAGGAACTCCGATGTCTAAGAGCAGAAGGTAGATGTCCTAGCTCAGGTAGAGAGCAAACGTGCCCTTCTACCTTTTTGTTCTGTTCAGTCCCGTGGATAGAATGATGCCCACTGTAGTGGGGTCTATCTTCTTTACTCAGTCTACTGATTGAAATGTTAACCTCTTTGGGAAACACCCATGCAGACATATCCAGAAATGTTTTACCAGCTCTCTGAGCAGACCAGTCAAGTTGACACATAATATTAGCCATCATAAAAACCGTTTCAGGAACCAAGTATTTCAACATCTTTAGGTCGTGAAGGTCTTTTCAAGAGACATGAGGTCTCTCTTATGTTTACAGTCTCTTTCCAAAATGTGCTTGATCAGAGATGGCCAGTTTTTGCAGGTGGATCTTACAGCATAGTTGGGTAGACACGCTGAATTTTCATTTCAGTGTAGACACATTTACCATGTGTTTAACATGTAGTAGGTGGTGTGAAGGCTACAGTGGGGGAAGAGAAAGAGAGCAAAAATTTATTTGTTAAGAGCCTATTGTCTCCCAGATAATTTATTGCATGTATAATTTTATGTAGGGTAAAGATTATTGTTCATGATTAGAGAAGTGAGGCTCTGAAAGGCGAAGTACCTCACTCAAGCTAGGGAATGGAGGAGCTAGAATTGAAATCGAGAATTGTGTAATACTAAAACACAGGCCCTTTCCATTGTATTGCATTGGTATAGAAATAAAATTGAGATTCCCTTCCAAATACGCTATGGTTCAAGATGAAATGCCACATTTGTCAAATACTGAGTTCTGAAGGAATTTGGAGAGGAGGGACAACTGAAAGTACTTGGGTTACTGGGTCTTGAAATCTGCGTATAGCTTTTATGAGTAGAAAGGGAGATCATAACAATGAAGGGAACTACAGTCTGAGAACCAGAATGAGCTAAAAAATAGAGGAGAATGGCTGTGGCACATGATGGTAAAGAGGCAGTTGCTCTTGCTTTTACTGAAACTAGGAGATAGTGCCATGCCGGTATTATGATTGGATTGTAGAATACTTTCAGAGCCAGGAAGAGTTGTAAGTAGAGAGATGTGGGGAAGGAAGGATAGACCATGTGCTTTCAGAGGGGGAAATTTTGTAATTAACTGACACATGATAGAACTCAATGTATGTGAATTTTCTGCGTACAGTGGGATATGTACATGATCATTGTGTTCTGCAGTATAGTAAAACTAAGTTACTTTTCAGAAAGAAAAGAGGATACATACAATTATGGCCATTGTGACATAAGTGCTTGCAAGTACTTTAATTCAAGATGATTATTGTCTCGGAGTTGAGAGAAACAACCGAATCTACCCAGCACACAGTGATGTGTCAGCACCATGGACAGCGATACCATGACCACATGCTGTATCCCCAGCAACAGAGTGTAAATCTGTCACACCAAACTAGTGGAATATACTCTTTTAGTACATTTCAAAGACTAATCTTTCTACCAAGTTTCCCTTTCTTTGTATTGCCATCAGGGAGAGGAAAGCCCCCCAGGTATTCTCTTTAGAGACGGTGTACAAATGGGTGCATATATGCATGCATACACACACAGAAAACTCAAAGCTTTCAGAGAATTGAAACTAACTCTTTTTATGAAGATTGAAGACCCTAGAAGAAGAAAAGGAAGATTTTGAAGAAAAGGAAGATTTTAAAGTGTCACGTTTCCCATTCTCAACTCAACTTTCCCTGACATGAAACTCAATTGTCCATTATATTGAACACTCTAAGACTGGTCATTTATCCCTAGTCTGAGGCCCCCAGCTTGACCCTTGCTGAGGCCCAAGACAGAAAAGGAGAAAGAAACAGCAGAAGTTGGGTAGCTTAATTCTAGGAGCATATTTTGTTTTTCTTCCAGTTTCTTTTTTTTTTTTTTTAAGATTTTATTTATTTATTTGACAGAGAGAGATGACAAGCAGGCAGAGAGGCAGGCAGAGAGAGAGGAGGAAGCAGGCTCCCTGCTGAGCAGAGAGCCCCATGCTGGGCTCCATCCCAGGACCCTGGGATTATGACCTGAGCCTAAGGCAGCGGCTCAACCCACTGAGCCACCCAGGTGCCCCTTTATTCCAGTTTCTTAATTCTCATCTATGACATCGATCAGGCTTAACTTGAAGTTGAGCCTAAATTACATCTCAGGACTGGAGCCAGGGAAGAATGGTATTCTTTGCTTAAGAGAAAGAAAGAAAGAAAAAAAAAAAGATGGAAGGACATTTGTAAAGGGATTTAGAATCTATAAAAAAGGATCTATAGCACATCTCCTTTTTTTGAAAAGGGGGACAGTTCTGTCACTGAAGGACATTACCAATTTTTTCCCTCTTATTGGAGACATTTACACAACTCTGCTGGAACTACTTTCTGATGACAAACCTTCAATAAATAAGGTAGTCTTACTGTTCCAAGTCTTTAGCATGACAGGCTCTTCTCCAGGCTGACCTCATACTAATGACTATCACCCACTGGAAGTTTCTGCTTCTCTTTGTCTAGTACTGTGCCCATTCAGACGTTATGGGCCTCCAGACCATAGTTCTCACTGTATCCTTGTGCCAGGCATGCTCTAAACACTCCTCACTTTTGTCTCTTCCTGAAGACTTTACCCATCTTTTAAGCTCTTAGTTTTCGTAGGCTTTTTCTAATCTCCTGACTAAATAAGGAAACTTAAGGCCCAGTAGCACCTACAGTGTATAGCTTTGCATTTTGGCACTTTGTACATTTGGATTATCTCTCTTCTGCTGGATTATAAATTCCTTGAGAGTGGTAATTGTGACTTGTGTTGTATGTACCACAGGGCAACATGTAATCATTGTTGAGTTTAATTATTTGGGAAAATTCTGTCAGGCTACACTTAGGTGCCAGTTCTCCAGTCAGACCTTCAACATAAACTACGAGGGCCCAGAATCACTTAGAAGTGAAAAGAAAACAGATAGGACCTGAGTGGATTGCCACTAGTCACCCCCTTCTCTCAGCTCCCTTGAATTCCTTTGTAGCAAAGAGAATGCAATGTTGGCTTCTTCATTTAATCATCACTGTGGTTTTCAAGGCTCATAAAAATTAACTTTACCCTAATGCTTTTCTCAAATGCCACTTGATGACAGTGTACAGGTATTTTACATAACTACGTATATTGGAGGTGTCTTCAGTAGAATGCAGTGATCAAAATCCAGATCGTAATTATATCCCATCAGTATTTTCATTATAAGCTCCTCTCCAGAGGGTTTGTTACTCATTTGTTTAATTTGTATCAGGCTTCAGCCTGACATGCAAATTCTCAGACCCACTATAATGTAGGGAATCTTTCTGCCTCAAAACATACATTTTAATCAGTACAGCAAATCTGTAGGTGGAATACTGTGTTTCTGGGCCAGAGAAACAGATGAAGTGTCCACACACAACATAGCAACACTGGATATTCATATTGTTTCACCTTCCTAGGACAACTCTGATGGTCAAGGCTGCTAGCCTACACAGGGTCCCCCATAAGACATCCTGTGGATTGGGTGTCATCCCTATGACAGAAGGGCTCTTGGGAAAATGAGTGAGTCTGAATCCTCATGTTAAAATGCTAATGACAGGGGCGCCTGGGTGGCTCAGTGGGTTGGGCCGCTGCCTTCGGCTCAGGTCATGATCTCAGGGTCCTGGGATCGAGTCCCACATCGGGCTCTCTGCTCAGCAGGGAGCCTGCTTAAAAAAAAAATGCTAACGACAGGGGTGCCTGGATGGTTCAGTCAGTTAAGCAACTGCCTTTGGCTCACATCCTGATCTCGAGGTCTTGGGATTAAGCCCCACATTCATCTCTCTGCTCACTCTCTATCTGCCCCTCCCAAGCATTTGTGCTCTCTCTCAAATACATAAAATTATTTATTTATTACTATATATTCTTTATTATAAAATAAAATTCTTTAAGGATAAATAAATAAAATGCTAGCAACAAGGGAAACTCAAAACATTTCTCAGCCAAGATGCTTAGCTTCCTCTTACCTGCTGACCCACACTAGCGGTGGATCCTCAAGAATACTGGAGATTGGGACACCTGGGTGACTCAGTGGGTTAAAGCCTCTGCCTTTAGCTCAGATCATTATCCCAGGGTTCTGGGATCGAGCCCCACAACAGGCTCTCTGCTCCTCGGGGAGCCTACTTCCTCATCTCTCTCTCTGCCTGTATCTCTGCCTACTTGTAATCTCTGTCAAATAAATAAATAAAATCTTAAAAAAAAAAAAAAGAATACTGGGAGATCCTCTATCCCCCATCCCAGAAGTTAGTCATTCTTTCTCCCAGGTTTGCCTCAGCCTTTGGAGACCCAAGTTTATTGCCCCTTCACTCTTAATTCTGAGAACTTTGTACCTGGCAGCGTTGAAGGTTAAGAAGGGAAAGGCTTGCTCCTCACAGGTCTACTTTAGGGTGAAGGACATTTCCCATATCTGGTCTTCCCCTGCCTCCCACACCAGTTGTTATTCTTCTTCAGATTCTGTTTGTTTTTAGACATCTTGGGTGGATTTTTACTCTTCTTGTCTTTACGTTGAATTTTCTTGGGATGCTTCTATGATATTAAAGGGTAGAGAGAAGCAGGGACTGAAAGAATGGAGGGAAGGAAAACAGGCTGTTTCAGACACATGGGTGGCTCAGTCGGTTAAGCGTCTGCCTTGGGCTCAGGTCATGATCCTAGGGTCCTGGGATTGAGTCCTACATCCGGCTCCCCGCTCAGCACAGAGTCCTCTTCTCTCCCAGTTCCTCTCTACTGCTCATTCGAGCGCATGTGTGCTCTCTCTCACTGAAATAAATAAATAAAAATCGTAAAAAATCAAAACCCCAAAAAACAAAACTCATAAGTTTGTTGTGGGAACTCCTCTGAGGAAACTTCCTATTTAGAAACTTACTGCTTGGGGACTTCTATCAAAAGACTTGCTCTGTAGCTAAGGCTGATTACTACTTTGCCCCATTTTTTTCTGGCATGGAAGGGGCTTCATCATTTAATGCACTTAACAGACACTTACTGAGCCAGCAAGAGGAATACAAGCCATATCCATACGCTTTTCACCAGCTGGCCGTGGTAGTAAACAGTTAAGCATTGACACTATCAAAAAGGAAGTAAAGGGATTCCTGGGTGGCTCAGTCAGTTAAGCGGCTGCTTTCGGCTCAGGTTATGATCTCAGGGTCCTGGAATCGAGTCCCACATTGGGCTTCCGCTCTGCAGGGAGCCTGCTTCTCCCTCTGCCTCTGCCTGCCACTCTGCCTGCCTATACTCTATCTCTCTGACAAATAAATAAATAAAAATCTTTTAAAAAAAAGAAAGAAAGAAAGAAAGAAAGGAAATATGGTCTCGAGGGGCTCTGACTGGGGAAACTTTAAAGATGGTTTTCCAGAAGAAGTATCACTTTAACTAAGGCCTGAGAATGAGTAGAGGTTAACTGGCAAGAGAAAGAGAAAATACAATCTGGGCAGAAGTCCTGAGTAATAAAAAGAGTCTCATTGGAAGACTACATGATTTCTTTAAAGCTCAACAGTGACCGCAGCAGTTGTTTAGAAGTTAGACCGATAAAAAAGATTTTGCATTTTATCCGTGCCCTCTGCCTAAACACAAACAAGGACACATATGCAGTTGAAGAAGTTGTGTTTATTGTTCGAGCAAGGGAGAACACACGCCATGGGGAACTATGGATGTCTCGTAAAAGGGTGTTAGAAGGAACCTACTTGGTTAGGATTTGGGCTTTAGTTGCGTAATTTGGGGAAGGATCTAAAGAAACAAGGGCTCATTCTGGATTGGGTGCTACTAGAAAATAGGGCAGTACTATGATTGGGCATCTCAGTAAATCTCATCTGTGAAGGGAATGGGGAGTAATCAAAGCTAAAGCAGTCAAGTTAGCAGGAGAGGAGCTGTCTGGTATTTGGTGTTGTGCAGTGACCAGGTGTCAGGAGCAGATGTTCTACACAATGTTTATGCCCAACAAGAGAACAATGTGACTTAGCTGTATTACATCAGTTTGTAATCATTGAACCTACTTGCATTTGATCTGTTTCTGGAGATTGTAGGCTGGCTTCCCCCCAGTCCCGCTCACTGTCATCATCTAGACTTGCTGGTTCAGGCTGCCTTGGACATACTGTTTTGAGCTGAAGTCTCTTAAGGAACAGCAGGTACAGGAAGGGCTCTCTGACCTCCCCTTTTCTACTTAAGTCAGGTCCTAAAATTTCCTCTCCCTGGATCAGGAAGAGAAGAACATTTTTACCACAGGACACTGGGAGTCAATTCCAAAATGAATCTGGACAAACCTAAAGTAACCCTGATCTTCCATTAGTTTCCTTCATGTATTTCTTTCTTTTTTTTTTTTTTTTTAAAGATTTTATTTATTTGACAGAGAGAGATCACAAGTAGGCAGAGAGGCAGGCAGAAAGAGAGGGGGGAAGCAGGCTCCCTGCTGAGCAGAGAGCCTGATGCGGGGCTCGATCCCAGGACCCTGAGATCATGACCTGAGCCGAAGGCAGAGGCTTAACCCTCTGAGCCACCCAGGCGCCCCCCTTCATGTATTTCTTAGTCACTGTCCCACAATTCACTGTCCTAACCCAAATACCTTCGTCTTGCTACCTCTCCACACATTTACAATTCCTTTGTTTAAAAAGTAGATAACTGGGGGTGCCTGGGTGGCTCAGGAGGTTAAGCAGCTGTCTTAGGCTCTTGTCATGATCCTGGAGTCCTGGGGTCCCACACAGGGCTCCCTGCTCAGCGGATTGCCTGCTTCTCCCTCTTGCTCTGCCTGCCTCTCTGCCTACTTGTGCTTCTCCTCTATGTCAAATAAATACAGTCTTTAAAAGAATAATAAAATGTATTTCTTTAAAAAATTTAAGAAGTAAGTAATTAAAGTAAAAAGTATATAAGCTCTCAGTCTTCAGTGCTTATTTGGGTCTTTGTTTTCCATATATAGTCTCCTGTGTGGACATAAAAATATTAAATAAGATGTGTGTGCTTTTCTCATATTAATCTGTCTTAGGTCAGTTTAATTCTTGGGCCCAGCCACAGAATGTAAAAGGGTAGAAGGGAATTTTTCCTTAGTAATTGCTTTTTTTTTCCCCTAGTTTTTTTCCTGCAAAAATTGGTGTTTAAACAATACCAACTTAGATGGAAAAATTTCCTCTAGGCAATGCATCAGACAGCCCATTGCTACCTCCATCCAGGAAAGACTACTTTAATCTTTACCCTCATGCTTCACCACTGCTTGTCTGTTCAGAAGGAATAGTTCATCCTGTTGGATCAGGGTTGAAGGGCTTGAGGAAGTAGGTGACAGAGATTGGTCCTGACGGGCCTGGTGAGTCAAGTTAAGTCAATTAAACTACATCTCAAAATAGCGCAGAACCATTGAAAGAATTTTTTAAGTGAGGATTACAGATGTGTATAAATTTGTACTTATTGGGGAGGGTGTTGAGACTACAGGAACCTTTTGCAATAATTCAGGCAAGAGATAAGGTTGAGTGGAACTAAGGCACTGGAGAGGGGAGTGCAGATTTGAGAGAGGATGAAAAGTAGGATCACCATGCCTTAGTAGTTGGTAGATATAGATGAGAGGGTCTCAAGGGAGCCTTCTCCTTAAGTAGGAGGGCTGTTGGTGAGGCTATTGTCCAAGCCAGGGTGGACTAGCAGTCAGGGTTTGGGTTGATGTGGGAGAAATGATGAGCTCAATCTTGGATATATTAAGTTTAAAGTTCCCACAGGACCTTCAATTGAAAGTATCTACCAGGCAGTGGGTAACAGAGTCAGAATTTCAGAAGAGAATTCCAAACTGGAGAAACATTAATTAATTCATCAGACAACTATTGCTTTGCATTTACTGTATACCACCCATCATCCTAATGATGACATACAAGTGAGCAAAATGTAATTCCTATCTTTATGACAAGTAAGCAAATAATATGTCAGATGGTGATAGATCCTAGGGGAAAAAATCAAGCAGAGACAGGGACACGGAGAATTAGTAGAAGACAAGGTCAGAAATACAGGTCTGATTTATTTATTTGTTTGTTTGTTTTTAAGATTAGATTTATTTATTTGACAGAGACAGCAAGAGAGGGAACACAAGCAGGGGGAGTGGAAAAGGGAGAAGCAGCCTTCCTGTGGAGTAAGGAACCCAACATGGGGCTCCATCCCAGGGCCCTAGGATCTTGACCTGAACCAAAGGCAGACTCCTAACAATTGAGCCACCCAGGTGCCCCTAGAAGTACAGGTTTGGATTTAATTCCTCAGCTCCAGGAATTTATGAGAAATGCGATTCTCAGACTTCTCAAGAAATGTCCAAGATCCAGTCTCTGATGGCCTGGTCCTCTCTATTTAGATCGAGAACAGAGTCTACTCTGCTGTTTGACAAACTTCCCAGATGATAAGAATCATCTGGGAGTACTTGTTGAAATTATATAAATTTCTGGAGTTTCTTGGGGAGGAGCCTATGTGCCTTAGGGGATTCTTGTCATCAGGGAAGTCTAGGAAATACTGATCTCTTCCTTTTCTTTAGAAGGGCAGCTTTATATTAGATAATTTAACAAGTGGCTTAAGGGTACCTGGCTAGTGGTTGAGGAAAAGAATAAAGCTAGATCACTCTATCAAGGTAAAATCCTGATGAGTCAAAGAGTTAATATAAAAACACGAGTCCATCAGAAGAAAGCAGGAGTGGCAATCCTTATATCAGATCAATTAGATTTTAAGCCAAAGACTATAATAAGAGATGAGGAAGGACACTCTATCATACTCAAAGGGTCTGTCCAACAAGAAGATCTAACAATTTTAAATATCTATGCCCCCAATGTGGGAGCAGCCAACTATATAAACCAATTAATAACAAAATCAAAGAAACACATCAACAATAATACAATAATAGTAGGGGACTTTAACACTCCCCTCACTGAAATGGACAGATCATCCAAGCAAAAGATCAACAAGGATAAAGGCCTTAAACAACACACTGGACCAGATGGACATCACAGATATATTCAGAACATTTCATCCCAAAGCAACAGAATACACATTCTTCTCTAGTGCACATGGAACATTCTCCAGAATAGATCACATCCTCGGTCCTAAATCAGGACTCAGTCGGTATCAAAAGATTGGGATCATTCCCTGCATATTTTCAGACCACAATGCTCTGAAGCTAGAACTCAACCACAAGAGGAAGTTTGGAAAGAACCCAAATACATGGAGACTAAACAGCATCCTTCTAAAAAATGAATGGGCCTACCAGGAAATTAAAGAAGAATTGAAAAAAATCATGGAAACAAATGATAATGAAAATACAACGGTTCAAAATCTGTGGGACACAACAAAGGCAGTCCTGAGAGGAAAATATATAGTGGTACAAGCCTTTCTCAAGAAACAAGAAAGGTCTCAGGTACACAACCTAACCCTACACCTAAAGGAGCTGGAGAAAGAACAAGAAAGAAACCCTAAGCCCAGCGGGAGAAGAGAAATCATAAAGATCAGAGTAGAAATCAATGAAATAGAAACCAAAAAAAACCAATAGAACAAATCAACGAAACTAGGAGCTGGTTCTTTGAAAGAATTAATAAAATTGATAAACCCCTGGCCAGACTTATCAAAAAGAAAAGATAAAGGACCCAAATAAATAAAATCATGGATGAAAGAGGAGAGATCACAACTAACACCAAAGAAATATAAACTATTATAAGAACATACTATGAGCAACTCTACGTCAACAAATTTGACAATCTGGAAGAAATGGATGCATTCCTAGAAACATATAAACTACCACAACTGAACCAGGAAGAAATAGAAAGCCTGAACAGACCCATAACCAGTAAGGAGATTGAAACAGTCATTAAAAATCTCCAAACAAACAAAAGCCCAGGGCCAGACGGCTTCCCGGGGGAATTCTACCAAACATTTAAAGAAGAACTAATTCCTCTTCTCCTGAAACTGTCCCCAAAAATAGAAATGGTCATTGATGTCCAAGAGTAGAGGGGGTCCTATAAGATGAAAATCGAAAAATGCCCATTGGATTTAGCAACAAGGAAGTCACTGGGGACCTTTGCAAGACTTTTGGCAGAGGAGTGTAGAGAGGGGTTTCATGGCATGGGTTGAGGAGGGATTGGGAAATGAAGTAATACTTGCAAAAGGCTGGTCAAGAAAAGAATTGGAGAAGAAGGTGGCAAAGGGGGATAGAAGGTGGGAAGGGGGCAATTTATCATAGTTTTTAAAGGTTGGTGGATACAGGGGTACCTCACCCCCTCTTGCATGCTCTCAAAAGAATGAATGAATGAATGAATAAAATCTTTTAAAAAAATAAAAACATGTTCATATGCTGAAGGAAAAGTTCCGGTAGGGAAGGAGAGGTTAAAAGAACAGAAAAGGAGACAGGAGGGCAGTTGGTGGAGGAGGATCCTGGATAAGGCGGGAGGGCTGGAAAGCCTGACAATGGGTGGAGGCCTGTTGAAAGGAGGGAGGACGTAGGTCACTGAAGCTGGGACATCAAGGAAACCTCTTTGCTCCCAAATTAAAACCACTTAGAAAAATATGCTTACGAAGCAAATGAAAAGTATGTCCCAATATTTCAAAGAAGCTAAAAGAGACCGGGAAAACGATAGAAGAGATAAAAGAATGGCAACTTTGAATGAGAAAAATTCAGAAACGAGGTGATAGACCCAGGAGAGAATTCGAAAAAAAGGGAAAGATTTATTTTAAAAATGAAGAGTAGATTAGGAAAACTCAAAGAGAATAAGCAGAATAGAAAAATGACTGAAGAGAAATAGTAGAAAGGAAGAAAGATGTTTTTTTAAAGAAATATAGGCCCAAGCAAAATAAAAATGTAAAAATACTTCCTGTGGGAGAGGGAGAGATAAAGGAGAGAGGATAAGGGGTCATTATAATTCTCTGAATATACATTGCTCTGTAGAGTTAAGTTTGCAACCATCTCAGTATGTTACACAGCAATAAAACAAAATATATTTTTTAAGATTTTATTTATTTGAGAGAGAGAGCAGGAGCATGGGGGAGAGACAGAAGGAGAGGGACAAGCAGGCTCACTGCTGGACAGGGAGCCCGATGTGGGGCTCAGTGGGTTAAGCCTCTGCCTTCAGCTCAGGTCACGATCTCAGGGTCCTGGGATCGAGCCCCACATTGGGCTCCCTGCTCAGCGGGGAGCCTGCTTCCTCCTCTTTCTCTGCCTGCCTCTCTGCCTACTTGTAATCTCTCTCTCTCTCTGTCAAATAAATAAAATAAAATCTTAAAAAAAAATCAGTCCTGAAAATACACACATACAGGCACACTAGTTTGATTTAATCTCTCTAAAGATTTCAATGTTCAGGGCTGGTAATCCTAGTAAGGTCCTTTCTTGTTTATTCCTATGCAAAGTCAAAGAAGAATTGAACACTTTTCTCATAATAGACTTCGCATTGCAAGGGAGTGAACAGAACTTCCCTTATTCTGGGCCAAGTGACTTCCCTTCTCTTTACCTTTCTGAAGTTCAGTTTTAGCTTGCTTTCCAAACTTTCCCTTCATATTTTACAGTTTGTTAAGATTCCTTGGGTTCATACCTAAGGTAGAGAGAGGGTCTGATTCATGGCAAGAACATTTAAATTTGGCTATCTCTCACAGTGACCTGAGGCAAGGGCATCACAGGGAGATTTAAGAGTAATGAAAATGGCTTGAAAATTGCCAGAGTGACTGGGGAGATCCCAGGACATACTACTTTTTCTATGGGTATGGCTTAGAAGTTTGTTTGTCAAGACCCCAAGTGATTTGGCAAAAACAAAATGAAAAACCACTCCCTCCAAGCTAAATCCTCTAGGTTACAAGAGATGATATGCGACCTGCCTTCACAGAACTTACGGTTTAGGGGGAGTAATGGCCACCACACATGAAACCAAGAATGGAGCCCAGATTTAAACTGAAAGAATCACACTTCAGCATCGTTGACTTGTCCCCTATATCTTCTCAGTAGGAAAGGTCATCTGTTCCCAGGAGGAGGTTACTGTGTGGTACCCTTGGCCCCGACTGGAACTACCATGTATAGACATGTAACGGATGAGATAGCCATCTGGAAAGAGACTAGATGGGCAGAAGATGGGTGGTGGTGTTTTAAAACACCCTGAAATGAAATCATCAGGCACCCCCTGATTTCTGAAATCAGGCAGAAAAAAGGAAAAGCGGTGATTTTCCTGGGATCTGAAAAACAGGCTGAGGAGGAAGGAGGATACAGAAAAGGATAAAACCCTTAGGGGGACTTGGGGTAGGGCAACTGACCTTCATCATCTCACTTAAGCAGTAAGCTTGTGAGGCCAGTTGTACCTTCCCACTTTGCCCATCATAGAAAAGTAGCTATCCTAAAATAAAGAATTTGTGTAAGATCCATCTAGTTTTGGGGCACCTGGGTGGCTCTGTCTGTTGAGCATCTGTCTTCAGGTCAGGCCATGATCTCGGGGTCCTGGGATGAAGCCCCTCATCGGGCTCCCTGTTTGGCAGGGAGTCTTCTCCTCCCTCTTCCTTTGCCTCTCCCCTCCCACTCATGCTCTCTTTCTCTTTCCCTCTGTCTCAAATAAATAAATAAAATCTTTTTTAAAAAAATCCATCTAGTTTTGAAAGCCATAAGCCTTTCATCTGCGATAGCATTCATCTCTCTCCTCTTTAGGTGATCCTTGATATCTCCTGTGGCATCCGTTCGCAGGTAACAGGTGTGTTACCTGCCGTGGGAGTGATACAGAGCCAGGAAGTAGCAGCATTTCTCCATCAGTGGAGTTGGGAGCTTCACAGATTCATTTCTGGTCCCCTGTCCCCCCCCCCCCCCCCGCCGCCTTGGCTCTTATGGGATCAGGAGTCATCAGAGACACCACTCAGAGGTATCATAGGTTGGGGCCATCAGGAAGCAGATTCCAAGGTGGGGTTTAGCAATCAGTTTACTTATTAAGGAGTGCTCTTGGGTTTGATGCCTATGAGAGGAGAAGAAATGAGGATTGGATAGGAGAGAAATTGGGCTGTGCTGCCATCCCAGCAAAGGCATTAGCCAACCCCACAGGGAACTCTGGCATCGGGATGACCCTCACTTGTCCCAAATTGGGCTGGTCTTTGTACCCTGACATTGATCAGTAATTGGTTGTCAGCTGCCTCCAAAAGGAAGTGTGACCTTGTTGAGGAGGGGCAGTTTCCAAGGCTAACAGCCGAAGGCCAGATTCCAGCATCTTTCCCAAGTGCTGGAGGAGTAAGTCCTTCCTTTCTGAAGGGGGTGTGGACATAGCATCCATTAGAACTTCCCACAATTGTGGAGGCTGAGCCAACGTCAAGACTTAAACCCAAACAATTACAGTCCCCTTCTGTCCATTTCCCATGACACATCAGTCTTATTTGCCCATCTTGGTTTATTTCAGAGCTTGGCAAACCTTCCAGAGTAATTGAAATGCAAAGAGAAGAGGTTTTGACTGGAAGAATAAGCCATCTGACTGGAGAGAAGAACAAAAGAGGAAATCATAGAACAACCCCATTGTCATGGTTGATTGGCTTACAGTAGGGATGAAATCAGAACCAGTGATGGATCTACTTCAGGTCATTGTGAATGGCTGGTGAGCAGGTGCCATGTTAGTTCTGGATCAGATTTAAAGGTCATCCATGGTTCTTCTATCTGCTGTTCATTTCAGATATACTAAGAAATCACTGGGTGGGGTGGGGTGGGGGGGCGGGTAGTGAAGAACATGCCCTCTGACCTTGACCAGCCTTGTTCCCCTCAGTTGCTCCACAGGGCCCCACTGTTGTAACCCAGGGCCTCTAGTGCAAGCCGAGAGATTAAGAATGAGGAAGAAAATATCTTTTAAAAATGAAGATAATATTCCCATTCTCTGCTCACCCTGGAGGCTTATTTTGAAAATCACAGTGATTTAACTTGTTAGCAGTTTAATTCACTTTTAAAGATTAACCAGACTAATTATTCATCAGATTTCACCACCTTTGTCAGCCTCAATAAGGATCCTTTGTTACAATGATTAATGTGTTTTAATTGCAACTTCTCTCAGAGCAATAATTCGATCGCACAGTATTTGCCGAATCTATGGAAATCTTGGAAATGCTTTGACAGCTGAGCTATTCTTGGGAAATGAAAGTAAAGGAATATATATAACTAACAAAAAGTGTTTTATAGCATATCATTAATATGGATTTTCCCGCTCTGACAGACCTTGCTCTACTCGTCTGTGAAGCCACTTGCTGTGCACATCAATTTGCCATCCAGGAGCTAGAAATCAGTTAACACAGGTTATGACTTCCTCCGAGTTGGTGCCCTCCAGCATATGCTAGTCATGAAAATAATCACAGCAAACATATGTAGGTCCCAGGGAACGTTAACTAGCCAACCAGTATCCATAAATCGTCATCCGGTTAAGTCTGGATGCCGCATTGATCGTTCTGTTTTCTACCAGGTGCTGCATCTTCATTCATTTAACTGGTGGCTGCTGTCCAAGTTAGGGACTTTTACAATATCAAAAAGATGTCCGTATAAGCTAGTAGAGGAAGTGTATTTGGGCAATACTAATTTTGTACTTAAAATGTATTTTAAGGCTTTTTTTTAAAGTCCAGTGATTCTAGGACCTTTGGAGTCAGAAAAATCTGGAGTTGATTCTTGACTCTACCACTTATTACCTGTGAGAAGTTGAGGGGAAAATCAACAGTATCTAGCCTCCCTGGGCTTTTCTTTACTCATCCTTAAAATTGGTATTATCATACCCATCTTGTCCTGAAGATTAAAAGGAGACCTTACATGTAAGACCAAGTATGCAATTAGACTACAGTAAGCTTTCAATGAGTTATGTCTGAAACAGCAATAGGTCTTTCCAGTATAAGAAAATCATATGTACATGAGCATCTCTGGGTCTTGCAATAATCCCGGGACAAGCAGGAAAGGTATGCTGCAGGTTTGATTTCTCACAGATGGGAAAGCTGGGCACAGAAGTGTGCTAATCTTGGTAAATATGTCCTCTGCTCATCAGCTAACTCCTCAATTAAGCACAAAGGTGCACTAAAACCCACGCATGTCAATTCCTGTTCCAGTGCTTTTTCCACTGTAACCTAGAGGCACCGAGGCCTCTGAATGAGTAGAGCATTTGGGCAAAAAATGACTGGTTCTATCTGTTGGCAAATTATCAGCCCCTCTGTTGGGATATATGCATCAACAGTAGCTGACAGAGCCAGGATTCCCTCATTTAATTGATCTAGCAAGACTGGGAGGTAAATAGCCCTACCTATCCCATGTCACAGCTGAGAGCACTGACCACTTGAGATAGGAAATCACTTGCTGGACAGATTTTTTTTTTTTAAGATTTTTTAAAAAAATTTATTTATTTGATAGACGGAGATCACAAGCAGGCAGAGGCAGGCAGAGAGAGAGGAGGAAGCAGGCTCCCCGCTGAGCGGAGAGCCCGACGTGGGGCTCGATCCCAGGACTCTGAGACCATGACCCGAGCCGGAGGCAGCGGCTTAACCCACTGAGCCACCCAGGCGCCCTGCCGGACAGATTTAAACTTAGGTCTGTCCTACTCCCGTGTCTAGGTTTTAACCTTACACTCTTCTGCCTCCCACAATCCCATTTTACAAAATACTGGGGTTTTTTTTGTTTGTTTGTTTGTTTGTTTTTGTTTTTAAAGATTTTATTTATTTATTTGACAGACAGAGATCACAAGTAGGCAGAGAAGCAGGCAGAGAGAGAGAGAGAGAGAGAGAGAGGGAAGCATGCTTCCTGCAGAGCAGAGAGCCCAATGCGGGGCTCGATTCCAGGACCCTGAGATCATGACCTGAGCCGAAGGCAGCAGCCCAAACCACTGAGCCACCCAGGTGCCCCTGTTTTTTATTTTTTATTAAAGATTTTATTTATTTATTTGGCAGAGATCACAAGTAGGCAGAGCAGTAGGCAGAGAGACGGGGGAAGCAGGCTCCCTACTGAGCAGAGAACCCAATGCAGGGGCTTTCTCTCAGGACCCTGGGATCATGACTTGAGCCGAAGGCTGAGGCTTAACCCACTGAGCCACCTAGGCGCGCCGAAAATACTGTTTTTTAAAGAGAGTATTTTGAGACCTTTGAGGTCTGTATGGTAACCAGTTACCATACTTTTAAATTACTGCCTTGGGGGCACCTGGCTGTCTTGGTTGGTGGAGCACACGGCTCTTCACCTTGGGGTTGTGAGTTCAAGGCCCACATTCAGTGTAGAGCTTACTTAGGAAAAAACAAACAAACAATAAAGATTAAAAATAAATTACTGCTTTAGTGGGTCAGGCACCATGACTCAAAAATGTCTTTAACTCCTGACCCAGAATTTGGGCATACTGCTTTTCCTTCACTTGAGGGACAGCCTTGGCTGTGAAAGGGCTTATAGGATAAATATTAGAAAGCAGATTCTTCCTTGAGTGTTCATCATGTATGTTTACATAACAAAGGCATGAAAAAATACCACAGTTAAAAAAAATTGCTTAATTGTGTTAAACCTGACCACTGAACCCTTCCTTTTAGTTACAGTCATTAAGAACCTATGGAGGGGGCGCCTGGGTGGCTCAGGTGGTTAAGCCACTGCCTTCGGCTGGGGTCATGATCTCAGGGTCCTCGGATCGAGTCCCACATCGGGCTCTCTGCTCAGCAGGGGGCCTGCTTCCCTTCCTCTCTCTGTGATCTCTTCCCTTCCTCTCTCCTACTGTGATTTCTCTCTGTCAAATAAATAAATAAATAAAATCTTTAAAAAAAAAAAAAGAACCTATGGAGGGGAGGTGGGAGGTTGGGGGAGCCTGGTGGTGGGTATTGTGGAGGACACGTATTGCATGGAGCCCTGGGTGTGGTACATAAACAATGAATTCTGGAACACTGAAAAGAAATTTAAAATAAATAAATAAAACATTTTTAAAAAAGAACTCGTGGAAACCAACTCTTTTTTTTAAAAAATATTTTATTTATTTATTTCACAGACAGAGATCACAAGTTAGGCAGAGAGGCAGGCAGAGAGAGAGGGGGAAGCAGGCTCCCTGCCGAGTAGAGAGCTGGATGCAGGGCTCAATCCTAGGACCCTGGGATCATGACCGGAGGGGAAGGCAGAGGCTTTAATCCACTGAGCCACCCAGGTGCCCGTTTTTTCCTATTTTAAATATGGAGTAAGTATGCTGCACTAAATTGCCTTTTCTTATTAAATTGACCCCACCAAGAACAAAAAAAACCTGGCGGAACCACCTCTTTGAATCAGACATTCAACACCATCAAATTTGTCTCTCTGATATTAATAACTGCATTTTTTCCCTGTAGTGCTATTTGATTCTTAAAATACTTGATCCAGTTATAGACATTTACTTACATTTTGTGTCAGACACAGAGGTAACATCTTATCTCTAAGTCTCTTCCCAGATAAGAGTCACTTCAGTTTTCCTCCAGGATGAATGCACCAAGATCAGACAGATGAGAATTCTGAGATACAGTCAGGTGATCGCCCGTCTGAAAGAGGAGACAAGCTCTTTACCCTAGTAAGGCAAAGGCACGAGCATTTTCTCTTCTTTTCTCTCCATTGCTTTTCCTTTCCTTACTTTTATATTATTTTTATTCATTTCTTTGGTTTTATTTATTTTTTTAATGATTATTTATTTGACACAGAGAGAAAGATCACAAGTAGGCAGAGACATAGGCAGAGAGAGAGAGGAAGGGAAGCAGGCTCATGACCTGAGTCGAAGGCAGAGGCTTTAACCCACTGAGCCACCCAGGCGCCCCTCATTTCTTTGGTTTTAGATGGAACAGTGGTTTGTGCAGTGGGACTCACTCGCTTAACTGAAGATCCCCCAGTAGAGAAAAAGGACCAGGGGAAAAAACTATGTCACCAAAAGCTACGGAAAGCCCAAAGAAAGCTTCCAAGTCCTGTTGTTGCCTTTCTTCCTTTTGATCCTCTCTCCCCATAGAGTGGCTTTTTTTTTTTTTAAAGCATACTTTTCCAAGTTGTTACATTAACAAATTTGCACTGATTTCTTTATCCTTGTCATCTAAAGACCACCTTGTTGGCAGACAGTGAACTTTTCCTTCATGCCAGGCCTGCTGCACTGTCTAATGTCACAAGTGTCTGCTCACATTAGCTCCCAGAGACTGGAGAAGATTCCGCATGGGGCCTTTCCAGCAAGTTGATTTGACAGAATGAGTCCCCATGCTAGCTCGTGGCACTTATCAGTTAGTCAGCCTTCCTTGGGGAGGAGAATTTAGAGTGCACCATATTCCGTTTCCAAATCAACGGCTGTCCCCTCAGGAAGCTGTGTGTTGCATTATTAAAAGAGATGCCTTTGACTACAGCACCATACTTAAACATTCAACCACATTAAAAAAAAAAAAAAGGTAGAGTTGGGGGACAGCAAAACAGTGCCCCACCCCCTTCCCTGTGTTAAATCTTTCTCTAGGTTTTGGGTCTCCCTCACCGAACAGTTCTATAGCCTTTACTGGTGAGCATGAATGCTTGTTGTTTTGTGCCTTGCCTTTATTTTAAAAAGGGTGCTTTTGCATTATTTGGAAGGGTACTTTTGCATTATTTGAATGGCTATGAGACCTTCTCCTAAATGGTAAGATCTTGGGGCTTAGATTCCCCTGTTCCCCACCTCTGCTCTTCATTGAGCTCCCATAGCAAAATCAAATCCAAAAATCTGGCTGCCAGGAACAGCAATGACTTTGGTGTATCTGTGACCTACCTCTTCCGGGAGTTCAAATGAAATGCAAGAGTTAGTTCTGAGTTGAAAATTAACTGATCCGAAGCTCACACTTCAATTATTATAACTTCATATATTTCTAATTTAAAAAAAAATGAAGTTTATATCCAGTTTGCCTTTATCTTTCCAGAGGAGGAGTTGACAAGATTGGTGGAGAAAAGAAGGGATCCTTTTTAGAGCTTCATGTTGATATAAATATGAAAATGGATTAAACTCTGCTTCCAATTTCCAAACATGTGTACTTCAATGAATATTAAATGGCAGGCTCCTATCACCATCATGACTTATTTACTCACCAGAGTTTTTATCAAAAAGGGACTGAAATTGCCTGTGGAGCGTGGAAAGTCTCCTGTAATTGAGTTTAGAGTGGTAAATCCACTAAACAGGCCACGGCCCCAGAGACACCCCAAAACCCACCTGTCAGCTGGTGTTAGATCACAGTGCAAACAAGGCATGGCTGCCTGCTCCCGTTAAACACTGCTGTGACCCAAAAAAAAAAAAAAAAAGAGAGAGAGAGAGAAGTTACTCCCCAGGGGATGAGGAAGGGCTGGGGGCGCATTATGGGGGTTGGGAGGGCAGGCAAGAAACTCTCATCTAGCAGCTGCCCAATGTCAGCCGGAATCATGATCTGAAACTCAGCTCAGGAGGGGCACTGGCGAGGGCCTCATTCGGTAAGGTGTCATTTCCTTCTCCTAACGTCCATTAGGTAGGAACGTAATGGAGTGGACAAGAAGCTTTTTCATCATGGTTGAGCCATGGAAATCAGAGCTCAGAATTTCAGTGAGAATAAAGGTATAACAGGCTTAAGACTGGTGCAGAAAGGTCCACATCTGGAATGGAAGGAAGTGTCCAGCTAAGATGAGCTGAACCAGCCGGGGATGGGAATAGGAGCTTTGCAAGCGGGAGAATCATAGCTCATAGGACAAACATGGATTCATTGTTTACTAGTGCCGGTTACTGTATCAGTTGCTCATTGTGTAAAAATAAATAAGACCTTGCCCTGAAGGAAAATGTAAACTGTGCTTGGGGAAACACACAGACAAGTCAGCTATTGCGGTACAGTGCGTCAAGGGCTATGGGAGCAAAAGTATGCGCCCAAAGTAATAAGTTAAGAAGTCTTTCTGCAGAAGTTAACATTTAAACTGGGTTTTTCATAATGACTAGGATGTAGCCAAGCCAAGGTACAAGAATATGGTGGGTGTGGGGATGGTGGTAGAAAGGAGCACCCTTCTAGGACTCCCAGAAGCTGGATGTGGCCTGAGCATGGGTGATGGGTTAGAGCCTGAGAGGGGCAAAAGAGAAATAAAAAATCAAGGATTTTATCAGCCTGGCTAGTCAGTCTGAAGTTTATCCTGAAAGCCGTGGGGAACAGTGGAAGGATTTTAAGCAGAAGAGCTATGTGGTCAGGTTTGCATTTTAGAAAGACCGGTTTGCCTATTGCGTGTAGCATGAATTAGAAGGGGTAAGGCTGGAAACAGGAAGGCCAAGTAGGAGGCAATTACAGAAGTCTTTGAGAGAGGGGGTGAGTCACAGTTAAGATGGAGAAGAGGGAACAGAATCAGAAATATTATGGAAAAGCATCAGCAGGGCTTGGAAGGGAATTGAAAGTGGGCAAACAAAGAAGGAGGAGCTCCTGGGTGGCGCAGTTGGTTAAGCGTCTGCCTTTGGTTCAAGTCATGATCCTGGGGTCCTGGGATTGAGCCCCCATGTTAGGCTTCCTGCTCAGCAGGGAGTCTGATTTTCCCTCCCCATCTGCCTCTCTCCCCACTCATGCTCTTCTCTCTCTCAGATAAATAAATACAATCTTAGAAAAAAAGAAGTGGGAAAAGAGAGAGGAATTCAAAATGGCTCTAAGGCTTCTGGCTTGGATGTAGGGCTGCCGGATTTAACAGATAAATAATATATGTAATATTTGGGACATATTGATACTAAAAAATGAACCCTTTTTTATCTGAAATTCAAATGCAACATTTAACATTTAATTCAATATACAGCAAACTGATCTGGGGAGTTGGATGATTGGTAGGGCATTTGTCAACCTGAGAATTGGAGGAGGCACTGTTGGAAGCAGAGGCAGAGAACATGATGAGTTTACACTTATTTATATTGAGTTTGAGGTATCCAAGGGATATAACTGGGTTCTGATTACCCCCCGATACCTTTCTGCCCTTCTGCAAGGATAGTGGTCGTTGGCACATGGCCCCCAGCTAATGATTCTACTTCCCAGCTTCCCCTGCAGAAAGTAGCCGTATGACCAGACTCTGGCCTATGGAATGTGCGAAGTGATATTTGTCTTGCTCTTAAAAGGATTGGGCATAGGCTCAGTTGGTTAAGTGCCCGACTCTTGATTTAGGCTCAGGTTATAATCTCAGGATCCTGAGATGGAGCCCTGCTTCTGGCTCTGCGCTCAGCAGGGAGTCTGCTTCTCTCCCTCTCTCTCCCCTTCTCCCTTTTGCCCTTTACCTGTCTTATGCATGTGCTCTCTCTAATAAATAAATAAATTTTAAAAAGAAAAAGATAGGGCTCCTGGGTGGCTCAGTGGGTTAAGCCGCTGCCTTCGGCTCAGGTCATGATCTCAGGGTCCTGGGATCGAGTCCCACATCGGGCTCTCTGCTCAGCAGGGGGCCTGCTTTCCTTCCTCTCTCTCTGTGATCTCTTCCCTTCCTCTTTCCTACTGTGATCTCTCTCTGTCAAATAAATAAATAAAATCTTAAAAAAAAAAAAAGAAAAAGATGGATTGGGCATGAACCACTCCTGCCTTTTTCCTCCTTTCCACTGGCCAAAAGATCACTAGCACTGAAGGAGCCAGCTTGGGCTGAGAGATGAAAATGTTGAAGGTGGCCGTGCCCTGCCACTGGGCATGTCTACCTTTGAATTGTTCCAGGAGGGAGAAATAAGCTTAGCCTGGCCCTTAACTACAGTATGACATCCAAGAGGAGATACTCAGTAGCAGTTGAACGTAGAAGTCTGCAGCTGGGGAAAGAGGCGAGAGCTAGAGATCCAAGAACTAGGAGTGGTTAGTAGACCTGCGCTGAATGAGGCTTTAGTGTGGACGAGGTCTCGTAGAGGGAATGTGTGGTGTGAGAAGAGTGAAGGTTGAGAAAGTCAAGTGCTGTCTTTTTCCTGTGGACTCTTCTTCTTCTTCTTTTTTTTTTTTTGAGACACAACTTTCAGCTTACCCTCAGGTTAATCGAGATGTTTCCGTCATTGTAGGATGGATGTGGATGTTTGAGAGTTTGGTTTTCATTCGCCAAGACTTTTGCTTCTGTCTAGCCACGTGTTCACGTTCAGCGCTACTAAATTCATTTGTTTGTCTTTGGATTTCTGTGTCAGCAGGGGTCCAGGAAGCAGGTGTGTTCTGGTGCCCTGGGGACATTCAGGCATTGGGGCAGAGGGGTGGCTGTGCTGGGGTCAGTTTCCATGTACATAGCCTGTGTGTGCCTTCCTGGGTATGTCGGCACACATGGGCATCAGCTCCTCTGTGTCCTGACTTGTTGACGTGTGTGTGCCCTGAGGATGTCTTTGCGTGTGTGTCTGTGACAGATGCTGCTTATTTCAGCTTAGTTAGTAACCAGTTCCCAGTACTGCCAAGAAGTAGCCTTTTGAGTCTTCTCACATAGAAGTCCATTTTGTACCAATTCTGTCCATTTTGGAGACTGTAGAGTAGCTTTTAAAATGTCATTTCAATTGTCTTGGCTTTTTTTTTTTTTAAGATTTTATTTATTTATTTGACAGACAGACATCACAAGTAGGCAGAGAGAGGAAGGGAAGCAGGCTCCCCGCTGAGCAGAGAGCCCGATGCGGGGCTTGATTCCAGGACCCTGGGACCGTGACCCGAGCCGAAGACAGAGGCTTTAACCCACTGAGCCACCCAGGCGCCCCTAGACTTTATTTTTTAGATCAGTCTTCAGGTTTGCAACAAAATGGGTAGGAAGATACCGAGATTTCACATATACTTCCTGCTTGGACAGATGCATAGCCTCCCTCAGCGTCAGCTTCCCCCACAAGAATGGTACATTTGTTACAACTGATGAATCTACATTGATGACATCATTATCACTCAAAGTCCATAGTTTACATTAGGATTCTTTCTTGGTTTTATGCATTTTGAGGCTCTGGGCAAATGTATAATGACATGTATGCATTATGATACTTTCATACAGAGTAACTGTACCATTTTGCATTTGGTGTTATCAATGTTCTGGATTTTGGCCATTCTAGTAGGTATATAGTGCTATCTCATTGCTGTTTCCAGTTATCTTTTCAAATCCCAAATGCCTGAAGGAACAGTCTCCCAAACTTGCCAGGGGCATTCCGTGCCTTTTCCATCTGAGTCTACTGTTTCCCCCTAGGCCCCAGATTGAGACTGGGTTTTACATAATATGATATAAACTAAGATCTATAGGGAGTCAGGGGCACCACAGTGTGTGTGTGTGTGTGTGTGTTTATGTGATTTCTAAAATTACTCAAAATTAGAATAAGAAGACCTTCCTGTAGCCCTCACCCAGCTTCAATAATTAACATTTTGCCAACCTTATTTAGTCTATCTTTCCCTTTTTTTCTTGTGGCATATTTTAAGCAAATATTAGATAGCTTATCATTTCACCTGAAACATTTCACTTTGTATCTCTAATTTTTTTAAGGTTTTATTTGTTTATTGGAGAGAGAGTAAGTCAGAGAGAGAGAGAGAGCACAAGCTGGAAGAGAGGCAGAAGGAGAGGGAGAAGAAGACTCTTTGCCTAGCAGAGAGCCCGATGCGGGGCTTGATCCCAGGACCCTGGACCATGACCCTGAGCCAAAAACAGGCTTAACTGTCTAAGCCACCCAGGCACCCCTGTATCTCTAATCAATAAAACTTTTTTTTACATCCCACAATGCCAATATCTACCTAACAAAACTAACAATAATTCCTCAAAATCATCTAAACCCAATCCATATTCTT
This sequence comes from Mustela nivalis, assembly GCF_964662115.1. Lineage (NCBI taxonomy): Eukaryota > Metazoa > Chordata > Mammalia > Carnivora > Mustelidae > Mustela > Mustela nivalis. Next base: position 76,000,508 of record NC_139027.1, read on the forward strand.
AATTATCCATATTCTTAATTATCTCAGACCCCTCTTTTACATTTGGCTTTTTCAAAATCCTGTGGTTGTGTCTCTTGGTCTCCTTTATTCTGAAGCAGTCCATCTTGGCCATTGATGTGTGGTGGAACTGGGTCATTTGTTCTGTATAATGTCTGTGTTCGCTATTTGCCTGATTGTTTTCTTGTGGAGTCAGATAGCATGTTCCTCTAGCTTCTATTTTCCCTATAAGCTGGGAGTTATCTGTAGGGCCTCGATTAGATTCAAAATCATTTGTAGGCACCCCTACTTCATCGGTTGGTGCTGGTGCTGTGAGATGTAGAATATCTGGATGTTTCTCTCTTAGTTCTGCCAGCATCGATGAGTAGGTTTGGGTAGAGTCAGCCCACAGAGTTCCCATTAACCTTTTACCTGATGATTTTAGCATTCACTAGTGATTGATACCTGGGTCCATTATTTCATTTGGAATATTAGTAATTTTTTGAAAACTCCTTTATTCCTTCTGTGATTACAACCTGGGATTTTTCTAGCTCCAGAATACTGCTAATCAAGGGAATAATGGAGTTGCTGGGCACTCAAGGTCTAGTGAGGGCCCTGTTTTCCTGACCTTGTTCCATATTAAAAAAGATTAGTTCACTGTCCTCATCACCTGATGGTCAGGCTTAAATTCCAGGCTTGGTCCAGCTGACCCTTTGTACTCAGATAATTTTAAAGTTAGCAAGTGTCCTAAGAGAGGGGTCTACCTTTTGCTTCAGGAAAAATGGGCTCTGAGTGTTGTGAGAGGGGTCTTTTCCTAAGACACAAGGAACTCAGGGCTGCTCAGGAAGTTTGCTGGTTTGAGTAGGACTTTCTTTAGCCTCTCCTACCTCAGTCAGGCTGTCTAGGACTCTCACTTTTCTGCTTTACAGGGGAGCAACAACCATTCAACCAGTGATCCCAAGGACCGCATAGCTAAGTCTTTGATGCTTTCTGGCACATCCCTCCAGATGTGCCAGACCCTTTGCCCCCCACCCCTGGCTTGGGCACTGAGCTCCACACTTTTTCTGAGAAACAAGAACAGAGCTAACATCCTGCCTGATGTCCCTCCATTAGCCTTTTCCTGGTTCTGAAGTCTGAAGAAAGCCCCACGACAAACAAGACCCAGTCTCTGGGTTCAGTACTCAGTTCAGAGGGACCAGCACTTGAGGGAAGACTGGGCTCTGTCAGGCTGTGTGGATGACTCCCTTCCCAGCAGCTGACTGCATCAAAGAAACCATTCTTCCTTTCTTATAGAAAAGATGGGTCTGCATGGAAAAAGCCACACCAGAACTCATTTCTGGGGGCAGATTTTAAATTCCCTATTTTAAATTCTCTCTATATTCTCTATATGTATTTTCGATTCTCTGTAAAAATGTGCTTTAGTCAGATTCCATGGTACACATATTGGCTTGAAAATAATGAGACTTTTAATCTCAAGACATTCCTTGAAAATATATACATTCTTCAAAATACTCACTAGCCTTTAGATGGTTACAAACCCCAGAGGAAAATCTGTTATTTCTTTGTATTGCCATCAGTAACCATTTGTCTTAGAGTGAGTTTTAGCTATCTGAAAAAAATCAAATGCACCCTGAAAACCAAGTGGGGTGCCTTCATGGAGGGTGACTGTAGGAGATGCCACAGCCTGAGCGTGGCCAACGGGGCCTGGAGAGCTTGCTTTCCCCTGCACCGCTCAGACTAGGACACTAGATGGCAGGCTTACCTTCCAGATAGAGATGCCTGGCGCTGGCCGCCCTGACTTGGGGTCCAGCTGCCACACACGCTCCAGCAGATCCCAGGAACACCTGATGGGCTCCCCAGGGAGGGTATGACTCAGCTTTGGTGAGAAGCAGGGAGAAGAGGGGACTGGTTTGGGAATGCCTGCCTGACTTGCAGCTCTAGTAGGCTCGGCGGAGATGGACTCACTGTATCCCACCCCTCTTGGCTGTGGCTAAGGTGACTCCAGGGCAGTGCCCCACCCCCCTCCTACTGGCTGCCCTAGGTGCGGGGCTTAGACATGTCTCCAGCTTCCCCTGGGCTGGCTGAAAGTGCAAGGTCCTTCAGATCTCCCGAACCCAGGGAGGTGATGTTTTTTGCAAGCCTCTCTCAAATAGAGGGTTCTGCCCTGAGTGGGGGAACTGCTGAGCACCAGCAAGGAAATACATAAGCTGAGGTCTGTGGTTTCATTAATATTCAAGCCTCATAGTATACTTGACACTTCTTTCTGCTGCTCCTGCCCTCCTCCCATCGTGATCAGGTTTTAGATAATCAATGCGTGTAAATCCTCCATGGGGGAGGGCAGAAAACTTTCTGTGTTTGCTTCTCGATTCCTGGTGTCTGGCACAGGGTGAGGGCTCAGTGAACGTTTGCTAAATGAAATTATTGAATGAATGAATGAATGTCAGGACTGAAAAATCACTTCGTTTAATCTCATAATTCTAGAAGGGGTCTCAAGTGGATGGGAATGTGTGTTTTCCGGGATGCCTGCCTTCACCTGTACCCCTTCTTCCTCACCCCACATGAGATTCCCCCCCCCCCCCAGGATCTTAATTTGGGTTATTCCTGAACCTTTCTTCCATCTAGCTGAAACCTCCAACACTGTAATTTGAGACCATTCTTTTTGCTATGACCTCACACAAGTCGATGATGGGATTGGGAGAAGATACTGTTAGGGGATGAGTTGTGTCCCCTAAACCATACACTGAAGCCCTATCCACCCCCAGTACCTCAGAATGTGGCTCCATTTGGAGATGGGATCTTTTCTTTTCTTTTTTTCTTTTTTTTAAAGATTTTATTTATTTATTTGACAGAGAGAAATCACAAGTAGATGGAGAGGCAGGCAGAGAGAGAGGGAAGCAGGCTCCCTGCTGAGCAGAGAGCCCGATGCGGGACTCAATCCCAGGACCCCGAGATCATGACCTGAGCCGAAGGCAGCGGCTTAACCCACTGAGCCACCCAGGCGTTCCCTGGAGATAGGATCTTTAAAGAGGTAATCAAGGTTGTTAGGGTGAGCCCTAACCCAATCTGACTGGTGTCTTTATTGGAAGGGGAGATTTGGACACACATGGAGACACCTGGGATGTGGCCACAGAGAGATGACCATGTGAAGAGGCAGCAAAGAGGCCACCTGGGAACCAAGGAGAGAGACCTCAGAGGAAGCCAACTCTAGCACCTTGATCTTGGACTTCTTGTCTCTGGGAACTGTGAGCAAATAAATTTCTGTTATTTAAGCCAACAACTCAGTGGTATTTTGTTACAGCAGCCCTAGCAAATGAACAGAAATATGATGATAAGATAGGTTAGGACTGGATAGGAATAAATATGTTATGATGCATAATGTTTTGCCCCTTTTGTCAGCCTGTCCATGGTCTAAAGAACTATTGTCTTATTGATGTGATGGCAGCTGAAATTTCCACACCACCTCTGGCCCCAGTCCATGCTGGGTAGGCAAGAGGGAGAAAGAAAGGTCTACTAAGAAAGGAGAGATATTGACAGCTTTAGTCATGGTGTGGGCTGCCTTCCCAGGTCCTCTTTGTTTTTTATTTTTTAAAAGATTTTATTTATTTACACATTAGAGAGAGAGAAAGAGAGAGAGAGAGAAAGCAGGCACAGGGGGTGAGGGGGAGTGACAGAGGAAGAGGGAGAAGCAGGCTCCCCGCTGAGAAAGCAGCCCAATGTGGAGCTCCATCCCGGGAGCCCAGGACCATGACCTGAGCCAAAGGCAGACACTCAACCAACTGAGCCACCCAGGTGTCCCAGTCCTCTTTATTTTTATTTTAAGATTTATTTATTTATTTTGGGGGGAGGGGCAGAGGGAGAGGGAGAGAATCTCAAGCAGGATCCCCCGGGCCCCCCCACCGCTGAGTATGGCGCCTGACATGGGGCTCTATCTCATGACCCTGAGATCACAACCTGAGCCAAAACCAAGAGTCAAAGGATGCTTAACCAACTGCACCACCCAGGCAGCCCTCCCAGGTCCTTTTTAGAAAAACCTATCATCCACTGTGATGAAGAATAGGGTGAGAGAGCCCTCAGAAGGGTGGGTTCCTGGGCACCACAAAAGCTCAGCTCCCCAAAGAGGTCAGCACGGCCTCAGGGCCCAAAGGTTGACACATCAAGACAAATCTGTCAGAGAGAGAAAGCAGCGGAAGAGGCTGCTTGTTGGCAATTAGATTAGACCAGAGAAGATTGAGTAAAGGCTCCGAGCCTGGGGAAGGAAGACATGGGAGGGAAGGAGGCAGGGCACAGGGCTCGCTGTGGAAGTGTCAGCAAGAAGCTGAAACACTGAAGCAAAAATCAGCTCAGCAGACACAGAAAACCTTGCGGTCAGAGACCATTGAAGGGGGAGCTGTGAAAAACAAGGCAGTGCCTCTCTCCTTCCAGAGTCACATTGACATGGTAGGATTTGGTCTCGTGAGGACTGACTATAGGAAACTCACTCCCTAAAGTGGAAACTCTGGGTCATGTTACAGGTGGAGGGGGCCAGGATGGATGGAGGAAGCTAAAACTGAGATTTAGTTCTCCTGGGCATGTGGCCAGAAGTGACTGTGACACAGTGAGGCCGCGCCTTCCTTGCGCTGCTGGAGACCTTGCCTCTCCTCCCCTAAATGCCAGTATCAATAGACATGATTGGGGAGAAGAGAGAGACACCTCAATAGGAGTTCACATAGTAAGGAAATCCTCACCCATACAAAGGGTCTCTCACCTTGGCACAGACATACAAGAAGGGAAGTGGAGAAAGGGGCTTTTCTCACTTCCCTAATTTCTAACTTAGTCTGGCTCAGATGAGGGAGCTAAGAATAAACCCTAGTCTCTTGGTCCTGGACTCGGGATTAGCCCCCCTCTTCCCTCCACCCACTCCCCTGTCTCACCACATTTCTCATCCCAAGGACAGATGAAGGAGAATCGGTCCTGCTGCTCCAACTATTTGTCTGTGGGCAGCATAGCTGGGTGGTTGCACTTCAATATTGGGAAACACTTGAGCCCCTAAGAAAGAAGAACAAACCACGAAAAGCATAAATATCATCACTTAACACCCCATTTCCCTGATGAAGTTATCAAGACCCCAAATGGGATAAAGGACCTGCCAAAAGTCACACAGGACTAATCAGATCTTCTAGTAGATATCACCCGAGTGTAGCCATGTGGGCCACTTCAAAACACATTCCATAGGAAAAAACAAAACAAAACAAAAAAACACATCCCATAGAGTAATAGCTCAAATACAGGCCTTTTTTTTTTTTTTTTTTTTTTTTGGGAGGGGGGCCTATGTACCAATCTAGTCTCTTTAAAAGCCAATTCTTAAAGCACTTTAAATATCCCCTAACTACTTTATGTCAAATAAAATTCTAACATGCACATGAAAATAGAGATTGCTCCTGTGTAACCAAGTCTAGGTGGATGGTCATTTCTAGGCCCAAGTTTTGTAAAGCACATCAACATGGAGCAACAAGCTAAGGTGGTGGAAAGCTTCTGGAAGCCAGGCCGTACAGAGGAGGAACTAGGGAAATTCAGCCTGCAGAAGAAAATATTGAAGAGAACCATGGTATAAGCTTCAGGAGGTGAAGGTTGATGGTAGAAGAGGCATGCGTCAATGTGTTCCTCAGGGCAAAACTAGGACCTAAGCCTGCTAGAAGTTGGTTTCAGATCAAAGGAAGCAAGAACTTTCCAGGTTAGAATGGGCTTTTCCTTCCTCCTCTGTCTTTGGAGAGGGTTGTCTTAGCTTGGGCTTCTGTAACAAAATACCATAGACCAGATGGCCTAAACAACACACATTTTTCAGAGTCCTGGAGACTGGAAGTCCAAGGTCAGCGTGCTAGCATGGTCAGGTTCTTGGTATGGGACTGGCTCCTAGTTTATAGATGGCCAACTTCTCTCTGTATTTTCACATGGCAGGGAGAGAGAGAGAGAGATGGATCTCAAGTCTCTTACTCTTTTTGTAAGAACATTAATTCCATCATGAATCCCACCCTCATGACCTAGTCTAACCATAACCATAACCATGACCTAGTCGAACCATAACCCCAAAAAGTCCCATCTCCAAATACCATCACAATGGAGATTAGGTTTCAACGTGTGAATTTGGGGAAGACACATCTATTCAGTCCATGGTAAGGGTCTTTGGTAAGATGTAACTGATTAATAAGAGAATGGCCATTACCTTGTAGATGTTTCCTTCTGACAGACCTAGAATCTCCTCAGGGACCCCAAGGAACTGAGTGCTCTCTACAATGACACCGGCATTCCACAGTGGGCAGAAGTAGAGGAAAAACCCTGTGGAGGAGGGCAAGAGAAGTGAGGGAAGGGGCTCCTGAATGCCTGGGTGTTACAGTGCTTTGGAAGCAGTGGGAGCTAGTGGTTCAGACTTAGCTGGGCATGTGCAGAACATGGGTTCTCTGGCTACCATGAGATTATGGTACTTCCTGTATAGAGACCTAGGAGTTATTTTTCTGAGTACATAGAAGTAGAGCAAACTTACAGTTGTATTGTGGTTTGTTGTTGTTGTTTGGGGGTTTTTTGTTTGCCTGTTTGTTAGTTTTTTTGTGCATCATGGTTGCTGACCCAGCAGTCAATATGACATGTGGGATCTTTTTGAACAGTATGGTGGCAGTGGCACATTTAGTGCCCTCAGCCTTCTACATCAGAGTGGAGCAGAGAGGGACTCAGTGTCCATAAAGTCAGGACCACTGTTGAAGAAACTCCCAGCTCTTTGTACTCTGCCATTCTATTCTTCTATCCATGTAGGCCGCCTGAAGTAGGACCATAGTTGTGTAGGTTGTGCACTGCCCAAGTCCAGGAGTTACCTTTCCCAACTTGTGCAATTTCAACTGGCAGCTCTATGTGAAGTCAGAGACCACAGGGAACCCAGGAGCCAACCCAAACCATTATTTCGAAAAGACTCATTGGCTTGGAGCACCTGGCTGGCTCAGCTGATAGAGCATGTGACTCTTGATCTTGGGTTCTGAGTTTGAGCCCCACATTGGGTGTGGAGATTACTTAAAGATAAAATATTGAGCCTTGCACGGGTCCCACCTGTCCGTGGTTTGGGGGTGCTGCATACCTCAAAAAGCGAAGTAGAGGGTTTGTCTTCTGGGAAGACAAAGTTGTCTTCTCCTTTGAAAAAGCCTCCTACGTAGTTGGCTTTGGCATCTCCTGAGAATAGGGAGTCAGGGATTGAGGCCTCATGGGTTTTCCATGGAGGTAGAGAGAGAAACCAGTGCTTATAACCAGAAAGTCTAGAGTCCAGTGTAGTTACCTCCAAGACTCATTACTGTTAACTCAGCCTGGTTTCATTTCATGACAGTCATAGAAGTGGATTCCTTAACAATAAAATAATAATAATACAGTTAAAAATAAAATAAAATCTTAAAAAAAAAATCCACTCATTGCCTTGAGAGGGGCGATTGACCTCTTCACAAATATTGGTATGAGACTGACAGGATTCCAGCCACACAGCCAATGAAAGATGAGTGGCCCTCCCAGTTATTTCCCTACTGGAGATGATCTTCAGGAAAATTACAAAATGACTGGTTCTCAAGTTCTCCTACTAAGTTGGATATTTTTATTTTATTTTTCCTTTACATTGCTCCAAAGCAAGTTAACCAATATAATACGCTGATGGAAAATGTTGCATATTAAATCCCAAAGTATAAGTTATAGGCTTAATTTCAGCCTAATGTCATTTGAAATGGAAAACCATAGTTGCAAATAGCCCTGAATATGATTAAACCCCAATGGGGGTTGGGAATAATGGAGACATGACAGACCCCCTCACAATAGCTCGCTTAGCACAATAGGCTAAATGAATTATGTACCTGACACACGGAGTATTTTCTGAGAACTGCAAATGCACTTAACATCTCTACAGTTGATATGCCAGATACATTTTTTTCTCCTACAGAGAAGAACATTAAAATTTTAAATTATTTATATATCTTTTTAAGTTGCTAGGAATAACCATGATTTGCTAGTACTACTTACTGGAAAATCTGTGACTCTCCTGAAGAAGGTCCCCCTGACCCCGTGGGTGAAATTGAGAAATTTGGAAAGAATGACAAATTGGCCATGATGTTGGGAAGGAGAGAGGTGGCGGTGGCCAGAGCCACAGGACTGGGCTTTCAATAAGAAAGAGTTCTCCAGTTTTCAGAGAAACTTGGGGTGAGGATTCTTTCCGTCACTGAGAACTCAACGCTGCACTTTTTTCTGGCAAAACCCTGAAACACTGCCTGTCTCTGGGTAGTACAGGTGTGGGCAAATGTGTCTTGAAGACACTGTTTTTCCCATAGAAAAATCAGTTTTGATTCCACTACTCCGCCCCACTAACTGACTTCCCTTTATGGCAAAACTTCTCAAAAATTCACTCTTCCCTCTTGAAACCTCTCAGGTTCGGGCTTTCGTGTCTGTTACTTTGCATAGCCAGGTTTGCTAAAGTCGCAAAAGGCCTCCGCACAGGAAATATAATGGTCAGTTTTTGTAGTCATCTCACTAGGCCTCTCAGCTATGTATTGGACATGACGGCTCATGCTTTCCTCCTTGAAATACTCTTCCAGGATCCCACCTCCCCTAGTTTTCTTCCATCTTACTACCTGTCCTTCTCAGTCTTGACATCTCTATATGGATGTGTAAAGAGGCCCCTTAAGTAAGTCCAAAACTAGACTCCTTTTTTTTTTTTAAGATTTTATTTATTTATTTGACAGACAGAGATCACAAGTAGGCAGAGAGACAGGCAAAGAGACAGAGGAGGAAGTAGGCTCCCCAAGTTGCAGAGAGCCTGATGTGGGACTCGATCCCAGAACCCTGGGATCATGATCTGAGCTGAAGGCAGAGGCTTTAACCCACTGAGCCACCCAGGCGCTCCCAAAACTAGATTCTTAATATCCACCATCCAAGTTTGTTCTTGCTGCTTACCAGTTAATACGCAGGCCAAAAATCTCATGATTGACTTACTCTTTTTTTTTTTTTTTAACACCCCACCACCAGTCCTTGGACAATACCTTTCAGATCTGCTTTCAAAATATATAACAGAATCTAACCTTTGCTCACCGTCTCCACTGCTATTTTCCTGGTTCACACCACCCACCTTCCTCAGCCCATGATTACAAGAACCTCCAAACTGCCTTCTGCTTCAGCAGCGTCCCTGCCTCACAAACTAGTCTCAACACCCCAGCCACAGAGAGCTTGTTCACCTGTAAGATCACTCTTGCATTTTTTCTTTAATATCCTTCTGCCCTCCTCCTTCTAAGAAGGTCACATCTAGGTGGGGGACAAGGAAAGGATTGGTGGAATTAGAATTTGAATCAAGCTTGAATAACAAATAGCATTCGAATGGGGGGGGGCGGGGGGGGCACAGTGAGCCCTGGGGAATGCCGCAGGTGGGGTCCCTAAAGCCACAAGGCTCACATGTATTCAGAGATGGGAGAAGGGCCCTGTGGAGTGGGCGTGAAACATTCATGCTGGGAGGTGCCTGGAAAGATGGGCGGAGGGCCTTGAATGTCACGCTCAGGAGTTCGGCCTTTATCCTGAGTTTTCCAGGAGGCTTGGGCATAAGGGGAGTGGGAGCACAACTAAGGAATTCACTTAGCATAGTTATCTCAGCTGCCTGCCAAGTAGTCTATTTAGTCCAATTCACAGGCAGAGCTTTGTTGAGCATTGAGAAGTCACTTGCTCCGTGTGAATCCAATCACCACGGCAGGCACACCTCAAAGAGGGAACACACAGCCGCCTCTGAAAAGCCTGCCCCACACTCTGGCACCTCAGTTCATGAATATGCTTTTCCAACGTCTGACGCTGCTGCTTAGCAAAGATATTATGGGACAAATCCTTGATTTGACCTTTTGTATCTCTATTCATCCCACTGTGCTAAAAGCAATTATGTGCATCTTGTGTGTGGCTGTTGGAATGGGGAGTCACTTAGCGACAGGTCCCTTTCACACTCCAACTGTCCCCTCGCTCATTCCTTACCCCCCTCGCCAGGGCCTGCACAGCAGGCCTCCTCCACTACTTGGCAGAGTCGAAAATGGCATTAAGGGGAGGCGAGCAGGATGTAAACAGGTGGAAATGGTTCCTGTCATGGCGATTAGCATTCCCCTTGGCCAGGCATAGCAATGGAGGGAAAATAGGGCTCCAGGGGCACAGGGAGGAGAACGCTTGCTGGGGAGCAGGAGGCAGAAGAGGGCTTGTCACAGGCACAGCCAACTTTCTACGAAAACTTCCTACAAAGCAAAGCAGTCCTCCCATCAGGGTGAAGGGTAATGGTCTCTGTCTAGGGATGTGATGTCTGTCATCTCTCTTCTTCGCCTGCAGTAGATTTATGTGTGCTTGTGTCCGGGTGATTAAATATATGTGCAAGGATCGATGTCTGCTTGTGTGGGAATGCACAGTTGTGTCTGTGTGTGTGTGTATGTGGTTGTGTACATTCCAGTGCCCGTATGAATGCCTGTGTGTTTTCTGCGTTTGTAGACTGATAGGCGTGGATGTCTAGAACACGTGTTAGTACCTATCTATGTGTGTCTGAGGGTATGTGTGTGGAACATGCATGTATGCATGGCTGTGTGTGTATCGTTTCTGGATGTGCTACGCCCCTCTGTGTACGCATGTGTGGCAGTACTTGTGGGCATGAGTGGAAAAGGGCTGAGTGGGGAAGAGCTCCTCTGTCCTTCTCTGGTGGAGCAGCTCAGCATGACAGTGGAGACTGTTCTAATCCTGGCCAGAGAGGGGAGCCTTGAGGATACTAAATTGCCCAAGGGTTTGGTTCTTTGGGAACTTACCCCCTTGTCTCAGTTCTCCATGTCCCTTAAACTCCAGCCCTAAATGTAGTGGAAAGACAGACCCCAGAGCTAGGGAGGCTGTCCAGGAAGACAACCCAAGGAGACAGTTAAGATGCTTGAAGTAAGACCCCCGAGGAACGGAAAAAGATCAAGGATCTTTTCTAAGCTTTTGTATATAAATAATTTACAGTGGAAAAGTGAGCTGCCCTCTTGGGCAGGAGATAAATGCAGACAATGAAATAATGGTGAGTAAAGTGATCTGCTCCCAGCCCAGGCTCACCCCTGATTGAGTTGAGAAAAGACTGGGGGAGAGGAAGTAGAACTGGCAGGTGTGGGAGGGTTATCAGAGCCGACCCGGACCATCTCCGCTGTCTACAAGAGTGCTCACCTCCCAATCCCAAGTATATTCGCCATTGACTCAGGAAACTATGGCAGAAAGGAGAGAATTAACAATGCCTGCAATCAGAACTCTATGTTATTGTCCAAGAAAACCTCCCAAGCATGCCAGATTTTACTGGAGTTGGCAACTTCCTGACACTCCAGCTTCCAATCAGCAGCAGGTGACCTGACGTGATCTTGTCCCCCATTCCAGATCGTTTAGGGCCTTTCAGATTATTTGCGAGGTAGAGAGGGGTTGATGAAGCTCCAGGGTTAGGTTAGGCTCTCTGCTTTTAAAATCATCCAAGAGACTCATTCAGACCTTTTATGATTACTCATTGATTGCTCTTTGTATGTAAACTAAGAATAGAGCTAGAAAACAAAATAAAATGATCCATGACGACACAATCTACAATAACCAACTTTTAATCTTCTGATGGATATCTACCCCGCTTTTTCTTTATATGTGTGTGTGTATGTGTGTGTATATTATATGTATATGTATAACTTATCACTTATTAATGTCTTAAATATCTTTCCATGTCAGTAAAAATTTATACCATTTTAGCTTTTTCCAAGTTTTTAAATTCCAGCTAGTGAATACACAGTACAATATTAGTTTCAAGAGTAGCATTTAGTGATTCAACACTTCCGTTCAACGCTCAGCGCTCATCACATGTGCTCTCCTTGATCCCACCTCCCAGCCATTATAGAGACTGAGAGCCTCTCAAGGCCAGGGACTAGATTCTCCTTACCCCCATGTGCCCAGTACCTAACCCCACAGCCCAGAAGATGCGAATGAGGACAGTGAGGAGGGCACAATGTGGGAACCACGGCCACCCAGCCTTGGTCCCGCTGGGTCGTCATTCCCATCGTCTGCGCTGCTGACCAGTGCGCTCCACTCCTGCCAGGAATCTCAGCCAAGCCTGTAGGCTCCGAAGCCAGAGCGTGTGTTCAGATCCCTCCTCCTCCACTTACTAGGGCCATCCTGGGTTAGTCACCGAACACATCTGTACCTCAGTGCCCTCATGTGTGAAATGGGAGTAGAATAGGGCCTATCTTATCACAGGGCGTGGGGAGGACTCGTTTTTTGTACTATTGGTACAGCACCAAAACCAGGAGTGAGTCCTTTGTAAGCTCTCAAACACGTCTGGCTGTGACTGTTACTGTATTACCTCAGATGGAGAGAAGTGAGCCTTTTAGTCAGTCTTGGAAGGCTTGGCTTCTGGTGATTCTGTCTCTTCTGACTCTTCCAAAGAACAGATCTTCCTCCCCCCAGAGACCTGGAGCTTGGGTCCCTGAAAGCTATTAAGCATAGCATGACCTGTGTTGCCTTTATTACTCAAGGCCTGGCCTCCATGGCTCTCCTGCATCATGCAGAGTTCCTGGCTTCTCTTAAGCACTTGTCTCTGGGTTTAAAAGACAGCCTTTGTTTTCCCGTCTTTGTACAATTGGGAATCTGATCATTGGCTCCAAGATCACCTTTATAATTTTCCCAAGGACCCCAGAACCCCCATTCATGCTGATACAGTGTTGGTGGCCTACGGGGATGTCTAGAGCTTCTGAGGTAGGTGCACAGACTTCCGGGGACATGGGCGTATTTTGTCCCATCAGAAGAAAATGACATGTGCTCTGAATTGTACATCTAGGCTTGGGAATGGCCTGTATAGAACTGTTCATGTTCTCAGAGTCTTTTGTGATCTTTTGTATGGTTTTTAGTGGGGGCTTCTCTGGAGTTAGGAAGCTACATGGAGCTGTAGCAAGTCACGTCCTTGGCCTCTTCCGTGAAGGAATTGAAGTCTGTCCCTGGTACTCCCATCTGCCTGTTCAGGCCCCACTTATTGATTCGTTCAGTGGATGTTCCTTGGGTAACTACAAGGTGCCAGGCATGTCTGGTGCTGGGAGAGTGAAATGTCAAATATGGAACCTGAGCCATAGAATTCACAGTCAACCAGGTATATGGACAATAAACGGTCATGTGAGACAGTGCATTCCGTGCTCTGATGAGGAAAGCAGAGGGGGCCATAGGGATACACGGCAGGGGCATCAAGCCCAGACTGAGATGATTAGGAAAGTCCTCCTAAAGGAAGGGATGTCTGAACTGGAATTTGGAGGATGAGTAGGAGGTGGGCAGCTAAAGGAGTGGGCACAGTATATCGAAAGGCCAGAAAGCAGAACAGAGCAAGGAATGGTGAAGGGAGGGAAGGATATTGAGTGTTTTAGGACTGTAGCATTACCAAGGCAAGAGTGATAAGAAAAAATGCTAGAGAGGCAAGCAGGGACCAGATCCTGATGGGTATCTCGAGCCATGGTAAGGAGTTACACTGTATTCCCTACACTCAAGCGCTTGTCCCGTGTCTAGTTCCTCCTGATTCCCTTTGTTACGTGTGCTGATAAGGCTTAATACTCATGGGGGAGGTGAGCATAGGGTGCATTTCATTTTAGAAGGGACCTCAGAAGAGAAATAAAAATTATGTCTAAGAGACTGAAGATTTCATAGCATAGTGGCCATTAGTCAGATGGACATTTTGGAAACAAGGAATCCTGCCTAACTCTTCTTCTTCTTTTTTTTTTTTTTTATTATTTGCCACAGAGAGAGAGATCACAAGTAGGCAGAGAGGCAGGCAGAGAAATAGAGGGGGAAGCAGGCTCCCTGCTGAGCAGAGAGCCCGATGCAGGGCCCCATCCTAGGACACTGAAATCATGACCTGAGCCGGAGGAAGAGGCTTAACCCACTGAGCCACCCAGGCGCCCTAGCTGCCTAACTCTTCTTTAAGCATTGGTGCCTAGGTAGCTGCCTGCTTCTGAAACTCAGGGGATGCGTTCTTTCATTTTTCATAAGAATCACATAAACCAGTTTCTGCTGCGTAAGAACAAAGAAACCATAATCTCTCATGTGTCAAGAGAGAAGCCAATGAGCTTGTAGGAGCAGTGAAAAAAGATTTAAGTGAGGTGATACATGTGAAAGAGCCTAGCCCAAAGTGGACATTAAAGAAATATTTGCTAAAATAAATAAATATATATATATATATATATATTTGCTGGACTTGCCGATACCACTTCAAGTAACCATCCTCAGATGTTCACCCTTCCTGGGAGCCAGGCCCAAGATGCAGTGAGTGATGCAAAGAAGTACGGGACCAAGGGGCACGGGGTCTAGCTCAGGAGTTCCAGCGTCTCCACTTCTGAAGCTCATGGCTGTCAATGCATATGGTGGCACAGAAGGAGAGTATTCACCTAGGAAGAGAAGACATGCTTTCTAGGAAGAGGGACGTGTTTTGCTAAGAGTTGAGAGGATGGGGGGAGAATGGCGGTGGCTGGGACTAGCATCTACAAAGACATGCACAGAAAAGGCAATCCCACCAACTAGGTACTGCAGTCAGCTGGACCGAGGGGATTGAACCCTGGCGTCGGCTCTTATAAGCTGGGTGAACCTGCATAAGTTACTTACCTACTCTGAGTCTCAGTTATCCTCATCTCTAAACTCAGACTAGGGAGAACCCAGCTAACATCACAACATGGTGCGGACCGTTCACCTCTGAGCATAAGAGCAAGGGTTTAGGGGTCAGACAGAGCTGGTTTCACATCACACTCAGCAGGCTGCTGCTGCTGTGGATTTGGGTAAATTAACTAACCTGTCCAAGGTCAGTAATGAGGTTGTTGTGGTAGTACCGTATCACAGATCTGTTCAGAAGAACAAATGAGATGACACCGGTCAAGAACACAAAGCTTGGTGCTTCCAGCATGATTGGGTGCTAATTACTAGGTAATAAGGTGAGAGGAATACATCTGCAGAAGGAGAGGAATGTGAAATCAGTGCAGGGCAACCTCACAGTGCAGCCGCTCCCCAGGCTGGAGGGTGTAAGCCTAGAGACTTCCTTCCCCCCCCAGTTACCAGTGGCCAGTGGCCCTTTAAGGAAACCATCCAGTCTACCTGGAACCGAAGCAACGTGGGAGCTTCTGCCAAGTGCCCCTAGAGCCTGCCAAAAGCAACCGTTCCCATGACTGCCGGAACAACAAGGCCCCCAGATTGACATCTGAGAGCTACTACCATCTGCGTTTCAGAGGACAGGAGGAAAATGCTCTAATTAATCGGCTGGAAAGGGGCTGAATGGGAATGCAGATGCATGGGTGTGGCCAGCAGTGTTGAGTAAAAGGAACAGAGGGGGAGCAGGTCACATCAAAATTCATTAAGCATTATTGACCTAGGTGGTGGTGAGAAATCAATACTGGCTTCTAGTGGAAAGTTTTACTGGGGCTCAAACTCCAAAGTGCAAAAGAGTTGTTTCATGTTTTCCATGACAGTTCAGCTCATTGGTGTGTAGACTTGGCTATTATTTTCTTTTGCCTCTTGAGGCAAAGATTATAACAAGTAAATTTGAAAGGAGAAATAGATTTCCACCCCCTACCCCTGGGGTCAGGAAGGAGGGGTTACATCAAGTCTGATTGGGTTAGAGGGTGCCTGTCGCATAGGAAATGGAACACAGGTCCCAGCCTCTGCCTCCCCAACCCTGCTCTGTTCTCTGAAGTGTCCCCATTCTGGTGGCCTTCATTCCCCTCACTGCCATTTCTACCTCCTACTGGAGAAGGAGCTCTTTGGACATATCTGTTTAGGTTTGTTTGTTTTTGCCCTAAATTGTTGAGTGCCTTTTTTTTTCTTTTTTTTCTTTTTCTTTTTTTTTTTTTTTTTTGACAGAGAAAGAGAGAGATCCCAAATAGGCAGAGAGGCAGGCAGAGAGAGAGGGAGAAGCAGGCTCCCCTCTGAGCAGAGAGCCTGACTCGGGGCTCAATCCCAGGACCTGAAATCGTGACCTGAGCAGAAGGAAGAGGCTTTAACCCACTGGGCCACTCAGGCACCCCTGTTGAATGCCTTCTAATGAGCTCATGTTAACATCCAGTTTCCATACTCTGTTGGGGAATGCAGGCACAGGCAGGTAACATAAACCACCAGTGATCATTGTTTTAGTGGTGGAATGAGCACGGGGTCATTGTTGCTTTGAGACAAGGCCACAATGAACATCGCAAAGTGTAGTCTGAAACCCACTGCCTCTCTCTGGCCTGCGTCCATCACTGGAGGGCAGAGCAGGGGTCAATGTGGAGAGCGTAACCCCTCCATTTGGATCTGGGGGTACTGGAAACCCCATGCTCAGTGACAGAGCCTGGGTTGAATGGTTCAGTCAGTAATCCAGAAATCATAGCTGCCTGCCTGCTGTGAGCACACCTGTGTGCTAGATGTTTCCTAGGAAGCAGGGTGGATAAAGAAACCATGTGGGGGCTGCCCTCAAGGAGTTCATAGCCTAACTAAAGAGGCAAAAAACTAAGCTAGCAAACAGATGTGGTGGGAAGGGGTTTTTGTTTCTGTTCTCTCTTTCTTTTTCTTTGAGTTGGGCACCAACTACGGTGAGATGCAGAGGGAGACAGACTATTCCATAGCATGACTGGGTACAGATGTACTGGCTGTGCACTGTACAATTTGAGGGGTAGCTATTCACATAGACAAGGAGTGATGCCCCTGGAAGAGTCCTAGGTGATGCCGAAGGCCGCGTAATGTTAGAGATCTCATGCCCAGAGGCAGCCCACTGTGAAGTTCTCTTTTTCTAATCCCATTCTCACTTTCCAGGTTCTAGTGCCCTCTAGAGCTGTGTTATTCTGTAGAACTTTGTGTGGTGATGGTGATATTCTTTGTCTGTGCTGGCCCATATGGAGGTCGCTAAATACACGTGCCACCTGGACACTTGAAATGTTGCCACTGTCACTGAGGAACCGAATTTTCAATGTTATTTAATTTTAATTAATAATTTAAGTGGCTACCTTTGGCTAGTGGCTAGTATGGGAGAGCACAGCTCTGGAGTGAAGGATAGATAGACTAACAAAAAGTAAGATCCTGGGTGCCTGGGTGGCTCAGTAGGTTAAGCCTCTGCCTTCAGCTCAGGTCATGATCTCAGGGTCTTGGGATCGATGCCCACATCGGCCTCTCAGCTCAGCAGGGAACCTAATTCTCCCTCTTTCTCTGCCTGCCTCTCTGCCTACTTGTGATCTCTCTCACTCTTTGTCAAATAAATTAAAAAAAAAAAATCCCCGAGATGAGAGCAAAAGGATATAGAGTGACTAAGGGGCTATTGAAGAGGAAGAAGACATAGTTTAAGGCTAAAGTGGTTTCTATGTCAACCTGGAGGGAGCACATTTAAACAGGGCCAAGAACACTGATGCAAAAAAAAAAAAAAAAAATCAGTGGCCAGTCACATAGTATATGACTTTATTTATATGAAATGTCCAGAATGGGGAAACCCATAGAGTCAAAAAGCTGATTGTTGGAGAAATGAGGGAATGGGGAGTGACCATTTAATGGGTCCGGAGTTTCCCTTTGGGGCAATGAAATGTTTGGAACTAAACAGAGGTGGTAGTTTTATGACACTGAATATATGAGATGCCACTGAATTATACACTTTGAAACTGGTTAATTTGATGTTGTGTAAATTTTACTTTATTTGAAAGAGAACCCAACTCACTGGCAGTGGAAGGGGAGCCGGTACCGCCGACAAAAACATGAACTGCGGGGCTCAGTCGGTGAAGCATCTGTCTTCAACTCAGGCCATGATTCCAGGGTTCTGGGATCGAGCCCCACATTGAGCTCCCTGCTCCGTGGGGAGCTTGCCACTCCCTCTCCTACCTGCATGTGCTCTCATGCACTCTCTCTCCCTCTGTCAAATAAATAAAATCTTTAAACAAACAAACAAACATATGAACATTCCCATGTCCCTAACTCTCCTTGTGATCTCTAAAGAAGCGGAATATATGATATACACCCAAGATAAAGCACATTTATACACGCTTCGGGAGTCCATGCATATGTGTTTGTCGCAGCCAACATGTAAGAGCACTTGGAGTTTGGGCTGTCCCATTTGGGCAGAGATGTATGCTGGTGTATTCAAGGAGTATAGTTAGGAATGACCAAGGACCAGACTACTGGGAGTGGGAGAATGATATCAAGATAGCTTGGAAGGGCAAACCTCAGTCATTCATTCGCTCTGATCTGGTCATTTGGGTTGTATTAGGCATTATAGATTTGAGAGCTTGAAAGGACCCTACATGATCATTGTTAGGCCATTCCTCTTCCTTTGGGCACTACCCTCCGAGTGAAAGGTGACCAGAGGGCCCAGTCTGGCAATTGCTGTAGTAGCAGCAATCGTTCCCATTTATCAAGGGCTTACTCACATGTGTTATTTTGTTGACGTATTTCTCTCCACTACCCTATGAAGTATGTGTCAATTCTATTTTAGAGATGAAAAGCAGGTCCAGAGCACCCATTCAAACCAGAAAGCGTCAGAGCCAGGATCCAAACCTAAAAATATCTGACCCCAAAGCCGATGCTTGTAACTGCTACTCAACATTGCTCCTGGTGTACTGTATTGATTTCGCTGTTTCCAGGGTAAAAGTGGCATTTTTATGGAAAAAAAAAAAAAACAACAAAGCTTATCCTTTAGCCACGTGCTATGCATTTCCTCTGCCATAACTTTGTTTCCTTCCCTTCATCTCTCAGATTCTATTCACCCTTCAAACCTCAGGTTAGGCCCACAGTCTCCATGAAGACATAGCTTGTCCTTTTAGATCAGAATGGTCTCTTACCTCTAGATTCCTGTAGCACTTTGTAAAATTTTTTTAATAAACTATTGCTTTTAAGTGTTAAGAATTTCAGTGTATAGGGACGCCTGTGTGGCTCAGTTGGTTGAGCGACTGTCTTCCACTCAGGTCATGATCCTGGACTCTCGGGATCGAGTCCCGCATCGGGCTCCCGCTCCACGGGGAGTCTGCTTCTCTCTCTGACCTTCTCCTCACTCATGCTCTCTCTCACTGTCTCGCTCTCAAATAAATAAATAAAATCTTTAAAAAAATTTCAGTGTATAGCTCAATTAATTTTTATTTTTTTTATTTTTTGAAGATTTTATTTATTTGAGAGAGAGAATGAAAGAAAAAGAGAGCACAAGGTGGGGAATTCAGAAAGAGAAGCAGAAACAGACTCCCTGCTGAGCAGGGTGCTATATGGGGGATTCAATCTCAAGACTCTGGGTTCATGACCTGAGCCAAAGGCAGAAGCCCAACAACTGAGCCCCCAGGTGTTCCATAATGAAAACACACACACACACACACAAACTGTGCAGCCATCAGATCAAGACGTCAAACATTTCTAGCACTCAGAAGATTCCCTTGGGCCCCTTCTCTGTCCATACATGCCATCATTGTTACCATGCGCAAATTTCACCTGTTCTTAAAATGCTAATGAGCGGGTCACACAGTGTGTAGTTTTGTATCTGGCTTCCTCATCCTGGGATATGCGTCTATAATATTCATCATGCTGTTGTTTATTAGCATCTTATTCTTTTTTATTGCTCTGTAGTATTCCTTCGTACAAATATACCAGCATCGGTCCATTCTTCTGCACTGCAGGTGGACCTTGGATCTGTGATGGCTAGTTTTTTGCACCACCTAGGCTAGCTAGGCTGTAGTATCCAGTTAACCAACCACTAACCTGGGTGTTGCAGTGAAGGTATTTTGTGGATGTGATAGTATCTGCAACCAGCTGAAAATTAAAGTAAAAGAGATTACCTTTGATAATGGGGGTGGGGCCTTCCAATTAGTTGAAGGTCTTAAGAACAAAAACCCAGGTTTCCCAAAGAAGAAATTTTGCTTCAAGCCTACAGCATTGGGTGCCTGGGTAGCTCAGTCCTTAAGTGTCAGCCTTCAGCTCAGGTCGTGATCCCGGAGTCCTGGGATCCAGCCCTGCATCAGGCTGTCTGCTTGGCGGGAAGCCTGCTTCTCCATCTCCGCCTCCCCCTGCTTCTGATCATTCTTTCTCACAAAAATCAATATATGTATATATATATTTTTAAAGATTTTATTTATCCATTTGACAGAGATCACAAGTAGGCAAAGAGGTGGGCAGAGAGAGAGAGAGAGAGAGGAGGAAGCAGGCTCCCCGAGGAGCAGAAAGCCCAATATGGGGCTCAATCCCAGGATCATGACCTGAGCCCAAGGCAGAAACTCTAACCCACTGAGCCACCCAGGCGCCCCAAAAGTCAATATATCTTTAAAAAAACAAAACAAAACTGCAGCCTTAACTCCTGCCTGGGTTTCCAGTCTGCTGACGTGCCATGGAGATTTCAGAGATGCTAACCTCCACAACTGCTTGAGCCATTTTCTTAAATTTCTTTTCTTTTTAAAAAAATATTATATTTATTTATTTGACAGCACGAGAGAACAGAAGCAGGGGGAGGGGCAGAGGCAGAGGGAGAAGCAGGCTCCCTGCTAAGCGGAGAGCCCAATGCGGGGCTCAATCCCAGGGCCCTGGGATCATGACCTGAGCTGAAGGCAAATGCTTAACTGACTGAGCCACCCAGACACCCCTTCAATTTCTTAATATATGAATGTATAGAACCTCATCATTCTGTTTCTCTGGCGAATCCGGATGTGGGGTTTCCAGACTTGAGCTACCATGAATAAAGTTTCTGTGCACCTATTTGTATGTCCTTTGGTGGATATATGCACTGGTTTCTCTTGAGTCTATCCCTGGAAGATGAATGCTGAGTCATGGAGCACCTATTTTCTGAGTCACACACATGACAGTTATTATTGACTGCCTAGATTAATCAGTTACATTTAAGGTGGGTTTGTTAGGGCCAAAAGTAACTGTAGAATTTGTTTTGTCTATGTCCTTCACTTTCCATGGCAGAATGAGTCATGTATTTAGTTAGTGCTAACAGAGTATTTGGAGCTACAGAAACATAAAACTTAACTTGAATTCAACAGTAAGGAAATGTACTATGTCATACAAGAAGAAGTTCACTGGTATGGAAGCTTCAGAGTTGCTTAATTCAGCAGCTCAGTAACATCATCAAAGATCCAGATTCTTTCCACTGTTCTGTCGTCCTCAAGATGTTGTTGACTCTGACCTCAGACTGGCCCAGCTTAGTCACAAATTGAGTACAGAAGTTCCAGGCATCAGGCATTTCAGAGTCCAAAGGACAAAGAGATTGTCTTTTCCTCTTAACCTTGCTTGGAAGCCAAGAATCTTTCTCAGGTATCCTCCTGTGCATTTCCCCCCAACATCTCTTAGCCAGAAATAGGTCAGAGAGCCACCCTTGTGTCAATTACTGTCAAGGGGAATCAGACCCTCATTTATTCCTGGGTCTGCAGATGGGTCTTTCCTTCCGGAGTCGTGTGGAAAAGAGGCAGATGTTTGGACACAACCAGGGGTTGTCCGCCAGCAATGGAAGAAGAGAGAATGGATATTGTGGAGTTAAGGAATAGTGTTTCCCACATTAATGCACCCAGGTAGCTTAAACCTACTTGAAGACAGAAACTATTTTGAATTTTCTTGAGTCCTCCATTATACCCAGGAAGACAGTCAAGGGGCTACTAAGGTTTTCTTAGCTAGTGGAGGACAGATTTTTTTCCCCCTTAATTTTAAATTTATGTCCAGCCTTACATATATAGGGTAAATAATGCATATTTACTCAACTTGAAACATTGCAGATGTAGCTTTCTTCATGTTTCTTGTACTGGGGTTTATTAAGTTTTTTGGATCTGTGGGTTTATAGTTTAACCAAATTGGAAGTTTTTCTGTCATTATTTCTTCAAATAGATTTCCCCCCCACCCCCTTTCAGAGAGAGCAACTATAAATATATCGGGTTGCTCAAAGTTGTCCTAAACCTCACTGATGCTCTTTGTATTTATTTTCATTCTTTCTTCTTCAGCTTAAAATAGCCAGAATTCCAAGGTGCCATATTTGGGGGTGGTGTATCTTGAGCCCGGCTACATTCATTTCACCAGACCCTATGAAAATTCAGATTTTTATAGATTCCTTACTGATTGGAGAGTGTGAGCTGCTGTCCATCCACGTGTAGAGATACAGAATCATGATTGTTTTCTTCCCTTGTACTTAAAACCTACTCTTCCCGTGGTGGGCTGCAGAGTTTTCTTCCTTTAGGGCAAACCATGGTGGTGGAGAAATAGATATTCTTCTTCCTCATGCAGCAACTTCTGTCCAGCCTAGAAGAACATCTCAAAATTCATCTGTAAAGAGGGAGGGAAAGAGCAAGAGAAATCCACTTACTTTGGGAAAAAAAAAATGCTAGTTATCAATGACCGGTAAAAACTCTGCTTGGGTTGGGAGTGCAAATCTTTGGCTTGGTTGTTGAAATTTCTGTAGTATGATCTCATAGCAGGCATGTGCACGTGTGTGCGTGTGTGCACGCACGCACACTCACACACACACACACTCTCTCTCTCTTTCTCTCTCTCTCTATATATATATATGAAGAACTAGCTGTGCCTCTAAAGGACCCTGCATTTGGGTACCTAGCTGACTCAGTCAGTAGAACAAGTGACTCTTAGGCTCAGGGTCATGAGTTTAAGCCCCACACTGGGTGTAGAACTTTACTTAAAAATAAATTTTTTTAGGGGTGCCTGGGAGGCTCAGTGGATTAAAGCCTCTGCCTCCAGCCCAGGTCATGATCCCAGGGTCCTGGGATTGAGCCCCACATCTGGCTTTCTGCTCAGCAGGGAGCCTGCTTCCTCCTCTCTCTCTCTCTCTCTGCCTGCTTCTCTGCCTACTTGTGATCTCCGTCTGTCAAATAAATAAAATCTTTTTTAAAATAAATAAATAAATAAAAATTTTTAAAAAAGAGCCTTCATTTATAAAACGCTTTTTACATATGTTATCCTGTTTAATCCTCACATGAGATAATAGAGAATAGCTTGTCCAGTATCACCCGGAAGGAAAACGATGGAGTCCTGTGACTCCCAAGTCCCATGTTATTTTCAGCACATCAGCACTGCCTCACCTTTATACAGGGAGACAAAACCACTGGAGGGTGGCACACTATCATTAAGGAAATAAATGGATTAAAACGATATTCACAGTGTGGGACCTTCATCTGTTGGAAGACATATTTATGCATGTAAAAACATACGCAGAATGGGGAAAGGCCATGATATGTTGAATAGATGGGGAGTTTATAGGTGACTTTTTCCTGTTTTGACTGTCAACATGACCTAGAGCAGCACTGTCGGCTAGAACTGTCTGTCATGATGGCAGTGTTCTCTGTCTGCACTGCCCAGTACGGTAGCCACTGGATACATGTCCGTTGAGCTCTTGCAATTTGTCTTGTCCTGGCCAAGAAGTAAGTGTAAAACACGTACTGAGTTACCAAGGCTTAGTATGAAAAGAAGAATGTGAAGTATCTCATTTAGTTTATTTTTATACTGATTGAATGTTGAAATGATTCTATTTTGGATGCCCTGGGCTAAATAAAACATTATCAAAGGTAATCTCACTTGTTTCTTTTTACTTCTTTTAATGTCGCTACTAGAAAATTCTGCATATGGACATGGCTCACAGTATATATCTCTTGAGCACCACCGGTCTAGAGTTCAAGGGCGTGAAATTCTTTATCAGGGGCACTTGAGTTCAATTCCCAGTCTTCGCTTTTCTAAGTAGGGGACCTGGAACAAGTTACAGAACTCATCCTTGTTCTTTTTCAGTTCTTAAACAGGAATAATGATTGTGCCCTAGCTCAGAGAGTTATTGTTAGAATTAAATGAGTTGATTTTGGAAAGCCTCTACTGCAGGGAGTGACTAGCACCTGTTAAGCGCTCGATAAGAATTAGTTGTTAATTCTTTTTTCTAAATTTTCTAAGGTGGATGTGAATTTCTTATATAATAAAGATTTAAAAGAA
The DNA here is from genome assembly GCF_964662115.1 of Mustela nivalis. Taxonomy (NCBI): domain Eukaryota; kingdom Metazoa; phylum Chordata; class Mammalia; order Carnivora; family Mustelidae; genus Mustela; species Mustela nivalis. The sequence continues at coordinate 76,024,403 of NC_139027.1, forward strand.
AATTGAAATAAACAATGAATTCTGGAACACTGAAAATAAATTTTAAAAATAAATAAAAATTAAAAAAAAAAAGAAATTGAAATAATTAAAATTTAAAGCAAGACCATTATCTTTAACCCTGGTCAGAAGCTGAGTATTTATATTGTTTTAAAGCTGTGTAGTCAGGACGCCTGGGAGACTCAGTCAGTTTAGCAGCTGCCTTGGGCTCAGGTCGTTATTCCAGATTCCTGGGATCAAGTCCCTCATCGGGATCCCTGTTCAGCCAGGAGCCTGCTTCTCTCTCTGCCTCTGCCTGCCAGTCTGTTGGCTTGTGCTCTCTCTCTCTCTCTCTCTGACAAATAAATAAATAAATAAATAAATAAATAAAATCTTTTAAAAAAAATCAAAGCTGTGTAGTCGTGTTTGCTTTGTTTTATTGTGTGTATGCATGTACAAACCTTGGACACAAGCGGAGTTGGGACCATCACAAGTGACTGTTTATTAGGCAATCTCATTCTTGCCTTCTGACCCGGGTCCTCCCCCTCCATCAAAGGGAGGGGATAATTGCATCATGGTTCCTGCTGGCATGCACAACACACCAAGTGTTCGCCTATATTTAGCCAACATGAAGTCACTGAAACTCTATGCCCACTAGATGCAATTAGTGCTTTGTTATTTGTTGCTCACATGGCTTATATCCTGACTGCTCTGCATAGTTTGTGTCCTTAGATGAATTTAAAAGAACTGAAAACCTTTTGTGCCGAGAAAACTGCTTGGGGAGTAGGAACCAAAATCCCAAGTCACTGAATCCCCTGGAAGGTACCCTGAGGTGAATACTTGATGCCTCCCGCAAGCCAGCGAGACCTCAATTATCCTCCTCTTTGATGGCAGGAGGAGTAGCAGGGGGAGCAGGCTGGGGAAGGAAGGGTTGTCTATATTCTACCCAGCTGGTAGAAGCAGTACTCGGTCAGTGGCTCCCAGGAATGGGCCCAGCTCCACTTTCCTTCCTGCAAACAGAAATGGCACCTGGAGCGCAAAAACACAGAGATGCTCAGCGGGGGCTGACTCTGCAAGGGGACAGAGGCTGGGGACTGCCCACAGAGCAGTGAGTCAGAGGCTCACTGTGTTGGCTAGTGCCTCCATTTTACTCTTGGGGCCTCGTCCCTCTAATTTAAGGCTCTGAGGTGCCATGTGTGCGTGCGTGTGCGTGCATGTGTGTGTGAGATATTGAGAACATTAGCTTAGACTCTCAATCCTCAAATTTTTGTTTCTCAAAATTATCCTCATTTTGGATGGCAAAGACTTACTCCTATCAGAGATCCCAGTTTTATTTTATTTAACAGACAAAATAACTCCCAGGGAGCAGGCAAAGAAATAAAGCAAACACTATTGAAAATATTTCTAAAGTATGAGGTATTCATAAATGTGTTTTACAGGATAAAGCCCGATATTCCTGAGGCCAGAGATGCTAGACAAAAATTTAGAGGCTAGTTGACATGCTTCTACCCTCAAACATTACCGTTCTCTTGTCTTGTATGTCTTAGTCCATCACTCGGACTTTTTTATTCTAAAATAGATGATTTTATGATGAAAAATATTTGTTATTTTTAAAAGAATATGAAACTTTATTTTGAAAAATTTTTTGAAACTATTGTTTTTATATCAGAGATTTTATTAAAAGAGAGAGGGAAAGGGTGAGTGAATATTTCAGAAAAGCATAAACAAACCCGGTTTCATTTATTAACTACAGAAACACAGATTTTAATGAGTTTTAAATATTCATTTAACAAATATTTACTGAGTATCCAATGTGAATAACAGTACATTGGTATCCTCGCCTTATCTATCTTTCATTAAGTGATTTTTGTAATTTTACTAACTAATATGTTCCTGGCATCATTCTTCTTTGCTTGCAATACAGATTTGGGGATGTTATTAAAAATTATCCGGGGACAGGGGCACCTGGGTGGCTCAGTGGGTTAAGCCTCTGCCTTCGGCTCAGGTCATGATCCCAGAGTCCTGGGATCGAGCCTCGCATCAGGCTCTCTGCTCGGCAGGGGGTCTGCTTCCCTCTCTCTCTGTCTGCCTCTCTGCCACTTGTAGTCTCTGTCAAATAAATAAATAAAATCTTTAAAAGAGAAAATTTGTCCGGGGACAACATTAAAAAGAAAATGAAAGCAACCACATAAGCTCAACTCAGTGACAGTTGCAGTTGGCCCTGTCTATGAACGGAACATTGTTATATCCCAATGGATTGTGAGAAAGAGGTTACAGACAATTACCAGCACACCTTCTCTCTCTCTCACAAAAGGAGAATGCAAATAGGATCAGGAGAATTCATTTCCGGGAAAAAACACTGAGTCAGCTGAGATTGATTAAAAAGTAAAGTATTTCAAACTTCAGTATTCTATTATTAGTAACAAGTTAATTTCCACATACCTCACACTCTAATGAGGATAGCTGTGTTGGACAGTAACCAGTCATCAACACCTCAGTGTGAATGAAGATCTGAGAGTCGATTCTCCTAGAGGGAGTGAAGTAGTGAGAAGGAGAGAACAGTGGGTACTTGGAGCAGGGAGGGGACACCCCAGGGAGAAAACGACTCTAACTTCCTAGTTTGCACAGGAACTCTGGTATCTGGAATAACATGCATAGGTCCAAGTCCTGCTTCCCCCCAAATCATAGCAACTGAGTTCTTTACAATGATGATTCATATTTTACTAATACTAATTGCTATGATTACCATTACTAATTACCATGATGGAAAAGAGAAGACTGCCCCTTCTGAGAGTTTTTATAGATGGTCGGTCATTATAGTGATAACTTATGGTAAGTGTTTAAATACATTAAAGTGGATGCAGGAAGGTTGGAAATAAATATTGTTGCTATGGTTTTAAGATCTAAATAAAAATAATAGGTCCATTAGTACAATAGTTAAAATATGCCATGGTATAATGCACAATAGCTTTTACTACCAGAAGTATATAACGTATGATTTCTAAAAATTTCATAAAGAGCATATTTTCAAATCTGTATGTAAAAGATTATTCGATAAATGGGGTACCTGTTTGAAAAAGAAAATAAAGAAAAATAAAATCTCTATCTGACTCTTCATATAAAATCCATTTAGAAGGTCTAAAAATTTGAACATAAAATAAGTGAATCCATTAAAATTCCAGAAGATAAACTGAGTGTGTATTTTTATAATCTTAGAGTAAGGAAGTTCTTTTCAAGCAGAAATTCTCAAAGGAAAGACTGTCAGTTGGGGATTTTTTCTTTCTCTCTTTTTTTTAAGTTAAAATGTCTCCACAGCAAAAATTAAAATGTCTCCTTATTTCGCAGAAACGAGGCTGAACTAATACTGGGAGGAAATGTGCAATATTAATGACAAAAGAATATGAAAAAATATGCATAAAACACAATGACCATAGTAAATTTTATATATAGGAACAAACAATATTATAAAAAATGGGCAAAGACTGGTATAAGGAGTTGAAAGAAGAAGCATAAATGTCCCCAAACTGTTGAGCCCAGTTAAGATGTGAAAGGGAGACAGTCTCCAGACCATCAGCCCACAGCCCCATTTTGCAGGGGGAAACTGAGTCTCAGAGAAATTCAGTGACCAGCCTCGTGGCTGCCAGCCCATGAGAGGAGAATTAATTCAACTTTACCTTGAAAACAGTCTCTAGAGCTCTTTATGCATTGAAAGTGAACGAAACAAGATGAAGCTGTCACCCTCCGCATTCAGACCCCTGTGCGTGGCTTCCAGAAGAACATCAGGGGAACACTGGAAGCAAAGGGAGATCCCAGGGCACCGTTTACACTCTCGTCTGCAGGGTGAGTGGGACCGAGCTCATTTGGCTTGGCTGCTCTTGCATTGGCTTTCAGAGGCTCTGGATGTGAGACACTGAGCTAAAGAGACATTCCAGGTCAGCCCCCATTTGTCTGGATGACAACCTCCAGCCCAGCTCTACTAAAGGTCACTGTCTGCAGGGCAAAGCCTTGCCAACTGATGGATGCAAAGACCAGACCTGCCATCCAGGACTGGACACTGATACAATGTGAATGGAAACTAACAAGAGGGCAGAGAAAGCAAAATCTGTGTAGTCCTAGTTGCTTTAGCTATTGCCTGCGACAGGGGTTCCCTAAGTCTGGCCTGCACACAACCTTGGCCATGGGAAATAATATTTTTAGGTAGTATACAAACTCATTTGAAATTATAACGGCCTTGTATTTGTTTCATTATGTATCCATACATAACTGCCCCAACAAAGTCATGATCCCACATATGGTTTTTAAGGATAAGCCTGCAGGAAGTGTTTGGGTTAAATAAATGACTTCATTTAAAGAACAATGCTGGGGGTGCCTGGCCCCCTCAGTAGGTGGAGCATGGGACTCTTGATCTCGGGATTGTGGGTTTAAAGCCCACGTTGGGTGTAGAGATTACTTAAAAATAAAATCTTTAAGGAAAGAAAGAACAATACTGAGTATTAATGGTGCCCATGTTTGAACAGAGCAAAGATTGTGAATAAGGATTGACAGTGGCTGAAGTGTGTATGATTTTTCTGCACCAGTTCTGGAAAGTACTGCATTTTACAATGCCTGTCAACCCATGCACAGATACATGTACACAGCTGTAAGAAAGACTGTGAGAGGGGCGCCTGGGTGGCTCAGTGGGTTAAAGCCGCTGCCTTCAGCTCAGGTCATGACCTCAGGGTCCTGGGATCCAGCCCCACACTGGGCTCTCTGCTCAGCAGGGAGCCTGCTCTCTCTCTGCCAGCCCTCTCTCCTTGTGATCGCTGTCAAATAAATAGATAAAATCTTAAAAAAAAAAAAATAAAGACTTTGAGAAACAACTTTTACCACTATGCAGGTGATGCCCTCTGGACCCTCGATTCATTTTTGATACCCGCCGCCCCACCCCGCCCCGGCCCTTGTCTTTCTTCTCCCCATAATCAATTGTCTTCAAGTTCTTCCTGTCAGTTCTGCTTCTTAAGGTTCTTTATTCATCCCTTTTTCCATCTCCAGGGCTTCCTTCCTGGTCTCTGCCCTCATTGCCTTCACCTGGACGATATCCTAGCTCATCTCCTTGCCTCCAATCCAGTTTTTCCTCCTTCAATCCACCCTCCACACTGTTGCCAAAAAGACTTAAAAAAAAAAAACAAAAAACAACCTGAACTGATCCTATTGTGCTCTAGTGCACAGGACTAAGGCCAAGCTTCTCAGCAAGACTTGAAAAGCACCTGGTTGCTGGTTCCTGGTGCCCCTTCCCAAATTCCAACCCTGGCAGAATCCAGACTAGAAACCCAGGTCTCTTGATTCTCAAGTCTAGCGCTCTTCTCAGCATACCATGCTGCTCCTCAAAGAATCTCTCCCCGTTGTTTCATTCCACAGGTGATATCTGCATAGGTAACTCTGACTTCTTGGCACCAGGAGTTTCTTTTCCTTTTTTTAAAAAATTTTATTTATTTGAGAGAGAGAGAGAGTGAGGAAAAGATCACAAGCAGAGGGAGAAGCAGACTCCCCTCTGAGCAGGGAGCCTAAAGTGGGACTCTGAAGTCGACACATAACCAACTGAGCCACCGAGGCACCCAGGCACCCTGGCACAGGGAGTTTTAAGTATACCTTGTCATGAAACAGAATGTCACAAAGTAGACCAGGCATATACAAGGGTATTGTCTCCCTTATCCATTATGAATACATATGGTCATAAGTTATAGATGTGAATAAAAATGGAAAGTATCTATTAGGCAGGTGCCTGGCTGGCTCAGTCAGGATCATGGGACTCTTGATCTCAGGGTTGTGCGTTAGAGCCGCACTGTTGGGTGTAGAGATTACAAAATGATAATAATAATAACAAACTTAAAAAAAAAGTATCTGTTGGGCAAAACAATTCATGCTGAGGACCACCGATACTGCTTAACGATTATGTAGGCCATCCTCATTTTGCAATTCTTCCACAAGAAGCAGATGGTCTAGGGGCGCCTGGGTGGCTCAGAGGGTTAAGGCTCTGCCTTCTGCTCAGGCCACGATCTCAGGGTCCTGGGATTGAGCCCCGCATGGGGCTCTCTGCTCAGCGGGGAGCCTGCTTCCCTCCCCCTTCTCTCTGCCTGCTGCTCTGCCTACTTGTGATCTGTGTCAAATAAATAAATAAAATCTTTGGTGGGGGGGGAAGCAGTGGGAAGCCGGTGACCCATTCGTTAAATCCCAGTCTAGATTAGCCTGCTAGAGTCAGCAGAGTATGACCCCCCCCACTCCACCCCCACTGATGTTAGGCTGGCCTCAGCCAATGGAATATTAGCTGACATGACACACAGAGGCTCCAAATATATTTGCCTGTTCTGCTTGACCCCTTGAACAGGTAACACCCTCTGCCAGGACAGCATGCCTCAGGTAGCCTTTGTCCTTTCATCCTGGGTCCGGAAACAGAACCACATGGAACCATTTATCCGACCCTCAGCCAAGAGTCCAGCCTCGCTCAGCCTGCCGGATGGAGCCCAGCCGAGATCACACCAGCAGACCCAGGACCAAGAAAAAGAAATGTGTCTTGTCCCCAGCCACGGAGACTTTTGAGGTGGGCTGCAGCGAAGCAAAAACTGACTAACCCCAAAGCAAACTGGGTTTTGTTTTGTTTTGTTTTCGTTTTTTATCAAGCGGAAAATCAACTCTCCTTTTCCTTTTGGATCACCTGCGGGGGGCGAGGGGGAGGGTAATAACGCTCCCTTGACCTTCTGCTAGCCCCCAGCGTATTTCTGGGGCATCTCCCAGCATGCCGGTTGCATAATGCAGAAAGCTCTGCAGCCTCCTTCTCACATTAGCCTGACAAGAAAGTAAATTAGGACTGTTACACTCCTGCGCTCCCTCCCCCATGAAGTCCCTGCCAAGCCCAAAGTAAAACAGAAAATCTGGTAGCCCTGTGTTTAAATTGGCGTGGCCATGTCACTGCTTCTCCTTTCAGAAACTGCCAGCTGTTTTGTCAGGGGTCTCCAGGTCCCACTCGTTTTAAGCCATGATTTTTTCTAGCAGGAGTTCATGGGGCCCGAGTCCAAGGAGGAAGCCATGCAGCAAGGGTCAACGCCACGACGTCCAAAGGCCCGGATCACACAGACCTCGTTTTCCTCTAGCCAAGGTCGCGGAGGACCGTCCTTGCTCTCTGTTTGGGCTCCTCCGTGTTTTTCTTCCCCTCCCCGGGGTTGCCCACCTGGAGCCGGTTGTCACCAAGTCCTAACAGCGGGCGGAGGTGCGCTTCCCCGCCTCCCAGAGCCTCCGCGCCAATGCAAACGCTATCCTCCAGGTGGCAGTAGAGAGCCGCTCCCCGCCTGGCCGCTTACGTCACCTTGTTTACTCGGCTCCGGGTCATTTTTAGATCTAAGATCACAGGATGTTAATTGGGCCAATGATTTCCCATTCGTTTTGGCAAAACGCCCTTCTTGTGGGCGTCCGGACAAGCACGATGTCCTTCTTGACAATGAAATTTTGCTGCGGGGAGTATTTACTTGCAAACACTTGGAATTTCATCTTTAGGAGAGGCGAAAGCTGCGCCTTGGTAGGTGCTATGGGCTTGTTTTGGGGTCATTTTAGATTTGGAACTAGGGAGAGCGGGGAGGCCAGACACTACAGTGGTATCTGGGTGACATCTCCAGAGCCATCAGAGAGCCCGCAGGAGGAGTCTGCCTTTCGCACTTCCCTTTCCCCTTTATAAAATAATTACTCAGCAGGAAAACATTTGGACTTTGGAACTTGGAGGCATAAGGAAAACAGCTGATTTGGCCAATCTGTGTCCTGATTCACTGTGGGGGGACACCTTGAAGCTCTGGGCCTCCCAGAGGCACCTGCCTCAGATGCCTTCGCACAGGAATTGGATCTGAATGTCTCATAGATCCCACATTTCACAGGCTGGAACTTTTCAAGCCAACAACAAGTATTGCTTATTTCTTACTCCCATGCTACCCAGCTACTGATGAGGACAGGTGAGGCCCAGAGGAGCTAAAAGGGCCTAGCTCACTCTGTCATCTCCAGGCCTGGATCGTTTGAGCACCAGTAAAACATCAGAAGCCTTGGAGTTTCTGCTCGTTCTGCGCCAGCTTTGGCGGGTAGAGGATGGAAGGTTCCAGAGTTTGCCAATGACTGTGCATGAGGCAAAATAAACAAATAGAAGTCCGCAGTTACACAATCCTTTACAAGAAGAGGGTAGACACATCATATGCTCAAAGAAAGCAAGAGAAAATCTATACTGTTAAAAATAAATGAGCCTCAAAGTTTTTTTAAATGCCTGTTCCTCTCTGTCTACCTCCCAGCTCATCCTTTTAGCACTCCTGCTGCTACATATAGAAAGTGCCTCCCGGAGAGGGCAGAGTCCCTCTCCCTCAGGTCCTTCTGCAGTCCCCCGGAGTGACGGCATCGGCCTGAAGAGATAGATGGTTTTCACGTGGGCAGGAAGGGAAGGAAAATTCTCTTCAGGTGGAGGCAACAACCATTTTTTGAGCACCTGATCTGTGTCAGTTACTCAGGCGGGCAATATAAGGTTATAAAAACAAGGAAAGTCACGGTTTCCTGCCACTGCAGAACTTTGAGTTTTCATGGTGTTTATCTCATAGAGAATTTTCATTCCTTTTGGCAAGCACATGCTGAGAGAAGCTCTGAAAGAGATTTTCAATAGAAAAGAAGAATGTCAGGTAAGTAATTTGGAAAAGCATACTTCCACTTGGGTGTCTACTTAAGAGAGGGTTGGGGCGGGTGGTGCGCCTGGGTGGTTCAGTCAGCTAAGAGTCTCCTTTTGGCTCAGGTTGTGATGGGATCGAGCCCAGCATCAGGCTCCCTGCTCGGCGGGAGAGTCTGCTTCTCCCTCTCTCTCTCCTGCTCCCCAACTTGTGTTCTTTCTCTCTGGCTCTTTCTCAAATAAATCAATAAAACCTTAAAAAAGTGGGTTGGGAACAGGGTTTGGCAACAATGGCAGATTTGCTTGGTGGACAAGGGGACCCGGCATCCCAAGCATTCTGGGGCTCTAAGGAGATGGAGGGAGGTGGAAAGAGGAAAAAGGGAGACACTTGCTCAGGGTCAAATGGTGCATTGAAGGGCAAGGATTTGAACCATGGAATTCTCCAGAGAAGGTTCAGGAGTAGGGAGCATAACATAGCTGCCTCCAGTAGGAGCATTCCCTAGAGCTGCTTGCTATTGGACAAGATGTAGGCTCACCTTCGGTTTCCTGCGTCTGTGAATAGGAGGTGATATCCAAATAGGAAAAAACAGACAGCCCCAGGACCACTTATCAACCATAAACTCGTCTTTCTATTTTTATTTTTTTTAAGATTTTATTCATTTGACAGAGAGAGACACAGCAAGAGAGGGAACCCAAGCAGGGGGAGTGGGAGAGGGAGAAGCAGGCTTCCCACCAAGCAGGGGCCCCTATGCAGAGCTCGATCTTAGGACCCTGGGATCGTAACTGGAGCCAAAGGCAGTCGCTTAACGACTGAGCCACCCAGGTGCCCTTTTAAATGCCCCTTGTCACGAACCTGGTTGATGATTCAAATCCATCCTGATCACAGGGCAGAGCCAATGGAGAGAAAGCAAACAATGAAATTTTTAAAATTTTTAGGGTTATACAAAATTTAAAGGAGATTCTAAAGAACTTTTTGTTAGCTATGAAACAAATAGAGACTTAGCATAAAACAAGCATATGGATTAATAAATTATAAGCAAAGAATTTTGTAACCTTGCAACCACCCGTGAAAGGAGAGAGAACGGTGCCGGCGATTCCAGCAAGAACTTTTTTAAGCCGCAGTAACTGCTGCAGGCTACAAGGACGGAGGAGTGGACAGGTCACTTGGAGGATGTTTGGAAGCCTCCAAGGAGCGGATGACCCTCCAGCCATCAGCCTAGCAGTATTTATGGACTACATCTAATGCTGCCACAAACAAAGTATAGGGCCTCATCCCCACACATTTTACCTGAAGGAGGTGAGAGAGGAAAGGGGTTAGCATTTATTGAGTACTTCCTGTATGCTAAGTGCTTTACTTGTGTTATCTCTAATTGAGATCCACTAAGCATGAATGCTCGTTATAACTTTGTGAGGTTCGGGTTACAATCCCCACGTGACAGATGAAAAAACTGATGCATAGAGAGGTCAAGTAACTTGCCCAGGGTCCCGTGGCCTGTAAGAGGCACTGGCACTTGAAGTCAGGCAGCCTGGCTCCAGAGCCCCCACGTTCTTCACCACCACCCTAGATAAGTTGGTTATATGGTATATACTTCTGTTTGCCCTTCAAGATCCACTCTCCATCCTTCCCCACCCTGGTCTGTGCTACAGACCTTGTCAGTGTCTTCCCTTGCTCGCCCTTTGGCTTCTGGTTGGGTTTAGCCAGCGGGTGTCCCAGATGGGAGAACAGAGGGAAGGGGAAGTGGGAGGGTGGCCTGGGTGGGGCCTGGCTGCATCCTGGGCCTGGCTGCATCCCTTTTCTCACGGTGGCCACTCTGGTCAGGTCACTCTAAGCACACAGGCAGCCAGCTACAGGTCTCGGTGACCATACCGCCCCTCGCCCCTTTAGGCCTTGGGGTGGTCAAGTAGCTGTTACTTCTTGCCCTGCCTCTGTGGTTTCCCTGCATCCTGCCCACACCTTTGTAAATAGCCCCTTTATTCAACTTTCTTCAAATTACCCAACTTGAGTGTGCCATCTGTTTCCTGCCCGGGTCTGGCCTGATATAAATAGGAAGGCAGGAAAGCAGCAGCTCTGAGTCCTCTCTCCTTGCGTGGGCAGTGTTCCTCATGGGTACAGGACCAGTCACAGGTGAATCAGAATGACCTCTCATTGCAAGGGCTCCGGGATGTTCTGTGGGGGGAGAGGGGGTCCTGGCACTACAGAATGAGGTTGAGGGCCCCCCCGCCAACTTAGGGCCTTCTGAGACACAATAAGCCACAAGGGTTCTGTTGGCAGGAAAGATCCTAGGCCTTCTGGGAGAAGGGCTAAAGAGAAGAAACAGAATTGGGTGGGGCGAGTTGGGGGTGGGGGCGGACCGGCTAGGGAGTGGAAGAGGTGGGCTCAGGAAGCCAGATGGCCTGGGTTCGAATCCCAGCTCCTCCACCAACCAGATGTATGACCTCTGGCAGTTCATTTAACATCCCCAAGCCTAACTTTCCCCCTCTGTAAGGTTGGACAGTAGGAGTAAATGAGTCCATGAATGCAAATGGCCGGCCCATTTTCAGTTTTTTATTACTGAGGAAGATCAGGCCTTTGAAAATTTTTGACCTTTGAAAAATACAGGGCAGATTCAAGGGCTGGAGCCCTTGGGGACGATGCATTGGGAAATCAGAAAGCAAACCCTGAAGCAAGTTGCCACAGCTTGGATGCCAGGACCAGCATGGAAAGCTAAGGGAGGCATAGAATCCTCCCAGTACTTCTTGGCCCTGTCCTTGATTAGGCTGCCACTTGAGGGCACACAGAGCAGATGTCCGTCAGAAGACCAGAGCAAGTGAAGTTGCCAGAAAGATCTCATGCTGGAAGAATCAAGTTCCCCCCATTGCTCCCCTTCCTAAAGGCTCCCCTTCTGTAAACATCAGTGCTCTCTCCAGCATTGACAGTTTCTCCCTCTGGAAAGGAGTAATCTCATCAGCATACAAAGATGCTCTAATAACTTGGGAGGCCTGGGTGGCTCAGTGGGTTAAGCATCTGCTTCGGCTCAGGGCATGATCCCAGGGTCCTGGAATCAAGTCCCGCATCTGGCTCCCCGCTCAGCAGGGAGCCTGCTTCTCCCTCTGCCTGCCGCTCTGCCTGCTTGTGTGCTCTCTCCCTTAACAAATAAATAAATAAGATCTTTTTAAAGAAAGATGCTCTAATGTCTCTTATCTTAAATTCTTCAATCTCGCAACTTCCATTTCTCTGGTCCCATAGCAAAATTCCTTCCGAGAGTTGTCTATAAACACTTCTTCCCTCCTTTTCTCTCCTCAATGGATCCATTAGCATCTCAGCCCCAAATTGTTCTCCCAGGCCACTCTTCTCCGTCAACAATAACCTCCACATTGCGTCATCTAACGACACCTTTTTATCTCTCTCAACCCCTCAGCTGCATTTGGCCCACTGGGACAACACTCTGTGTTGACACATCTTCTTGCCTCAGTTTCCGAGGATCTGCAGAGATCCCCTCTGGCCTCTCCAGGTTTGTCAGTGTGCTGGGCCAGCAAGCCTACTCCTCTAGAGCCCTTGGGGTGTGTAGTATGGAGAGATGAGCTCACTTAGCAGTTCTTCACAGCACTCAGGAAATGTGAGGAAACTTCCATCTTTGCTGATCATTGGAAGCATGAAGTTGATGGGAGTTGGAAAGGGGAAGGTAGCCAGGGAGGAGCAGTGGGAGATGGTGCAGGATAAGCTCTGTCATCCCACCCCACAACCCTGGCAGCTCACAGCAGTCAGAAGCTGACATTCATCTTCGCATTTTTATGGTCAACTGGCCCTTATTATTCCTGTTTTACAAGGGAAGACAATGGAAGCAGGGAGGAGGAGGAATTCATTCATTTTCTCGGTCAGGGTCATATGAGGCGAGGCCATGCCCCAACAAGGCTCTGTGCAGAAGCCCTTACCCTGCCCTACTCATGTCCTATATGGTCTCCAGAACATAAAACTCAATCTATAGTACATTCCAGACCTTTGCCAGAATCCTCTCTTGAGAAAACCCAGAGCAGACTTGGGACCAGTATGTAGTCCAAGAACTTAGCATCACTATTCTTTGTCGGTCCTGGGTGCCTTGTTTTTGTGTACTGGAAGAAAGTGTTAGGGCAAAGAGGGAATGGGAATGGATGAGACAAAGACAGGAAGTGGCTCTTTTTAATCTTGTCTTCAGAGACTACATCATGAGGATGAGAGGATGGAGTGAGAAATACTTGGGGGAAAAAAAGAAATACTTGAGAGATGCCAGTGGTGGTCTTCAGCCTTCATACATTGTGTCATGGCCAAGTTTGCAGGATCAGTCTAGAGCTCCAGTGGCAAAATATCTGAGGGTTTCCCATTCCTCCTTCTTGCTGGAAGCAGCATCCGGGGTCCCTGGTAAGAGATGTTTCGGGTGAGGATGGTGGTTTCGTTCCCCATTGAGACAGTTTTAGGAGATGGGTTTTCTGCTCCTTCCATCCCACACCCTTGAGCCAAGTAGACTTCCTCATCCTCATCTCTTGCACCATGTCTTTGGGAAGCTAATGAGAAATAGAATGTAGAGTAAACTCGGTTGGTTGAGTGTCCAACACTTGGTTTTGGCTCCGGTCACGATCTCAGGGTTGTGAGATCGAGTACTGTTTGGGACTCCGTGCTCAGGGGGGAGTCTGCTTGAGATTCTCTCCCTCTGCCTGTCTCCTTACTCGTGCATGCTCTTCCTCTCTCTCAAATAAAAAAAAAAAAAAATCTTTTTAAAAAATTTTAAAAAGAAGTAGAATGTAGAGAAAAGCACGGAGTCATATTAGATGTGCGTTTGAATGTGAGCGGCATAGTCACCAGTGATTTCCGTGTGCTCAGAGTCTCCGTTTCCCTGTCTTTGAAATGCAAATAATAAAAATCACCTCGTGGAGTTATTGCAGGGATCAGAGTCAGTGTTCATATGGTTTCTGCACATGTGCATGGTTGGTACTTGGTAAGCACTGGCTGGTATGATAAAGGGCCCATTAGGCTAGCCTTTTACCTAAATCCCTTTCTATACACAAAAAAAAAAAAAATCTGGCGAGTCAGTTCTATCAACTAGGATGCTTTCAACTCTAAGTGCAGACAATCCAACTGAACTTAAGAGTAAGGAAAATGGGAGCGTTTGGGTGGCTCAGTGGGTTAAGTCTCTGCCTTTGGCTCAGGTCATGATCTCAGGGTCCTGGGATCGAGCCCCACATCGGGCTTTCTGCTCAGCAGGGAGCGTGCTTCCCCCTCTCTCTCTCTGCCTGCCTCTCTACCTACTTATGATCTCTGTCTGTCAAATAAATAAATAAAATCTTCGGGGGGAAAACAAAAGAGTAAGGAAAATGTATCCTCTACTTAAGAAATCTGGAGGCAGCCTCAGGGAGGACTGATCCATAGCTTAACAATGTCATAGAGGCTACACGTTCTTCCAGCCTATCTGCTCTATTCCCCAGTCGTCTTCCTCATGCTTTCAAGATAATGGGCACAGTTCTAGATGTCACTTAGAAACACAACCACATCCAACAGTGGGAGAGGACCGTCTCTTCCTGTGTATGCCTGTTTAAGTAAGGGGATCTTTCTGAGAAGCCAGCCAGCATACTTCTCATTTCTCATCAACCAGAATGATTTCATGTGCTTATGTTTGAACAAAAAGACAATCACTGTAATTGGTTGTTTCAGTCAACTTCTATTCCTGACACAGGAGGGATGGTTATTGGATAGACAACCAACCAATGATCTGCTCTGCTGTTTGTTTAACAACATCCAAAAAAAGTGTTTATGAAGCACCTACTAATACCTATTGAGCACTCAGGCTTTGGAGGGACTGACCTCATAGCTTAATGTCAACCACTGCAAATTTAGAACGTAAATGCTGGCGATTTTGACTCACAGAGAGGAGATGCTCAGGAAATGTCCTCTGAAGCAAGGAGCCAAAGGGCAAGGTGGAGGTGGCTGGGCCGGGTTCATTCATGGCCAGGAAGCACCATCTCGGAAGCAGGGCTCGCCAAGAAGGTGAGGGAGTTCCCCAAGCTTCAAGCTGGCACTCGGCTCCCAATTACGATTCCAGAATTATTAGCTTTGATTCTGTGAGAAAGGAGCACATCAAAGCCAGAATCCTATGAATTAAAATGTTGACTAATCGAGCTAATTATAGTTCAGTCATCTGAATTTTCACACAATGAGCCTGAGTTCTCATGAAAGCCTGTTCTCTGGCAGGAGGAGGCTTTGATGATGAAGCAGCTGTTTATGTCTCAGACCTAGTCCTCCCCACTCTGGCCAGGGAATCCGTACTGGAGTGCCTTCTGCCCACTCAAAGGTCTCATGAGTTCTACTCCAGCTTTCTTGAAAGCTGAAGCAAGCTCAGGTGAGGGGGAGATTATAGAGATGTGGGGAACTAGAGTCTCCTCCCCGGAGAAAGATCTAACCGGCGTGTCAGAATGTCAGGATGAGATTCTTTTCGTTTTCAATTTTATTCCAGATTTAAAAATACTTAGGTTATTTACATAGCCTAATTATACTTTACGGAGAAACTTCTCCCTTAACGTGTCTCAGTTATCAGATGCAGAATGGTATATAATAAATTTTAATCACTGTTTAGATGTTCTTTGCTGCAGAGTTAGTAATATAGACGAGGCCTAAGTCTTTGAGCTACCAACGACAGTGTTTGATTGTCACGACTGAGGAGGAGGGATGCCACCGGCATGTCGTACTTGAGGCCACTGCTAAACACCCCACCATGCGCAGTGTAAACCCCGGGACAAAGAATTATCTGACCCGGAATGTTAGTAGTGCTGAGATTAAAGAACCTGGTGTAAAGTGTGAAGGTCCATTCAACACTGGTCGTGCACTCAAGGTCTCAGCAAGTTTGCTTAAATAGTCTCACCTGCCACCCAAAGACCTGTTTTGGCAGGTTCCTTCACATTATACATTTTTGCAAGAGAGCTGGGAATAAAGAAATGGATGGAGTCCATGGCAATCATAGTCTCAAGTCTTATAGCCAGTATGCTGGCTCTTCAGATGGTATTTGGTGAATAACGATGAAGTGTATGGATGCTTGCCCCCCACACCCCGTCAGGCTCTCTTCCTGTATGGACAGTTAAAGAGGCAGATCTATAGAATATGGTTCACTCAGCATGTCTTTAAACTACCTTTTTTTTTTTTTTTTAAAGATTTTATTTATTTATTTGACAGAGATCACAAGCAGGCAGAGAGGCAGGCTGAGAGAGATGGAGAAGCAGGCTCCCCGCTGAGCAGAGAGCCTGTTGCGGGGCTCGATCCCAGGACCCTGGGATCATGACCTGAGCCGAAGCAGAGGCCCAACCCACTGAGCCACCCAGGTGCCCCCTTTTATTTCTTTTTTAAGATTTTTTTATTTATTGGGGCACCTGGGTGGCTCAGTAGATTAAAACCTCTGGCTTTGGCTCAGGTCATGATCCCAGGGTTCCAGGATCGAGCCCTACCTCGGGCTCCCTGCTCAGCGGGGAGCCTGCCTCCTCCTCTCTCTCTGCCTGCCTCTCTGCCTACTTGTGATCTCTGTCTGTCAAATAAATAAAATAAAATAAATCTTTAAAAAATATATATTATTTATTTATTTATTTGAAAGAGAGAGCACGAGAGGAGGGAAGGTCAGAGGGAGAAGCCGATCCCCCATGGAGCTGGGGGCCCATTGAGGGACTCGATCCTGGTACTCTGGGATCATGACCTGACCTGAAGGCAGTTGCATAACCAACTGAACCGCCCAGGTGCACAGTCTTTTTTTTTTCTTAATCTGTTTTTTTAAAGATCTTATTTATTGGGGTGCCTGGGTGTCTTAGTGGGCTAAGTGGCTGATTTTGGCTTAGGTCGTGATCCCAGAGTTCTGGGATAGAGCCCTGCATCAGGCTTTCTGCTCAGTGGAGAGCCTGCTTCTCCCTCTCCCTCTGCTTGTGGCTCTGCCTACTTGTGCTCTATCTCTGTCAAGTAAATAAACAAAATCTTTTTAAAAAATATTTATTTATTTACTTGACAGAGAGAGAGAGAGAGAGATCACAAGTAGGCAGGCAGCAGGGTGTAGGGGAAAGCAGGCTCCCTGCTGAGCAGAGAGCCCAATGCAGGGCTGGATCCCAGGACCCTGGGATCATGACCTGAGCCGAAGGCAGAGGTTTTAACCCACTGAGCCACCAAGGCACCCCTCCAAACTATGTCATTTTAAAGGAGGTTTTAATTCATTCTCTTGTAAATACTACAGAATCAATAGGTTTTAAAATTATGCAAGATCTAGGTAGGAACTAAGGACCCTTTTTATTCAACTTAACTGTTATCAAACTGTGCATAAATCAACTAAGGGAGGTTTAGGCCTTCCTCTTGCTTTCTGACTGTCCTCGTTATCCAGGATATTTAGAGCTTGAAGTTCATTTGTCTTTTCAACACACTTTTACCTGAAATGATGTTCTGTTCTGTCTTGTCCTTTTGGAGTAACACCACTTAAAAATTGTTTTAATGGGGCTCAGTTGGTTAAGCAACTGCCTTTGGCTCCGGTCATGATCCGGGAGTCCTGGGATCGAGTCCTGTTTCGGGCTCCCAACTCCACGTGGAGTCTGCTTCTCCCTCTGACCTTCTCCCCTCCCATGCTCTCTCTCTCACTTTCTCTCTCTCAAATAAATAAATAAAATCTTTTAACGAACACATGCATGTGATTTAAAAAGTCAAGTAATAGGGGTGCCTGGCTGGCTCAGTCGGTTAAGCATCTGCCTCTGGCGGAGGTCACAATCTTGGGGTCCTGGGACTGAGCCCCACTTCGGGTTTCCCGCTCAGTGGGGAGTCTGCTTCCCCTCTGCCTCTCCATTCCTCCCCACCTCATGCTCTCACTCTCTCAAATAAATAAATAAAATCTTCAAAAAAAAAAAAGTCAAATAATACTAAAAGTCCAGCGAACTGTGGCAGTCTCCCTCCTCATTCCCTCTCAGACCCCTAAGTCTTCCTGGCTTTTTTCTGGTGTGGACACATTGCCATATTTTGAATAATCCACATAGGCCATTCTCTTTTAGTTCCTGTATTGGTAAATTTGGATTTAGTGCTCTTTTCAGCCATCCCTTCCCTAGTCCTCCCTACCTCATCATATTATAATTTTTGGTTAAATTAGTGTTTGGTGGGGTGCCTGGGTGGCTCAGTGGGTTAAGCCTCTGCCTTCAGCTCAGGTCATGATCTCAGGGTCCTGGGATTGAGCCCCGCATCAGGCTCTCTGCTCTGCGGGGAGCCTGCTTCTCCATCTCTCTCTGCCTGCCTCTCTGCCTACTTGTGATCTCTCTCTGTCAAACAAATAAAATAGTTTTAAAAAAACTTGTGTTTACATTATTACACATGTGCAAAGAAAAAAGAACATAGTAGTGTACTATTATTTTTCTTTGTTACTTTTTGTTTTTCCTGATATTAATGATTACCTTGTTTGTTCACTAGCAGCAACTACTTTAAATTTTGTTTCTTTGCAGTACTTTTGGTCAAAAGATTGCACTTGTGACCTAATTTCTCTTTGCAGAGGCCAAATTTAGCTGACATTCTGAGTTTTCAGCCCCCAAATGGCCTCTAACTCAGGACTCACTAAAGAAGGAGACTCCGCCTAAGATGCAGCCCATTTCCCATCATTGGCTTCATTTTCCCCAAATGGGCCATTCTCTAATCACAGCTTTTTATCTCCATTTAAGAAGCTAGCTCCTGGGGCACCTGGCTGGCTCAGTCAGGAGAGCATGCTACTCTTGGTCTTGGGGTTGTGAAGTTGAGCCCCTTGTTGGGTGTAGAGTTGATTTAAAAAGAAAGAGAGAGGGACGCCTGGGTAGCTCAGTCGGTTAAGCATCTGCCTTTGGCTCAGGTCATGATTCTAGGGTCCTGGGATCGAGCCCTACACTGTTGTTGCCCATCAGAAAAAAAGTTAAAAAGAAAATGGAAAGAAAGAGAGAGAACCCATCTCCAGCTCACCTTCTTGCAAGGGGCCACATAATGGCAAATACTGAACCCTCAACACTACAGTCTCCCCAGTCACACAGCTGAGATGGGTTGTTAAAGAGCCAACGGTGGTCTCTTCAGAAGGTCTTAGGGACCAACACTGGCTCCAGCACAGGTGATCACTACTGAATTTGTACTAAAGACACATTTCAGCCTTCACAGATAGCTGCTTTTAAAACCTATCACTTTTCTCCTTTTTGGCTCTATACTGTTGTGAGCGGCCCTTTGGATCCACGACCTTTCGGCTGCCAAACAGTCTTGGACGGTGCACAATGCAGGGGTTGGTTTAAAATGGCGTCAAACCGGTGGCAACCCTCTCTGGTTTCTGCTTTCACTGAACATAGTCCACCATACCCCCAGGATTCACTGCCCTGCTCCTCGTCCTCTCTACAAGGTTCAGGGCTAGAACCCTGGCCTTCCTGCCCCCAGGGCTGAGAGGGTCTGTCCTAGAAGATGAGGACTCCAGTGTTGAGGAGAGAGAACCTCATTAAAAATGTGCATGGATGGGGTGCCTGTGTGGCTCAGTTGGTTAAGCGACTGTCTTCGGCTCAGGTCATGATCCTGGAGTCCTGGGATCGAGTCCCACATAGGGCTCCCTGCTCGGCAGGGAGTCTGCTTTTCCCCCTGACCTCTCTCCTCTCATGCCCTCTCTTTCTCTCTCAAATAAATAAATAAAATCTTTTTTTTTTTTTTTTTAAGTGCGTGGTTCAATTCATGCAAAGGAGAGGACTTTACCAGCAGAGGATCTCCACCAGAAGAGCTTCTCTCCCAAAGGGTGCTGGCCTCTCAAGGAGCCAATAGCAGCTTCCAGACTTAGCTGATTCAGGCCTGGCCTGCCTGCTCCTTCCTGGAGGATGCTTGATCATGTCAGCTTCCTGGCTTTAGCAGGCCATGCTCAAGTCTATTCCTATACCCTCTCTTGTGGAATTTCTTCCCTTCCAAACTGAGCAGTCAGAGAAGGAAGTCAAGCAGTCTCTGCTGGAAAACCCTGAAGCATCCCAATCTCTCCCAAGACTCAGGGACCCCTCCTGCTAACAGAAAGACAGATGCCAAAGCCTCGCCTGGGATCTTTTCCTGAAATACAACCCTGCTTTCTACTCCTGCATCTCTGCTCGATTCTGCACAGAGAACAAAGGGATTTTTATGGAGGCAGACACACCCCACATTCCTAGTTTACAGAATTTATTTTTAACCAGAACTGCATTTAGAACCATGTGAGCAACCATACTAGTAATAATAGACGGAAGAGAAGAAGTGCGTGTGGATTCATCTTCCTGGATTTGGGTGGCTCCAGTTAATATTTAAAATGGTCTCGAGTTCTCGAAGTACACACTGACTGTTTGATGGAGGAGGCGCTGAGGAGAGAGACAGGTGGGAGTGGGAAAACTGACCTAGGATTAAAAATTAATTGTGCTGAATTTTTAAATTAGATCGTTGAAGGCAGATGGCTATGAATTTTAATATGATTTCGTATTTAACTTTTTTTTTTTTTTTGAGGAGATTTAAACTCTATTATTCACCAACGAGGCAATTGATGAACTCCCATTTCGGCTTTAATTCTACCTCATCACAAGTAGAATTACAGGGCTGGAAACACTCTACCAATCATCCTCCGTTGGAAAGAACCACACCCAAAGCCAGCCAGGGCGACAGGGATCCCTAGCACATTTTTTAAGACTTCTAATTTAAGGTGTTCTATGGCCAGTCTCCCTCGGGAGCAAATTCTGGTGTTCCACTTTCCCATTCGTTCAGCCTGGCTGTGCTTCCTCTTTCCCTGCTCCAGGGGGCTGCATAGACAGAGGAAACACCACCCCCATCCCAGGCTCCGTCAGCCCCAGCCTTGACCCCTGGGGGGCCCAAAGGCCCGTTCTTAGGGCTATGAAGTGGATCAGGCCACAGCCCTGGGCCAAAGGGGGAGAATGGTTGACAGAGAGGGCCCTTCCCACTTAGGGTATAGGAACTAACCTGATTTCAGAGGCTGGTCCCGCAACAGTGTTCAGTCTATGTCAGAGCCCAAAGAGAAAAGAAAGGCTAGGCAAGGAGTAGTACTGTAGAGCCCTCTTTATATGGTGTTGGAGGACAGGGACACAGTCCAGCAGCTGCAGGAATGAAGGGATTGGATCCAGTAGGGACGTGGTCTTGAAAGAGCTGAGCTTTCGTAAAGGGTATCAGCAAAGGGATGAGGGCACAGAGAAGAGTACACTTTCTACTGGGGAAAGAAATTGGCAAGAAAAAGACCGGTATCAGAACCCTGGGTAAGCAAGCTGGAGAATAATTGCCAAGTTCTGGGGGGAAGGTGGAATCTCTTCTAATAGCCACTGTGGATGCAGCTCCTCATACATACCCACTGTCTCCAGAAGTTGGTGACCATTTTGACGACTTCTTATTTTAGATCTCCAGCCTATACCCCTTTCCTGGACTCCAGACCTTCGTATCCAGCTGCCCACTGGACCCCTACACTTACATGTCCAAAGAAACTTATCAGCTCTCCCCCAAACCACTCCTCTTCCTATGATCTTTGTCCCAAGGAAAGCACTTATTCTTGACTCCTCCTTCTTCTCACGCGCCATGTTTGGATCTCTTGTCCCATCAAGTTAAATCTGCTTTCTGAATAGCTACTCATTATTTCCCCTCATATGCACTGCAAAAATCTTAATTTTGGTCAAAATCAGCTCTCGCTAGAATTTTACTGCAGCCTCTTATCTGTTCTGCCTGCCTCTAGACGTGCACGTCCTTTGGCCATCCTTCCTCCTAAATACTACTTTGATTCTATCTCTTGCTTAAAATCCATTACCTGGTGCCCATTGTCCCCAGGATAAAGTGCAAAACCTCTTAGTGTGACCTAAAGACTCATGACCTGCCCTGCCTGCTGCCCATCATCATCTCGTGCCCCTTTGCCTCATCGGCCCCTAGCTGTACTAACCTTCTGGCAGGTCCCTGAGGAAGCCCTCATTTCTCTGGACTCCATGGCTAGGTACATGAAGTTCTCACTTTCTTCATCTGGGTCACTTTTGCTCATCTTTTGGGACTCAGTTCAAAGGATCACCTTCTCAAGGATTCCTACTCTTTCTGGTGCTCCCTCACCTGCTTCCACAGCCCCCAACTCCCTCTGTCCTCCTGCTTATCTCCTGTGTAGATATTCCGGACCAGACTTGTGGATAACCCAGGCAGAAAGCAGGTCTTTTTCCCCAAGGAGCACTGCAGCCATGGGGAGACCAAGGGCCTTGGAGTCAGCCAGACCTGTGTGTGAGAACCAAACCTGAAGTAAGACACCCTGGACAAGATTTGTATCACCTCAAGAGCTCCGTGTCATTAGCTGTAATCCTTGTAAGCCATTGTGAGGATTGAAGTTGGTAAATTTACAAAGTGCTTGGCATTGAGCCTAACATACACATCGTAGGTGCTCAATAAATGTTGAGTGAAGGGAATGCAGAAAGAGACGTTCCAAATGAATTTATGGGCTCGAGGTCAGTTATGAGAGAGGCTGATGTGGGTCACTGTGACTTTGGCCATTTCTGCAGAGAGATGGCAGGACAGGGTGGAATTAAGACCAGACTCCATCTAGAGAGGAAAGGCTAACTGAGCTGATGGAGAACAAGACAAGGAAGACCAACAGTGAACACCAGAGGTCTCTGTGAGTTGGCAGGCAGGGTTTGACTGTGACTGAGCTGTTGCTGAAGGCTCAGAGAGTCAGACTTGCCAGTGCCGTAAACTGACATTGGACAGTAGGAAACACATTCTCACCCTCACTCTGGAGCTTTGAAAAACACACACAACTGGTCCCCATCTCCAGACGTGTGCTTTCAAGCACTCTCAGGTAGACCCGGGACTGGGCATCTTTAAAAGCTCCTCAGAAAATACAGATGTAGGAGCACCTGGCTGGCTCAGTCAATGGAGTGTGTTACTCTTGATCTTGGAGTTGTGAGTTGGAGTCCCACATTGGACGTAGGGATTACTTAAAAATATAAAATCTTAAAAAAGAAAAAGGAAAAGGAAATTCAGATATAGCCAGGGCTGAGAATCACTCCTCTAAAGTGAAGGCAGCCCAGTCCAGAGAGGGGAAGGAACACCACACCTCCCAGAGCTGATGAAGTTTGTCACTAGGACCCCAGAGGGTCCCCTGGGCATAACTGAAGTAATATATGGTGGGGACTGGCTGCTCCTTGCTTACATGACCTGGCTGAGACAAGCTTCGCATTAGACCTCTCCTGTCCACAGATCAAGTGACAGGGAACAGGGAGAGATAAGGTTGGGGAAATGAAGCTAAGGGACACACTTGCCCCGATCTCAAATCTCCATCCTGCCTCTCCAGCTCCTCCCCTAAGGAAACCAGCTGCTCTTCAGGATGAAGAAGGTCCTTTGAGAGGTAATGGGGGAGGAGCACCTTGGTTTCCTTCATATCCCCTCCAGCAGCAGAGGGGGAAGCCAGTTGGGAGCTTCTTCTCACTTCTTGTGGAAGAACAGCTCAGAGATGGCAGCATAGAGCTCATGACCATTCTAAGAATGTAAGGAAATTTTTTTTTTTTTTTTTTTTTTTTTAGATAGGAAATGAATCCCCAGTCAGCTGCAGCAGACTTTCAGTTTGAAGATGTCATAACCAAGAATGAGAAAAAAAATAAGGGAGGAACTCATTAAAAAATTAGAAACAGCTGACATTTACTTGAAAAATGCCTAGTTCTCTACTCCGTGGATTTCCACAATTTACACATAGAAGGTAATGAGGATGATGATACCCATTACAGTTCACAAGAAGTAGCCCCACCAAGAAGTAGCATAATGAAGAAACTTCTAGTAAAAGCTGTCCTTTATTTTATCACCCTGTTCCTCCTGAAACCCTACAAATATTTGATCATGCCAACCTGATCAAAAGTCATCGATCAACGGTTGCATGCAATGA
The DNA here is from genome assembly GCF_964662115.1 of Mustela nivalis. NCBI lineage: Eukaryota > Metazoa > Chordata > Mammalia > Carnivora > Mustelidae > Mustela > Mustela nivalis. The sequence goes on from NC_139027.1 coordinate 76,047,899, forward strand.
GTTGCTTGCAAAAGTCATTGATCACTGCTTGCTTGTAGTGCAAACAGCCTCTTTGTCACCCTCTACCTGGGAAAAATAACAAGAGAGGACCATGGATCACTAAGAAGTAAAAGTGAAATCTCCTCTCCTTGGACTTTCAATGCAGAGGCATAGCCCCGGGGAGGAAAGCAAATGAGAGGGAAGCGCATAACCAGTATGGACAGTCCCCACCCCCACAGCCCCCACCCCCATCATCTTCCTACACCTATATACAAAACTACACCTCTTACGGTAAACTCAGTGTTGTAGAAAACTACAGCTTTTGTGCCCACAAAATATTCCCTACCCCCCTCCACCTCACCCCCCAGAAGCAAGAAAATTTGTAAAGTGGTTCACAGATCCTGGAGGGTACCTAATTGTAGAGAGACCTGAAAATGAACGGTCTCCCATTCCCTGTGGGCAGGGACTGGACACAGACTATGTTTGTTCAATCATCTTTTCCTTTTTGGAAATTAACAGCTCAAGTCTCTATTGATTGAACATGTTGTCCCTGTGATGTGGTGGGGATTTCACACAAGTAATGAGGTCATGCTGTTCTGGGATTATTTAACCCTTCTGGTCCTTTGTTTTTGTCCTTTTTGCTAAAATGGAAACAACCCATGTGTGTGAATCTGTTGGAGGGAACAAGACCAACTCTTGTAGTTCGTCTCATACTTTTACGTATGTGAAAAAATATATACATACATATATATATATATATATATATATATATATATATATATATATATATATATATCATAGCAGTAAGGAAATTCCAATCTGTGTCTCTGCAATGTACTTTGAACGCTGATCCTGTAAAGGGGCAGGCTCCATAATGCAGTAGGACATTAAGCAAGAGATGGAACAGGGAACTAGAGCGGGCCATTGAACATGCTCCTTAATTTTCTCTCTTAGGGCTCTGCCTCTTTGTCTTTTAGTAATCTGGGGCTGTGCTTGCTTGTGATGATACCAGCTAGCAGAGAGTAGAAAATACGATGGTGGACTGAATCAGGCACCTACCCTCCAGTGCAGGGAGAAGGAAGACAAGGGACGAAAAGAAGCTGGAACTGCTGTTTAAAGTACTGTAAATGGAGTAATTGTCAGGACTGATCAATTACTTTATATAAAATTGAATTGTCAAGGAGGATTCTCCCCTTGCGGAAGGAAGAAACAAAGTCCTTTATTCCTCATGATTTCAAGGATGAGGAAGGTCTTCTAAATTAAGGGAAGGGGGAAGTATAAAGAGAAGCCTTGGGGTGCCTGGGTGGCTCAGTGGGTTAAAGCCTCTGCCTTTGGCTCAGGTCATGATCTCAGGCACCTGGGATCAAGCCCCGCATTGGGCTCTCTGCTCAGTGGGGAGCCTGCTTCCCCCTCTCTCTCTGCCTGCCTCTCTGCCTACTTGTGATCTCTCTCTCTCTGTGTCAAATAAATAACATCTTTAAAAAAAGAAAGAGAGAGAGAGAGAGAGAAGCCTTATTACCAGGCCACTTAGCAGATGTGCTATGGGCACCTGCTATGTGCAAAGCTCTGAGCCAGGCCAAGGAAAAGCCCCACCTTGCCTGGGAGTTGCATGGGTGGAGAGGGTACCATGACATCCTGGCTTGTGCCCCACTGTGTCCCGGTCTCACACACTATTATAAGTTAGTCACATGTGTCTCTGAAATCCTCCTCCCCTTCCTTACCTTGTGGGGGGCCATCCCGGTGTGGTTAGCACGTTCTGCGCCTCGGGGCTCCCAGCCTCAACCATTCCCTTTCATTTCCCCTTCCCTCTTCCCCAAGCTCTTCTGTCTTAGTTCCTTCGGGCAGGAGAAGTTGCGCCTGGTTCTGCTCTTCCTGGGTGAATTTTGGCAAATCATCTCACTTCTTTGATTCTCAACTTTTCCTGTTAATCAGGAGAATAGTAATGCTTGTCTTGTATTGCGAAGATTCAATGAACGACGAATGTGAAATTAACTAACGCAAATCTTCATAAAGATTGTCACAGGTAGCAGGCACTGTGCTGAATGCTCTTTGGACTATATTCCAGGTCATCCTTCCAATGGCCAGTAATGCAGGTGTCATTTAGAGGTGGAGAAACTGAGGCTTAGAGAGGTTAAGTAATTTGTCCCCAGTTGTTGCTCATTTACTGGAAGTGTTCATATCTGAACTTACAATGGAATAGTCTTACTCTGAGGTCCATGTTGGTAACCATGGTGCCCCACTGCCTCTGGAAATGCCCCTGTGGAATGCTATGTCAGCAGGAGATCGTTTTAACAGATACACTAAACAGATAGTGCCTTTTGTTATTAGATTTGAAGGTACCAAAAATCGTATCATATACGTATAAAAAAATGCAGAACAATTAATTTACATAGAACCATAGGCCTTAGTGGGTGTCTGGGTGGCTCAGTGAGTTAAGCTTTGCTTTGGCTCCGGTCATGATCTCAGGGTCTTGGGATCAAATACCAGACTGGGATCCCTGCTCAGCAGGGAGCCTGCTTCTTCCTCTTCCCCTGCTCATGCTCTCTCTCTCTCTCTCTCTCTCTCGTTCACTCTCTCATTATCTCTCTTTCTCAAATAAAATCTTTAAGAAGAAGAACCACAGGCTTTAGAAATAAAAGGATCCTTGAGATGATCCAGGCTTATGGTTTACAAACTCTGCTTCTCAGAAGTCCCATACCAAGCTCCGCTTTTATCTCTTTTAAAATTTATTATTATTTCTAGGCAGCATTTTATCTGAAGAATAATTCTAGGGCTTACTTTTTTATAATTCACTATAATTTGGAGGGGAGCATTTTCCTGAAGCCATAAGAGATACTCAGACTCAAGTTTTCCTGACTTTCGGTCCAGGTCTCTCTTCACTCCCCAGTCCTATCTCTCAACATGAGGTGTCCAGTGTAGTAAATATTTGAGAATATTAAAAATAGATAATCAGGGCGCCTGGGTGGCTCAGTGGGTTAAGCCGCTGCCTTCGGCTCAGGTCATGATCTCAGGGTCCTGGGATCGAGTCCCGCATCAGGCTCTCTGCTCAGTGGGGAGCCTGCTTCCTCTTCTCTCTCTGTGCCTGCCTCTCTGCCTACTTGTGATCTCTCTCTGTCAAATAAATAAATAAAATCTTAAAAAAAATAGATAATCAAGGGAGACTTCTTCAAAGAAATATCTCAGGAAGGCACATAGGTCTGGCTGATCTAAGCAAAGGCATGGTAACCAGTAAAAAGTAATAAGGCATGGTAACAAATAATTGTAAGAGATTTGGAGATGGGCTTGAAAATAATGGCAGTGATGACTATTATGAAGTTGTCTTCTGTGGAAGTAAGCAGAGAAATACCATTCCATAAGGATCTTTTTAAGTTCAAGGATTTATTCATTTAACCATCAGTTGTAAAGCATCTACTCTATCCCTGTCACTGTACTCGGCAGAAGGACCACAAAGATGAAAAGACAGTGCCCCTGCACTCAAGAGGCTGGCTTACTGGAGTTGGGGGGGAGATGGCAGAGACACTGGTGTGGTGAGAGCAGTTCAGAGATTTACAGAGTCCTGGGGAAACTTGGAGAATGGACATCCTATCCTGCCCCCAGGAGGGAGAGAATGGTAGTCAGGTAAACTTCCTGGAAGATATAACATCCGAGAAGAATTCAAATCAAGGAGATCGACATCAGAGGACATTGTTCTAGCCTTAGATAAAATTGAATTTCATTTCTTTCTAATTTCTGCTGGAGCAGAGATGGGCCATCCAGTAAGGCTCCTTGACCATAAGCCACAAACTGATCAGCCCAGACCACATTGCCCCAGGGGTGCTGCTAACTAGAAGTTCTGCTTTCAATTATTATAAATAGTTTCTTAAGATGATTTCTTCTCATAGAGTCGAAAACAGCTATTCCTCAGAATCAGAGCCAGGTGGCATGCTTCTCAGTAATCACTTAGATCTCACGTCCCGTGATTTCTAAATAAGTGTACAAGATGGGAGCTGCACTACATAGCTAGTAGATGCTTGACAAAAAAAAAAAAAAAAAAATGAACTGCACTAGTAGTGGGCAGATAAATTGTTGAAACAAATGGAGCCCATGATACGGTGGCTGAAGTCCAGCAAAATGTATCACTCGTGAAACAGGGCAAACAGTCCAAGACATCAACCGCTTTCTTCTACTTGAGGAATCATGCCCCATACTCCTTCCTCTGAGATTCTGCTCCTCAGGGTCTCGGTCCTGAGGAGCCTGGGTGGCTCAGTTGGCTGAACATCAAACTGTGATTTCAGTTCAGGTCTTGATCTCAGGGTTGTGAGATGGAACCCCTCCCCAGGCACCATGCTCAGTGAGCATGGAGTCTGCTTCTCTCTCTCCCTCTCCCTCTGCCCCTCCCTGTACTTGTGCTCTCTCTCTCTCTCTAAAACAAACAAATAATAAATCTCAGGGCCTCTGTCTTTCTCTGTCCAATTAGAAGAAGGGGAAAGTAAGTGTGAACACTTTCTTAAAGAGCTATACCCAGGAAATGCCTAGGTGGCTCTGTTGGTTAAGTGACTGTCTTTAGCTCAGGTCATGATCCTGGGGTCTTGGGATTGAGCCCCATGTTGGGCTCCCTGCTCAGTGGGGAGTCCACTTCTCCCTCTCCCTCTGCTTGCTGCTCCTCCTAATTGTGCTCTCTCACTCTCTGTTAAATAAATAAGTAAATAAATGAATATCTTTTAAAAAGAGAGAGAGAGAGAGCTATACCCAAGACTGGCACATATGGGTTCCCTTCACGTTTTATTGGCCAAGATTTGTCACATCATCACATAGAACTTCTGGGGCTGATGGGAAATATAGTTCCAGGCTGAGTAACTTCTCCAGCCACAACTCTGTTGATACAGATGAGGAAGAGCTGGGTGGGCAGCTACTGTCTTCATCACATAGCTAGAAAGAAAGAAAATGGACCATCATAGAAAATCTAAGAATGTGACTAATAAGAGTGCTTCTGGGGCCCCTGGGTGGCCCAGTTGGTTAAGTGTCTGCCTTTGGCTCAGGTCATGATCCCAGGGTCCTGGGATGGAGCCCCATTTCAGGCTCTCTGCTCATCAGGGAGCCTGCTTCTGCCTCCCACTCTGTGATCTCTCTCGCTTTCACACTTTCTCTCTCAAATAAATAAAAAAAAATCTTGGGGAAAAAAAAAGAGTGCTTCCAGCTCCAGAATATTTTATAATTACTTGCTTGGTAATGTCAATACCTGAGCACATGTACCCTTAAACACTTCAGATAGAAGCCGGTGCAGAAATGGAAAACAGGGGAATATGATCAGGTGATTGTATGTTGCTGGTTTGTCAAAACCTTGGTTAATTTTTTTTTAAATATTTAAGAAATCTGACAACTAGATAAGTAATATTAACAGCAGTAAATCATGGGAAACTGTCAGAATTTTTCAATCAGAGCAATTTTTTCACACCAGCAAATTTTCTTCAATGTCTTTGCTATGCTAAATACTTTAGGGTAAAATAAAAAAAAGATACTGTGGGGCCACTTGGGTGGCTCAGCAAGTTGGGTGTGTGACTCTTGGTTTTGGCTCAGGTCATGATCTCTGGGTAATGATAATGAGGAATGTCAGGCCTCACATTCCATGGGGAGTATTTTTGAAGATCCTCTCTCCTTCTCCCTCTGCCCCTCTCCCCTACACTCTCTCTCTAAAATAAATAAATAAATATTTTTAAAAAAATGATGCTGTCATTTAAAAGTGTATGTACGTATATATGCAATTAGGAGTTAAATAGAAGTGATGCAACCCAAAGATACTGTTGATTGCTAAATGGATTACACAGAAAAAAGGTAGGTATGGTCTGAAGGCATAGAGAAAGCAGGATCTGAGCCAAGTCTTAAAGTGTAGGCGAAGTGTTGATAGGCATAATGGTTGGAGAGGCATTACGTGCATGAAAGTTCCTGAAGAAAATGAGACTGAAACGTATGTGAGGGACAGAGGGGAAAGCATTGTGAATGAAGACAGGGATAACAGTGATTCACTATGGTGGTGACAGTCCATGAGCAGGGTGAGGTGGAAAAAATAGAGTTAACCTTATGCTCTCTAGGTGGAAATGAGGAATGAGGTAGACAGTAGGGTGTAGCTTAAAAAGGCACACCTCTTTACTGAAACATTTCGAAATACCATTTAAAGATGTTCATAGTTAAATAGGTTAATTTGGGAACACCTGGCTGGCTCAGTTAGTAGAAAATGTGACTCTGTGTCTCAGGGTTGTTGTGAGTTCAAGCCCCATATTGGGCTTGGAGATAGATAGATAGTTGGATGGATGGATGGATAGATAGATAGACAGACAGATATAATTTGCTTATTGCAAATATTTGGGGTGTCTGGGTAACTCAGTCTGTTAAGCGTCAACCTTTGGCTCAGGTTATGATCCCAGGGTCCTGGGATTGGGCTCCACATCGGGCTCCCTGCTCAGAGGGGAGCCTGCTTCTCCTTTTCCCTCCCCCTGCTCCTGTGATCTCTATTTCTTTCTCTCTCTCTCTCTCAAATAAATAAATAATCCTTAAACTTTTTTTTTTTAAACGAAAGAATAGAAAACATTTGACTTCTTTTTTTCAAGTCTGGAATAGGCTTTAAGTTTTGAAGCCCTTGCAAAACACTTTAGGCTAAGATTAAGATTCTACTTAGCATGATGGTGATTGGCACGAGTCACTTAGGAAGTAGCCAATAAATGATCGAATTGCTAAATTGCTTGGTAAACCACTTCGCAGAATAACCACAGGGTATACAGAATTCAAATTTTGTAAAAAAAAAAAATATATATATATATATATATATATATTTATTTATTTATTTATTTAGAATGAGAGCACAAGCCAGGGGCGGGGCAGCAGGAGAGGGAGAGAGAGAATCTCAAGCAGACCTTGCACTGAACACTCAGCGCTGAGCCTGATGCAGGCCTTAATCTCACGACCCTGAGATCATGACCGGAACTGAAATTGAGAGTCAGACACTTAACCAGCTGAGCCACTCAGGCGCCCCAGGGTAGGCAGAATTCTAAAGATAGCTCCCAAGATGCCCGTCCACTGGTTATTCAATTGTGAAACTAATATAGTAACACTGTGAAGAGATTCTGAAAATGTAATTACAGTCTCAAGTTAGTTGACCTGAAGGTATGGAGAGCCCTTTCAAGCTGAGCTTTTCATCTGGTGGGTAGCAGAAGAGGAAGTTAGAGAGACTGGAAGTGAAGGACAGCATGTGCCATTGCTGGCTTTGAAGATGAAGGAGACCATGTGAGAAGGAGTGTGGGTAGCTTCTAGAAGCAGACAGTGGCCCTAGATGACAACCAGCAAGGAAATGGGGACCCCAGTCCTAAGATTCCAAATTCTACCAATAACCCAAATGATGATGTAAGCAGATTCTTTCTGAGAGCCAACAAGCAGACTGGCTAGAGCCCAGTCTAGCCAACACTTTGATTTTGACCTCTTGAGACTCTAAGCAGAGGGCCCCGCTGAGCTGGCCAGACTTCTGACCTACAGAACTATAAGCTAATAAATGAGTGTTGTTTTGAACTGCTAAATTCACAGTGACTTGTTACATAACAGTAGAAAACTAATATAAATGGATACCTGAATTCAATTTAAGCAGAGGTTGTATACTTCAAGACTCCGTTCTAATCCTCTGTGAAAACTCCTAATCCCCGCCAGAGTGATCTTTTTCTCGTCTCTACTCCTATAGGACTTCATTTTTATCATTCTGGAGTTAGCTAGCACGTATTGCTTGGCACTGTGTGTACCCGACCTTCCTTTTGCCGCTAGATGGTAAGCTCCATGATGGGAAGAATCAGCTCTTTACAGTTTCTCCTTCTAAAAGTCTAGGAATGTCGGAGAAGGTAGTGGCCAAGCCAGGATTTGGAGAATTTTCTGTCCACAAAACCAAAGGTGAGAAGGAGCAAATGGCTCTTGTTTTCTCTCGGTAAATAAGACTGAAACCATATCCAGTTGCTAAGATCAAGGTTACCCATCTGCTGGGAGTGCTAACCTGACCGGGGTGCTCTCGCTACGTAATGGGCAAACCAGAATGACTGGTCTGACTCAGAAAGGTATCACTGAGACCCCTTCCAGTGATGAGTCTGTTTTATTCTTCGTGCCAGTTATAATCCCACAACCACGGCTCCAGCCTGCCCCCAGTTTGCTGTGGAGCCAATGAGCTTGGCAGGGTGATCAGACCTGACTTACAAAAGACAGTGTTCTTTTCTTAGGTAATTATGTGAAAACAGACTTACTAGCCTCTAGGTGCCTTTATTTCTAAGAAACTCCTTAAAGCAGGTGTATTTCTCATTTGGGTGGATTTTTTCATAAACTCTTACCTTTATGCATGACCCACTAATGCAAATAAATTCTAAAAGCACATTTGATACAGCTGTAGACTGATTCCGTAACATGTTAGTAATGTGTTCCTGCAGTTCTATAAGAAGGCAGAGAGCCTACTCCAGAGCTAAGAAGTCATTTCTCTTTCATTCCCCCTAAGGTGGCAAAGGAAAGATGATCCCCTTTTGAGGCACCCTATGGTGCAAGAAGGAGTGATCAGAGGATCCCTGAAATAGAAGTTTGCTTGGGACCAGATTTTACCCTGAAGATGGAATGCCCGATTTTCAGAAACTCTCATGACATTCAATGGTGATTTTTTAGTTAAGGTTCAGAAACTAAATCGAATGCAAGTTTGGAAGAGATTTTTCAGATAAAAAAGATTTTTTAAATTGACTAGCAATATTTTTACCGGCATCATGCATGCTGCAATGCCCTTTTATTTCTAGCTTGAGCTAGCTTCCCCTTTTCCAGTTTTGCAATAATTCAGAAAGTCTCCTAAAGTCCTCCTGCTCAGCAGCACCACCACCCCAACATTCAAGTCCAAATCTGGGATATTCCCCTTCAAAATATCTTTCAAAACCATTCTCAGGGTGCCTGGCGGGCTCCATCACTAGAACCTCTGACTTTGGATCTTGGGGCCATGAGTTCGAGCCCCACATTGACTGTAGAGATAACTTAATACATGCATACATAAATAGCATTCTGTTTCTCCATACTTCTCCTTGCTGCCTTGGTTAGGGTCACCAGTATTCCAGCCTTTCTCTCCCGTACACCAGACCCGGGTGATTTTTCTAAAACATCAATCCAGTTCTGTTTCACTTAAAATTCTCTGTTGCACTGCTGTCAGAGCACTTGACATGCCCAAGCCAGATTGGTTGTGCTTTTGTTTCACCAGCCTTGTCTTCCCTTTCATCCTCTTTATTTCTTCACTGCTTTCTCAAAGAAAATCGCCACTTGGGGTGCCTGGGTGGCTCAGTTGGTTAAACATCTGCCGTAGGCTCAGGTCATGATCCCAGAGTCCTGTGATCAAGCCCACATCGGGATCCCTGCTTAGCAGCGAGTCTGTTTCTCCCTCTCACCCTCACCCAACTCATGCACGCGCGCTCTCTCTCTCTCTTGCTCTCAAATAAACAAAGAAAATCTTAAAGAAAGAAAGAAAAAGAAGAAAGAAAAGAAAAAAAAATCTCCACCTACTTAAATTACAGATTCCTGGGTCCTGTCTGAGGTCTACAGAATCAGAAACGAGGGGATGTGGGACCAGAAATCTGCACTGCTAAGGTCCGCAGTGATGCTCAGGCAACATGGCAGTTTTCCAAACTAGTTCTTCAATGTCCCACATTCTCTCTTCTTCATACCTTTGTGCTTGGTGCCCTGACAGACACTCATACTTCTTTGCCTAGCTGATTTTGGATTGTGCTTCAAGAATTGTTCTATAAGCGGGACGCCTGGGTGGCTCAGTTGGTTAAGCGGCTGCCTTCAGCTCAGGTCATGATCCCAGTGTCCTGGGATGAGTCCCACATCAGGCCCCTTGCTCGGCAGGGAGCCTGCTTCTCCCTCCGCCTCTGCCTGCCACTCTGTCTGCCTGTGCTCGCTCTCACTCCTCTCTCTCTCTCTGACAAATAAATAAATAAAATAAAAAAAAATAAAAAGGATTGTTCTATAAGCTCTTTAAGGGGCGCCTGGGTGGCTCAGTCATTAAGCAACTGCCTTCAGCTCAAGTCATGATCCCAGGGTCCTGGGATTGAGCCCCACATCACGGGCTCCCCGCTCAACAGGAAGTCTGCTCCCTCTCCCACTCCCCTTTCTTGTGTTCCCTCTCTCACTGTGTCTCTCTGTCAAATAAATAAATAAAATCTTTAAAAAAAATAAAAATAAAAGCTCTTTAAGAGTCACCTTTAGGAAGCCTGTCCTGACTCCCTGGGCTGCATTGCTCTGAAGGCAAAGAATTGCCATTTGTTATTGCTGCCTGTTACCTGTCTCTCCCGCGGCCAGGTAGGCTGTTTACAGGTAGGGGCTGTTTCTTTTTTCTTTTCTTTTTTTAAAAAATATTTTTATTTATTTATTTATTTATTTATTTATTTGTCAGAGGGATAGAGAGAGCACAAGCAGGGGGAGCAGCAGGCAAAAGGAGAGGGAGAAGCAGGCTCCCCACTGAGCAGGGAGCTGATGTGTCCCTCAAGCCCAGGACTCTGGGATCATGAGTGAGCCGAAGGCAGATGCTTAACCCACTGAGCCACCCAGGTGTCCTGGGGCTGTTTCTTTCATCTCTGTCCCCAGAGCCTGGCAGAGTCCTGGGAATGTACAGTTTTCAGCTCTTAGTAGGAAAACCATAATCTGATACAAGAGCTAAAAATGAAAAGGAGTTCTTAAACGGAGGGAATTCGTGCTTTTCTCTAATAGAGAGTCATGTATGCTAACTGTCGCCTTATAGATGAAAACTATAGATGTAGATGAACTTTGAATTTCTTCCTCATGGTGTCCTGAGCTCTGATGCACTTTGCTATGGGAAAGATGAATTCATCCAAGAGTCAGGCAGTCCTGGGCTCACACCTCAGTCCTGCCAATTACCAGCTGTGTGATTTCAATCAAGTTGCTTAATTCTCATTATGTGAGACAGAAAAGTCTCTTACACATGCAGAGGAAATAATACATCTACTCCTAGAGGGAAAATGGGCGGTAGTGAAATAAAATATGTAAGACATGGCAGGTAGTGAAAAAATGCTTATTCTTTCTCATTTACTCTCAGAAAGGAGCTTAGAGGGGTGCCAGGTAGCTCAGTTGTTAAGGGTCTGCCTTTGGCTCAGGTCACAATCCTGGGGTCCTGGGTTCAAGCCCCACATCGAGCTCCCTGCTCAGCAGGAAGTCTGTTTCTCCCTCTCCCACTCCCTCTGCTTGTGTTCCTTCTCTTGCTGTGTCTCTCTCTGTCAAATAGAATCTTAAAAAAAAAAAAAAAAAAAGAAAAGAAAAAGAAAGGAGCTTAGATTGTTACTGAGTTTCTACTGCATGTCAAGTATTTTATTGGATATTGGGGATGGAAGAAGAATGCAAAAATATACATAGAATAATGTCTTCTTATTCAAGATACAGTGTTTTAAAAGAGCTTATGATGTATTAAGGATTATAAATAAACTCATAAATCAATTTTATTAATTTTTTAAAAGATTTTATTTATTTGGGGTACCTGGGTGGCTCAGTGGGTTAAAGCCTGTGCCTTTGGTTCAGGTCATGGTCCCAGGGTCCTGGGATCGAGCCCCACATCAGGCTTTCTGCTCAGCGGGAAACCTGCTTCTTCCTCTCTCTCTCTCTCTGCCTGCCTCTCTGCCTACTTGCGATCTCTGTCTGTCAAATAAATATATAACATCTAAAAAAGATGGATTCGAGCCCCAAGTCACCAAATAGAGGAGAGCTTCACCAACCTTCTTTGGACTTTTTACATCTAAAAAAGATGTTATATATTTATTTGACAGACAGAGATTGAAAGTAGGCAGAGAGGCAGGCAGAGAGAGGAGGATGCAGGCCCCCTGCTGAGCAGAGAGCCCGATGTGGGGCTCGATCCCAGGACCCTGGGACCATGACCTGAGCTGAAGACAGAGGCTTAACCCACTTTGCCACCCAGGCACCCCAAATTTTATTAATTTTCGTAGAAAAACAAGATCTCAGCTACAAAGAGATTGCTAGCTGCCTTCCAGAATTCATCTCTCCTTATTCCACAGAGATAGAACCAACCCCTCCATGTAAGTCAAATACATGGCTACTTGGAAAAAATATATATATATGATGTTTCCCAACCTCCTTCACTATTAAATGTGATCATTTGCTAAGGTTCTGACTAATGGGATATGAATATAGCATGAGAAAATTCCAGAAAACATCCTTAAAGAGAGGGAAGCTGCTGTCTCTCTCCATTTTCACCTTCCTGCTGATGGGCTGGGACCTTGACGGTTGGAGCTAGAGAAGTCATCTTGGGCCATAGCAGAGAAGCTGTTTATTGAGGATGGAGAAGACACAGAAATCCAGAAGGTCCCCATTGATCCTATGATACCATCATACTAGCCCCAAATTGCCTGTATTTATTTGAGACACAAGTAACATTTAATCCACTATTGTTTGGCTTTTCTTCATTCACAGCTGAAGTTAATCCTAACCAATACAAACCAATACTGATGCATAAAACTTCAAGCCATCTTCAAGTTTTTAATGGAAAAAGTCTTATGTTATTATGATAAATGAGAACAATGCAGGAAACCAAACAGTATGTGAAAATACATGGAGGATAGAAATAGAAAGGAAATATGCCAAATTCTTAATTTTTTGGTTTAAGATAGTACAATATGTGGTAGGGTTTTTTCCCCCCTGTTTCATGTTTTTCAGTACTTCCCCAATTTTTTTAACACAAAAATTTGTATTTTCCATTTTTTTAAAAGATTTTATTTATTTACTTGAGAGAGAGAGAGAGCATGAGAAGAGAGAGGTCAGAAGGAGAAGCAGACTCCCCGCTGAGGAGGGAACCTAGTGCGGGACTCGATCCCAGGACTCCAGGATCATGATCTGAGCCGAAGGCAGTAGCTTAATTAACTGAGCTACCCCTGTGAAAATACAGGCGCCCCTGTATTTTCAAGTTTTGAATGGATATGCATTTGAGCTCAGTTGGTAGCAACCACTGAACATATTTAGTGTTTTCTTAAATAAACTTAACAGTATTTTTTTTTCAAGATTTTGTTTATTTATTTGACAGAGAACACGAGCCAGGGGAGAGGTGGAGGGAGAGAGAGAAGCAGGCTCCCTGCTCAGCAAGCAGTCTGCTTCTCCCTCTCCCTCTGCCCTACCCCATGGCTCCTATACGCTCTCACTCTGCTCTCTCTCTCTAATAAATAAATAAATAAAATATTTTTGAAAAAATAGCTTTGGTGGGAGCAACCCCCCCCCCCCAGTTTTCAGAAAAAGAAGACAATAGCCTGGAGGAGTGTGTGTGTGTGTGTGTGTGTGTGTATTGGAAGGGACAGGATGATTATTGAGGAAAGGTCTTTTTTTTTTTTTTTTTTTTAGATTTCATTTGTAAGTAATGTCTACACCCAACATGGGTCTTGAACTTGCAACCCCAAAATCAAGAGTCACATGCTCTGCCAACTGAGCTAGGCAGGCGCCCCCAGGGAGTGTCTTAAGGGATAGTCTCTAACTTAGGCGTGGATACAAAAAGTGTTCTGGAATAGATATGAATTCGAGTAGTAAAATGTTCAGCTTTCCTTAACGCTTTCCTAAGATTGCTCAAGAGTTTGTTTTCACTAGAAATTATATTTTAACAGAAGTGTAAAGTAGTTCCATGCTCAATGATGAAAGCAAAACCATAAATCTCAAGAGGACGGAAAGTAACGCAAGGAGAGAGGTCAGCGTGTTTTTTTAAACAATGGGAAGAATTCCCATTTGTTTGTAATTAAATACTAATAAAGTCCTACTTTCCACAAAGGGATAAATACGTCTGTTATTACTCTAAGAGACAATCTGAGTAACTGGGAAACTAATTTGTTTTAACCATGTTTTTGACAAGTTACTTTTGTGTCAGAAGAAGAGTTCACCCAATATTCCATATGCTTCCCCAAATTTCCCAGCCTCCTCTGTTGTCGGGTTAGGGCCACGTGACTAGTTCTTTGCGGGAGACAGAGCAGAAGTGATATGTTGTGTGCTCCTTCTGGTCTGAGATTGGGAGTAATGGGAATGGAACCACATATTGAAATGGTGGTCTCACAAGAGATAAAGCCTGGATTCGAGCCCTAAGTCACCAAATAGAGGAGAGCTTCACCAACCTTCTTTGGACTTTGAATAAGAAATAACTTTTGGGGGGCACCTGTCTGGCTTAGTCAGTGAGCGTGTGACTTTTGATCTCAGAGCTATGGGTTCAAGTCCCATGTTGGGTGTAGAAATTATTTAAAAATAAAATCTTAAAAAAAAAAGAGAGAGAGAAAGAAATAGGGGCACCTGGGTGTCTCAGTCAGTTAAGCGGCCAACTCTGGATTTTGGCTCAGGTCATGATCCCGGGCTCCTGGGATCATGCCCTGCGTCAGGCTCTAGGCTCAATGGTGAGTCTGCTTGGTGGTTCTCTCTCTCCTTCTATCCCCCACTCCCCCTCCACACACGCCCTCTCTAAAATAAACAAATAAATCTTTTAAAAAAATAAATAACTTTTTGTTGTGTTAAACGAATGTATTCCTTTGCAAGGGCTTCCTTAACAGAATGCCACATACTGGGTGGCTTAACCAAGAGAAATGTATTTTCTCATGGTTCTGGAGGCTGGAAGTTAAAACTAAGATATCTGGCAGGTGTGGAATCTCCTGAAGCCTCCCTCCTTGGCTTGCAGATTGCCACCTTCTTGCTGTGTTGCCTCATAGCCTTTTCTCTGTGTGGGTGTTTGGTGTATCTCCCTGGTGTTTGGTATCTCTTCCATCTTCTTCTGAGGACACCAGTCACAGTGGAGTAGGGCCCCACCCTAATGGCCTCAAATTTAATCACCTCTTTACGGACCTCTAAATATGGTACAAACAAAGGTACTGGACAGTGGGACTTCAACATATGATTTTTGCAGGACACAGTGCAGCCTTAAGGGTCACTGAGAATTCAGGATTTGTTTTGTTATCACAGCATAGCTTATCCTGACCAATGCAGTTTTTCTGGGAACAGGAATGAAGAAGATATGTTTGCTTTGAATGTATGAATTTATGTTACTATATGTTGATATGTGTGTATATATGTGTGGAAGTGTGTGGATGTGATATACAGAGCATCACAGTCTCTGAATGACTTACAAGATACCAAGATATTGTTCCCCTTATCCTTGGGATACCTGGGTAGGTGCTCAGGGCTAGAAGCCTCTAGACTGTACAGTTCAGTCATGAGCAGACTCCTCTGTTTACCCAGCATACTGTACAATTATATTCTTCTATGTGTGCAGTGGTTTTTAAAAAGATTAAAAAGTACTTTGGGGGCACTTGGTATCTCAGTGGGTTAAGCATCTGACTCTTGATTTTGGCTCAGGGCATGATCTCAGGGTCTGATATCGCACCCCATTTCTGGTTCTTTGCTGAGCACAAATCCTGTTTGAGATTCCCTCTTTCCCTAACCTGCTGCCCCTTCCTACTCCACGCCACGCTCTCTCACTCTCTCTTTCTAAAACAAATAAATCGTTTTTAAAAAGGTAAAAAATCTTTTATTCACTGTGAATAATTATATATCATGTCAATATATGTATTTTATGAATTTCCCCCATCTTACGGAATATAGGGAAAATTTATGGAGAAAATAAGTGCCAAGCACTGTTCTAATACATATAATTTAAATGAGTATACATGTATTAACTCATTATATTCTCAGGGGGCCCAGGTGGCTCAGTTGGTTAAGCATCTGTCTTAGGCGCAGGTCATGATCGAGCCCTGCGTCAGGCGTCCTGTGAGTTAGTCTTCCTCTTTCTCTCTCTCTCTCTCTGCCCCTCCCCACTTCTCATTCTTTCTCTCTCAAAAAAATAAAATCTAAAAGAAAAAAAACCAACAACTCATTTTATTCTCAAAATAACCCTCCAAAATTCATACTGCTACTATCCCGCTTTGCAGATGAGAAGACTGAGGCGTACCTGAATTAAAGACTTTCCCAAGATTACACAGATGGTAAATAATGGAGCCAAAATTTAAACCCAGGCAGCCTGATTTCTAGTCTTTCCGAAGGAACACTTAAAGACATTGCCATTTTTAAGCAAAAAAAAAAAATTTTTTTAATCTATGAATTTCATGGTTGGATTTGTGATTTTGCTTTTTTTCCCCTTATGTCTACTATGCAGTGGTTGTGTCAAGTTTTCTCTTTGATTCCTTTTAAGAGTGATTGTGTTGGTTTAGAAACAAATGAAAATCCTTGCCCTGAAAAATGGTGTACCCCAAAACATGAGAAAACACAGTGTGAGCAGGGGATCAATGCTGTAATTCCAATCAACTCAACTCAGCAATGTATGCTGAGTGCTGGTGATACAGGACAGACTAAGATGACTTGCCATTCCTTGACTTGTAGGCCCCAGCCATCATAACTTAGGGATTTATGGTACGTTAGTGAAGTAGAAAGGCTTAAGAACCATGGTGGTTTAGATCAATACCCAGCTACGAAGGAGAAACTTAGAAATTAAAACCAAAAATTTTAAAATATGCAATCATTCATTTAAAATAATAACAGGGGCACCTGGGTGGCTCAGTGGGTTAGTGCCTCTGCCTTCAGCTCAGGTCATGATCTCAGGGTCCTGAGATCAAGCCCCACATCGGGCTCTCTGCTCAGCAGGGAGCCTGCTCCCCCCCACACACGCCTGCCTCTCTGCTTCCTTGTGATTTGTCTGTCAAATAAATAAATAAATAAAATCTTAAAAAAATAAAATAAAATAATAACAAACCTATTATATGCTAACAAAAATAATGTGTTTTTTTAAAGATTTTTTTAAAAATTTTATTTGACCGAGAGAGAGAGATCACAAGTAGGCAGAGAGGCAGGCAGAGAGAGTGGGGGAAGCAGGCTCCCCGCTGAACAGAGAGCCGGATGCGGGGCTCGATCCCAGGACCCTGGGATCATGACCTGAGCCGAAGGCAAAGGCTTAACCCACTGAGCCACCCAGGCACCCCCGTTTTATGAAAGATAATTATTTCCAAAGCAAAAACAGTTTTTGGAGGGAAGAATGGTGTTGGTTTTGTTGTGGTTGCTGTTATTTTGCTCATCTCCATAATGTCATGCTTAATAGAAGACAGACTCTAATATCTGCTTCTGCATTCAGTCTGCTGTGAAAGGTATGGGTTGAAAAACATGAAGAAAATCTGGCCTCACACAGGAGGCACCTGGCTGGCTCAGTCCATTGAGCATGTGACTCTTGATCTCAAGGTCATGAGTTCAAGCCCCACGATGGAGGTAGAGTTTTTTGTTTGTTTGTTTGTTTGTTTGTTTGTTTAAGGTAATTACAAGAGGAAGAAATGCAGATATACTGAAAGGTCCATGTTAGAAGGGGTGCCTGGTTGAGGCAGTCAGTAGAGCATGTGACTCTTTTTTTTAAAATTTATGACAGCGAGAGATAGCGAGAGAGGAAACACAAGCAGGATGGACCTAGAGAGGGAGGAGCTCCCACGTTGGGCCTGGAGATTACTTTAAAAAGTAATAACAAATAGATAGATAGATAAATAAATTTTTAAAAATCTGGCCTCAAGCAGGTAACTGGAAAAAGAAGAGGATTTTTTTTTTTTTAAACATATAATGTGGTATTAGCCCCAGGGGTACAGGTCTGTGAATCATCAGGCTTACACACTTCATAACACTCACCATAGCACATACCCTCCCCAATGTCCATAACCCAACCACCCTCTCCCTACACCTCCACCCCCACCCCCGCCAGCAACGCTTAGTTGGTTTTGTGAGATTAAGAGTCTCTTATGGTTTGTCTCCCTCCTGATCCCATCTTCTTTCATTTTTTCCTTCCCTACTCTCCAAACCCCCCACGTTGCCTCTCAAATTCCTCATATCAGGGAGATCATATGATAATTGTCTTTCTATGATTGACTTACTTTGCTCAGCATAAGCTGAGCCTTATGGAACACTCTAGTTCCATCCAAATCATTGCAAATGGCAAGATTTAATTTCTTTTGATGGCTGCATAGTATTTCATTGTATATATGTACCACATCTCCTTTATCCATTCATCTGTTGATGGACATCTAGGTACTTTCCATCGTAGTTTGGCTATTGTGGACATTGCTGCTATAAACATTCAGGTGCACGTGCCCTTTCAGATCACTGCAATTGTATCTTTAGGATAAATGCCCAGTAGTGTGATTGCTGGTTTGTAGGGTAGCTCTATTTTCAACTTTCTGAGGAACCTCCATGCTGTTTTCTAGAGGGGTTGCACCAGCTTGCATTCTCACCAACAGTGCAGGAGGGTTCCCCTTTCTCCGCATTCTCGCCAGCATCTGTCGTTTCCTGACTTGTTAATTTTAGCCATTCTGAGTGGTGTGAGGTGGTATCTCACTGTGGTTTTGATTTGTATTTCCCTGATGCCAAGTGATGTGGAACACTTTTTCATGTGTCTGTTGGCCACCTGGATGCCTTCTTTGCAGAAATGTCTGTTCATGTCCTCTGCCCATTAAAGAAGAGGGTCTTAATAGGCTTTTCAGATGATGATGGATATTCTTTGATATTACACCAAAACTTGACAAGTTGTAGTTTCTTAAAAGTTATTTATGCAAAAAAAAAAAAAAAAAAAAAAGTTCTTGTAATGTGAGATCTGGTCTTTTCCCCTATCTCATGAATGGATCTCTTACCAGTGCATGATTCTATAAGATCATGCATTTTCATTCAGAAAATAATGGTTCATTGAGTTATTCATGTCTTTGTAATGTTGACACATAACATTCTACAAAACCCCCAAAATCACATTCATTAATATCACCACGGATGTCACCGGGAAGGTCTTTAAATACTGGGAAGCTGTCAGGGTCACAGTGGCAGATACAAGGTTCCTAAAATTCGAATATTAGTGTGAAGGCTCGAATTTTATCACGGGCAACAAATACCGGCAATTGTTTTCTTTGAAGTGACAGGCCCACTTTGTTCATTTTTTAAGAAAATATCTGCCAAATACCCAGGTTTGAATACTATAATTTGTCTACCAGTCATTCTTTTAAGTCAAAACAGAGCTCCATGAAAAAGCACTTGGTTCCTTGCAATTCGAAGAACAAGTGCTTTTCCTCAAGCTATCCCCCCGCTTCAGTACGCAGCACATGTGTACCTCCTATTTCATTACACGTAGTGTTAAAAATACATGAACTCAGGGGTGCCTGTGTGGCTCAGCCCGTTGAGTCTCTTGGTTTCGGCTCTTGGTTTCAGCTCAGGTCATGATCTCAGGGTCCTGAGATCCTGGGGAATCTGCTTGAGATTTTTTCTCTCCCTCTGCCTCCTCCTACTCGTGCTCTCTTTTTCTCTCTAAAATAAACAAATCTTTAAAAAAAATATGTGTACTAACAAAAATGTACTCGTGAGTCAATATTTAATAAAATTAGGAATTTTTATTATTTCAGGGCACCTAGGTGGCACAGTGGCTCAGGTCACGACCCAGGGTCCTGGGATCAAGTCCTATATCGGGCTCCTTGTTCTCCCTCCCCCATTTCCCCTGTTTGTGCTCTCTCACTCTTGCTCACTCTGTTTCTCAAACCAATAAATAAAATCTTAAAAAAGTTTAAAAAAAGAATTTTCACTATTTCACCAAGAACATTCTTCTTTTTTTTTTTTTTTTAATATTTTATTTATTTGAGAGAGAGAGAATGGGAACAAGGCGGAGGGTAGGGAGACAGGGAGAGAGAGAATCTCCAGCAGACTAGGCACTAAGCACAGAGTCCATCTCAGGACTCGATCTCACAACCCCAAGAGCACATCCTAAACCAAAATCAAGAGTCTGATGCTCAACCGACTGAGCCACCCAGAAGCTCCTCCCCAAAGACATTCTTAAGTGAAACTGGCATCTTACTTTTAATTTACTTACTTACTTACTGGTGGTGTTTGGCAGTGAGTAATATAAAGGTTATTGTTACCCTATGGCCCAGCTGTATTCATTTGTCTAAGACATCAGCAGTTTTACCCACCATGCTTCTCTACCATCAGTGCAAATGTCCACATAATGAAAAAGACAAATAATGTCTTAATATTACTAGGAAAATAGTTTTGGGTGCCTGGGTGACTCAGTGGGTTAAGCGACTGCCTTCAGCTCAGGTCATGATCCTGGAGTCCTAGGACCAAGTCCTACATTGGGCTCCCTGCTCAGCAGGGAGTCTGCTTCCCCCTCTGACCCACCCCCCCTCTCATGCTCTCTCTCATTCTCTTTCACATAATTAAATAAAATCTTAAAAAAAAAAAAAAGAAAGAAAGAAAATAGTTTTGACCTCAAGGATCTCTTGAAAGTGTTTTGGTGACAGGGGAGGCAGATAATGTTTGAGAACATCATCACAGAAAATAACTGTATTTACTCACAAAGAATATTTGACATCCAAAACAGAATCCTGGAGTAGATCACTGGTTATCATATATGTCCTTGTAATACGGTAACTACTACAAAAATCACAGAATGAGGAAAGGATTTTGTACTAATTTAGCTTTTACAATGAATATGCTAAAAAAAAACAAACTTAGAGTCAAAAGATTAGAGATTTTATAGTTAGCTTAGTTACTTGTATTATTGTTTTCAAGCATTAGAAGGTCTATTAGTGAGGTAGATTTTTTTTCTCTCTCTTCTTTATTCTCTAAAAAATAATGACATCAGTGGGAGAAGATCTGAATAAACATCTCTCCAAAGAAGACCTACAAATGGCTAATAAATAAAAAACAAAACAAAACAAATGGCTAACAAGTATATGAAAAGATGCTCAACACCATTAGTCATCAAGGATATACAAATCAAACCCACAATGAGATACCACTTCATACCCACTAAATGGCTAGAAATCAATAAGTCAGATAATGACAAGTGTAGGTGAAGATGAGGAGAAATCAGAACTCATACAGAGCTGGTGAGAATGTAAAATTGTCCAACTACTCTTGGAAAAAGGTTTAGTGGTTCCTCAAACACTTAAACAGAAGGTATAATCTGGTAATTCCATATCTAAGTATATATCCGAGAAAATTAAAAATGTAGGCTTACACAAAAACTTACATGTGAATGTTCATAGGAGCCTTATTGAGAATAGCAAAAATGTGAAAACAACTCAAATGTCCATCAACAGACACATAAATAAGCAAAATGCAATATAACCATGCAATGGAATATGATTTGGCCTTTAAAAAGGAATGAAGAGCAGGTTTGTTCTGTAACATGGATGAACCTTGACTACATTAGCTAACTGAAAGAAGCCAACCAAAGAAGACCACATATTATATGGTTCCACTTACATGAATGTCTGGAATATGGAAATCAATAGAGACAGAATGTTAATTAGCAATTACTTGATGGAGAGAGGGGAAATAAAGACTGTGCAGGAGTAGAGAGTTGATAGCTAAAGGATAGGGGTTTCTTCTTGAGATGGTGATGACAATGTTCTAAAATTAACTGTGGTGATGGTTACACTTATCTGTGAATATACTAAAAGCCATTAAATTGTACAGTGTAAATGGGTGAATTGTATGGTATGTTAATTACATCTCAAAAAAACTTCACCCTCAAATTAATTGAGTTATAGGAAAAATTATAAGAAAACATTTTAGAGCAATAATTTTGTAGAGAAGGAGTCTGAAACCCCAGAAAGAGAGGTAGTTGACCTGAAGTCCTACAAAAGCTGGGACAGGAACCTGGGTTTATGGTCCCGGCAGTGGAGTGCATTTCATTCCCTGGAATAGTATTACAATACCCCTTTCACTTCCAGAAGAAAATTCTAATGATCATACCAAAAGCATTCAAACTGGAGTCAGCCTAAGAGGTAAAAAGAAAGTGTCTACAAGAAAAGTGCTCTATCTACAATTCTGCTTTGAACAATGTCCCCCTTTGTGGAAAGAAATGGGAAATGGAGCAGAGTGAGAGAGGAGAACTAGAATTCACCTTCTTGCTTTAAACACTAAACCATGGGCGGGATTCTAAGTAGTCACACCAGTTGCCTAGGCTTTTGCCAACTCCTTTAAAAATAGCCATTCGTAAGAATAGTAAGCACAAGATGTAGCACAGAGGGTTGGGTGGGTCCCCAGGCTAGTTAATATCACACCACTCATGGCCAGACATATTGTACCAGACAGCTTGATACTTTTCTTACAAATGATTTGGTTCCACTGCTAGTCTGTGTGAGAGAGAACTATGGGGATTCCTCTGATTTGTGTCCTATTTTTGAGTTTCAATCTGCTTTAATGTAGTAACCCATCTGATGCTCGGAACCGTCACTGTGAAATCAATAGGGTAGGTATTATTAGCCCCATTTTGCAGATAGGAAATTATTTTTAGATAAGTAGGACAAGGTTTATTATCATCTTCATTTTATGAATGAAGAGTTTTATTTTACACAGTGTGATATAAATAGCTGCAAGAAAGGACGTAAACCTGTAGCTGGTGCATGAAATTTGGAGAACTAAGACTGGAGAACAGGGGTGCCTGGCTGGTTCGGTTGGTGGAGCATGCTATTCTTGATCTTGGGGTTGTAAGTTCAAACCCCATGCTGGATGTTCAAATTACTCAAAAATAAGACCCCAAAAAAGGAAGAGACTGGAGAACAAGGGAGCAAAATATACAACTGGGATACTCGTGGAAATGACAGATTTATTACTGCTTTGTGTTTATTGCACTTGTGTAAACTGCTTTTAGACAGATCAGATGCAGATCCAGACCCTGGACCTGCAAGCTCTGGTCTGCAATAGAATGGTTGACTGTGCTGCCTCCTTGCACAACTCCAGGGGGCCTCATTCACATAGAGGTGACACCATCGCCATAACATTGGATGTAAATGGTGGGTATCCCCCAGAATTAGCAAAGCAGATTCTGGGCCCTGAATAAGAGATGCTATGAAATATCATATACAGTAGGGCCACTGGCTGGCCCAGTCACTAGAACATGTGACTCTTGATCTTGAGGTCATAAGTTTAAGCCCTATGTTGCTGTAGAGATTACTTTAAAAAAAAATTTTTTTTTTAAAGGATATCACAGGCATGCATCAGACAAATCTTGAGACAGGGAAATTGAAGGGACCCCATTAAAAAGCTGTGTTTTTCCTTTGCTCTTTTTCTGGCTTCTATTCTTGCTAGGACCTGTACCCTCAACTCCCCACCCTACACATGCCCTATAATTCAAACAACATATGTCCTCCTTGTAAGTGACAAAGAGATAATGATATTTTGGAGTATTCTAGGACTATAGAGACCATCTAAGGAATGAAGGGTCATAAACGTTCTCTAAGATCAGCGACTCCAAACACCTTGATGCCAAGATGCCTGACTTCAGGGAATGAATGACTTACAAAGGACACCTGGACCCTGTCCTTGTTCTGACCCATTCCTGAATGCCTCAAAGGACACTTACACCAGACCACAATAAAACCCCAGGCCCCAAGCAAAGACGAGATTCATGCTCTTTCTATTTCCGAGTCTTCCAGTACTCTGTATGTATGGATGGATGGATCTATCAGTATAGATATACAGATATCTCTTCAGTAAACGCTGATTTCATCTCCTGCTGGCTCACATCTGACTTCAACTTTTGAAAAGTGACGGACCTCTTGGCTAGTCCTGCGGGACCCCTCTGGGTGGTTGGACACCTCCTGCTGGCATCAGTTTCAAGGCTCATCGCGAATTCCACCTTCTCCATGAAATCTTCCCCAATAACTTCTGCCCTAACAGTCCATTATATGCATTCTCTATTTTGGCATTTAAAAAATATTCCAGGGGCACCTGAGTGGCTCAGTGGGTTAAGCCTCTGCCTCCGGCTCAGGTCATGATCCCAGGGTCCAGGGATTGAGCCCTGCGTTGGGCTCTGCTCAGCGGGAAGCCTGCTTCCTCCTCTCTGTCTCTGCCTGCCTTTCTGCCTACTTGTGATCTCTGTCAAATAAAGAAATAAGAAGCCATTAAAAAAATATATTCCATTTTAACTGTAATTTATCTTTTTATATTATTCTTCCATTTTTCATCCTTAAGTAGCTGGTTCCTGTTAAGCTTCATCTCCTTCAAAAGATTCTAACTCTTTGAGGGTAGAAACCGTATTATTTTCCATTTCTTTATGATCCAAAGTGATCATGGTTCATGGTAATAAGTACAATAGCTAATAAATGAATCAGTCAGTTCAACTTCAGAATTTGAGTCATTAGGTATTATGAGTGCAGTAAAGAATGTAAGGAAATCTAGAAATATATCAATTATCCCATGAATAATAGTCCCCTTTGAAATTACGAACTCATTTATATTTCATGGTGTCTGTTTTTTAAATTGGGATCGTTGCCTTAAATCTTTGTGCCTGTGTTTGGTAAATCATATGGACAAACAAATTTGAATTCCGTATACTAATTTTGTTAAGTGTCAAGAGCCAGTTGCTGGTAGAACAAATACCCAATTATTTAAACCATTGAAAGAGAAATTGAGGCCGAGTAAAAATTTGAAGAGTTTATTCAAGCGAAAATCAATCACAAATGCCAAACCAGAAAGTGTTCCACCAACAAGAGCTAGGGAAAAAATTGCATAGAGAAGGTGTGATAGCAAGACAAGGAAATTATTTGATCAGCAATAACTTAAGCCGCTGCCTTATTTGGGAAAGGCTTGTTGGCTGTGTGTGATCGGTTGCCCTTAGGTTTTGATTTCTTAACCTTGAGGCATTTATAGGCTTGGGTTTGGATTTGTTTACATAATCCCACTAAAGCCCTAGAACCACTTCAGAGTCATGGCCTCCTTGTTTAGTTAATGTAATAATCACTGTATCTGTATTGCATTTTCTTTTCTTTTTTTTTAAAGGGAGGGTTTTTTTTTTAAATTAATTTATTTGACAGAGATCACAAGTAGACAGAGCAGCAGGCAGAGAGAGGGGGGCGGAAGGAGGCTCCCCACGGAACAGAGAGACCAATGCAGGGTTTGATTCCACGACCCTGAGATCATGACCTGAGCCAAAGGCTGAGGCTTAACCCACTGGGTACACAGGTGCCCCTGCATTGCGTTTTCAAAGAAAGAAGATATTATGAAGTTCATCATTTCAAACAGTTAAAATCTAAAATTGGGTCTTTAAGAAAAAATCTAAACACCCTCAGGGGTTCCAAGATGAATATTCCACCCACAGGCATCAAATTCATGTTCTAGGTCGGAAGAATGGGGGAAGGAGATGGGGGAAGACGGTAGCCCTAAGCCAGCTGAGTCTGGCCCTTTGAATCAGGGAAACAGTAGTTTCTAAACAAATGTCCCTTGGACTCGGGAAAATCATAGCTTCTACTAGAAACTGCATCTAGTAGAAATCACTTAGATTTTCTCTGCCAGAACTGGGCTGCCTGGCCACCTTTAGTGGCAAAGATGACCAGAGATGTGAATATTTTTAACTGGGTGCTCAGCCACTGTGAACAGATTGGATTTCCATGAGGAAGGAACAAAGGCTTGAGATAGGCAACTTGCAATATCTACAGTGAAAGGTGAAAGGAACTTTCAATGTCAATCTCGAATTGTATTTGACCACACGAATATGCACCATGAATTTGGAAGGTGAGAGACATTGAAAAGACTTTCCCATTGTTAGTCCCCCCCCCCATTATTAGTCTTAACTACCCTTAGGGTCTTCTACCTTCCTGAGAAATTACTGCCTGTCGTTTTAAGAATAGCCTTAACTGTAGAAAATCAGTGGAAAAGGTAGAGATATTGCTGGTAGATAGGACTCAAAAACGGAAATAGAGTTCCTAGAACCAGACCCCTACAGGCTATGGCCAGAAAAGGGCATTTCTCAGCCACATGATGCATAATAATTGTGAGAATTTACTGGAGTCTATTAAAAGAAATTTGGGAAGTCTGGGTGGCTCAGTCAGTTAAACGGCTACCTTCAACTCAGGTCACGATCCCAGTGTCCTAGGATGGAGTACTACTTCGGGCTCCTTGCTCCACGGGGAGTCTGCTTCTCCCTCTGCCTCTGCCTGCCACTCTGCCTGCCTGTGCTCTCTCTTTCTCTCTCTCACTCTAACAAATAAATAAATAAAATCTTAAAAAAATAAAAAAGAAATTTATCTAAAATAGTGATTCGATAGTGAATCCTATTTCCATAGGCCCCAAACTCTCAGATCTGATAAAACTAATGTCTTCTCATCCAACACAATTTTACAAGGGTTTCTCCTGGATCTAAAAGTATTATGTGCTTGATTTTCTTACCAAGAGAAAATCAACACCGGACATTGGGACATTGACCCCTCTCTCAACCTCTCCAAGCAATTAGCATCAAATTATTTCTTTTCTTGTGGAAATTGAAAAGGAAATCACTAACAAATGGAATCCAATTACAAGATTTTTCCCTCTCTGTGGTATTTCTATTTAGCAGTGGTTTCACAAACACTTTGGGTTCCTTTTTCAGCAGGAGTTTCAAACTCGATGGAACATTCTCTGTCAATAAAAAAAAAAAAAAAAAAGTTGTTCATCTAATTTGGGACTATCAACAGCAGTGGTGGTAACCTTAGTCAGTTTCATTTTTCTGTACCAGTAAAAGAAGAATATGTAAAATAAGAATATAATTTTCACCATGACTAATGCATTTCCAGTAATTATTATAAAAAAGATAAATTCTCAAAGCAAAATAGAAACTTAGTTTTACTGAGCTTGTTTCATTTTGTTTTGTTTTTATAACCTGGCTGCCAGCCTGTCTTTATTAAGGCAACACTTACTTGATCCCTAGTTAAAAGATTTACGTCCAACTGAATAAACAGCATAATTATTTTGTCAAGGAGTAATGGAAATGGAACATTTCCTCATTTTTTTTTTCTTGGCGTGGTGTAGTTTTTACAAGCTCTACAGAAGATAGCATTCCGATAAGGTCATAGCGAATAGAAGTTTTGCTCATTGGATTAAAAATAGATCAGCTCAGTGAGTCAGCAGGTAGCTGTCTTGCATTTGCCTACTGAGAACATCCTAATTCTTCTACTACATCACAGTGAAGTACTCGTGTGGCTTCATGGGGATTAGTTTATTCAGCTATCAGAAATAAGATCACAGTATATCTAGGACATTCTGTGAGATACAAGAGCACCATGAGTATGATGGGTCAAATTCTGGTTAAGTAGATGTAAGCGCATATTCAACCTAACTATTTCCATTCCTTTACTGACAGGATCATGGGCCAGATTCTGGTTAAGTGTAAGTGAACACAAATGTGAAGATTTCAGTTCTTTTAATCAATTTACAGTGATATTGTCCAAATTAAAAGTAAATGCTGGGCGCGCCTGGGTGGCTCAGTGGGTTAAGTCTCCACCTTTGGCTCAAGTCATGATCTCAGGGTCCTGGGATCCAGCCCAACTTCAGGCTCTCTGCTCAGCGGGGAGCCTGCTTCCCCGTCTCTCTGCCTACTTGTGATTTCTCTCTCTGTCAAATAAATAAATAAAATCTTAAAAAAAAAAAAAAAAAGCGAATGCTGGAATCAGGTTATGGAGGGTACCTGACTCTGGGCTCTGCTCTCTAGAGCATAGGCGGATTCATTATTCCCTGAGCCTTCCTGCCTGACTTGCCCTTTCCCTAGCCTGTGGGGAACCTGGGTGGGGGAGTGGGGCTTCCTGTCTTTCCTTTTTTTCATTACTCACATCTAGGCAATGACCAAGACACCCCCAGCCCCAGAACAATCTGGGTTGGGGTTGGTAGTTCTCCTCAAAAGGAGACATGAAGAATGAGAGGCTCACCTTCTTCTAAAACACCTTCTTCCAAGTACTGACTTTCAATAGGAAAATAGTTTAAGCTAGTATTTTCTGGTAATACCTATATCAACATATCCAGCATCATCCTCTCACATCCTCCTTGTGTGAGGGGCTAGGGAAATATTAGTGAATAAAACTAGATCTTGACCTTGTAAAGGATCCATCAGGATCAGATCCCTGAGGAAATAGTTAAAGCTGTAATGTGAGGAAAAGGGGAAGTAGGCAGATAGGAAGGTGCTAGACAGGTCTCTCACGGCTCTGCACGGGAGAATAGGTAACTACAATTTGTCCTTGGCAGGCAAGCAGTTTTCCTTTCAGGTAGCTAGTTTTCCTTCAGAATCCCTAGTTTAGAGGTGTCTGGGTGGCTCAGTTGGTTAAGCATCTGCCTGTGGCTCTGGTCAGGATCCCAGGATCCTGGAATTGAGTCCCATGGGCTTCCTGCTCGGCGGGAAGCCTGCTTCTGCCTCTCTCTCTCTCTGCCTGTCCTTCCCCTGCTCGGGCTTGTTGTCTCACACTCTCTCTTAAATAAATAAATAAATAAATAAATAAATAAATAAATAAATAAAATCTTAAAAAAAAAAATCCCTAGTTTATCACAACCCTCTTAAGTCATGCAAGCACCGCCGTTCATGTTTTTAAAACTATTAACTGACAGCCAAAAGTTAAGACTTCAGGGGTAAAGGCTCAAAGGGAGATCCCTGCTAGAAATGTTTGCATTTGAACACAGAAGTCTGGGACTCTTCAGAGTTTTCACATCAGACCACTAAACTCTAGTCGAATGCCAGTCTCCAGGTCCCCTTAAAAGGTGTTACATTAATTGGACAAAAAGTTCATAATGCTTTAGTGGCATTATGTAAGCAAAGCAAAATCTAAATCTGTAAATGTCTCAAAGTTAAGAAATAGAAATCTAAGGACAACCGGTCACAAACAGCCATCTAGGTTCTAAGCTCTAAACAATCAGTAATTTCCTTACTTTGCTTCTCTCTTTTCTCTATGAAAGTCTCTCCTGGAGTCCCTGAATAAGGCATAGGTGGGGGCTCTTGCGATCAGGCTCACAGAAATCCCAGAAATGCGGGTAAACCAGAAATAAGGGAAAAAACCAGATCATGCTGCACTAAGTCTGTGAGGTGGGTGTCTTTTTTTATGATGATTACCTGTGGTCAATAAAGAATAACCAGACCCTAAAAAAGGAAGGAAGCCATCGAAGGTGTTATCAATAGGGATGCTAAAAGAATTTAAGTTCCCTGGTTAGCTTGCTTTACTCTCTCCTTTGTCTGCTGAGATTCATTCTTCAGCTCCGTAAGACAAGAACCCAGCTCTCCCCCATCACCCCATTTGGTGGGGGCATTCCTAACTACTTACGGTTTGGGGCTGCCTGATTTTAACCAATGTAAAATTTTAAAAAATTTAATATGCCTCCGTTAATCTTTTGACAAAGGTTAAATGTTACTCAGTATCTTGAGTCTCTGTCCCAGGCCCTATATTTATCTTGTTGAATTGTATGTTAGTTACGCTTAGAAATTACTTTTCATTCATTTGTTCAGATGAATGCTGCTTTCTTTTTGTCAGTTATTGATTCCAGTGATAGCATTTGAAAGATACATTTATACTTCCCTTAAGAGTAGAGCTGACTGGGGCTCCTGCCTGGCTCAGTCAGTAGAACGGACAGCTCTATAAGCTTGGGGTTGTGAGTTTGAATCCTACCCTGGGTGTAGAGATTACTTTAAAAATAAATTAATTAGGGGAGGGCGCCTGGGTGGCTCAGTGGTTAAGCCGCTGCCTTCGGCTCAGGTCATGATCTCAGGGTCCTGGGATCGAGTCCCGCATCGGGCTCTCTGCTCGGCAGGGAGCCTGCTTCCCTCTCTCTCTCTGCCTGCCTCTCCATCTACTTGTGATTTCTCTCTGTCAAATAAATAAATAAATAAAATCTTTAAAAAAAAAAAAATTAATTAGGGGATCCTGGATGACTCAGTCAGCTGAGTGTCTGTCTTTGGCTGGGGTCGTGATCCTGGGGTCCAGGGATGGAGCCCCGCATCAGCCTCCCTGCTTATTGGGGAGCCTGCTTCTCCTGCTCTCTCTGCTGTAACCCCTACTTGTGCTTGGCTCTCTCTGTCAAATAATAAATTAAACCTTTAAAACAAAATAAATGAAAATTAAGAATAAATTAAGAGTAGAGCTGACAAGAGAAAGAAAGAAATAAGTGGATTAATTTTTTAAGCGTTATTTCAAGGCTTACCAATAATGCTTGAGAACCAGTATTAAGGGGGCACCTGGGTGGCTCAGTGGATTAAGCCGCTGCCTTCGGCTCAGGTCATGATCTCGGGGTCCTGGGATAGAGTTCCGCATCGGGCTCTCTGCTCGGCAGGGAGCCTGCTTCCCTCTCTCTCTCTCTGGCTGCCTCTCTGTCTACTTGTGATTTCTCTCTGTCAAATAAATAAATAAATAAATCTTTAAAAAAAAAAAAAAAGAGAACCAGTATTAAGAAAGACTTGAATATATCCTCTACTCCATATTCCAGTATGACTGTTCTCAGCCTCCAAGAGGGCAGACTCCTCTGTTGACTCATCTACTATCTTTGGACCCCCATGGCTGGCTGGCTCCTGCGTGATGCTTGTCTGGGGTTGGATGGATTGAACCTCAGCAGCTTCATAGTTGCTCCCAAGTCCTTGGAGCTGAAAGCTATCAATGGTTGCACAAGATTTATTGCATTCCTCATCTAGCCCCCCCCCCCAAATTGTAAGTTTATAGAAAGAAAATTTATATCAGTCCAAGAAAATGACTTCAAAAAAAATTTACAAAGCAACATAAAATTAAATATAAATAAATGGAGTGAAAATAGAGTGCATAGTCAGCCTGAGAATATTTTTTTTTAAAGATTTTATTTATTTATTTGACAAAGATCACAAGTAGGCAGAGAAGCAGGCAGAAAGAAGAGAGGAGGAAGCAGGCTCCCCGCTGAGCAGAGAGCCCAGTGCATACTCCATTCTAGGACCTTGGGATCATGACCTGAGCCAAAAGCAGAGGCCTTAACCCACTGAGCCACCCAGGCACCCCATCAGCCTCAGAATATTGACTGATCTTAAATGCTAGAACAAGTGTGAGGGCAAATACAGATTTTCTCCCCACAGAAAACTGAGTGAGGAGACTTTCCCCTTCGCCTTTTTCTTTCTAAGTTTCTTTCTTTGTCCTTTTCAAATGTACGCCCATCTATTTAATGGCTAAATGGGGCCTTGGCCAATCTCACAACTCAGGAGTATTTTCTTATCCTCAAGGAAGATAAAACCCAGTCTCTCAGTTTCCTGGAAGGAGAAGAGTCTGGCTTGTCAAAAAGAGTCCAGATTGCAGAGCCCATCTAATAGTATTGGATGGGTTCTACCTACTTACAAGTACAAAAGAGGAAGACTCCTTTCTGACTTTGCAATCACTGTAGTGGGTTACCTGTGTTGTGCATCATGTTCTGATTTATTGCTTATTCAAATTTAAAGTTTCTCCTTTTTTCTATGTGTGTGGAGAGCTTCTCTCAATTGAGAGGAGATTTTGTTTTTAGTTATATTTCCCCAACACAAACATGACCCTGAGCTTTCTGGCAGCTGAGGTATTGATTTTTTTTTTTTTTTAAGATTTTATTTATTTATTTGAGAGCAAGAGAGAATGAAAGAGAGAGCAAGCATGACAGGGGGAAGGTCAGAGGGAGAAGCAGATCCCCTGCTGAGCAGGGACCCCCCCCTGCCCCCCCACCCCCCACCCCCACCAGGAACTCAATCCCAGGACTCCAGGATCATGACCAAGCTGAACGCAGTCACTCAAACACCTGAGCCACCAGGTTCCCTAAGGTATTGATTTTAATCATGAGATTAATCTTTGATTTCTTGGGATGCCTGGGTGCCTCATTCGGTGCAGCATAATGGTCAAGACTGTGGACTCTGGAGTTAGAATACTTGCCTTCAAGTTCTGGCTCTGCAATTCACCAGGTGTGTGACCTGTGTCAGTCACTTAGAAATTACACGGAACTTCCCCCAAATCGGAACCTCCTCAACAAATTTTCTAAGCCTTAGTTTCCTCATCTCCAGAATGGTGAGTGATGAATGAGCCCCACCTGAATCTCATGGAAAGGGTACCCCCAGCAAAGGGAGGCTCTGTTGCTGGAAGGAGTAGAAGGGAATATTAGGCAGGCCAGAACAACTGGTGTCCAGATCATTGTTAGTCTCTGCTCTCTGTGCTCAACTCTGTGAGGAATGGGTTGTGTCTCACTTCATAGCCTCAGTGCCCAATGTAGCACTTAAACTTAATAGTTGCTCAATAAAGATTTGTTGACTGGATAAATAATGAGCAAAAAAATCTCATAAGCAAAGTTTCAGAGGTCACAAAGCTGAAACAAAGAATATACAGAGTAACAGTGGGAATTATATTTGAGACCTAGGTTAGGGGCATATGGTAGGGAGCCTTAAAGGCTAAGCTGAGGAATTTGTGCATTTGTCTACTAAATATGTATGGGCAAGGAAATAGTATGAATAGAGCTAAACTGTAAGAAGAGTAAACCAGTAGCAATGTCTAGAATAAATTGACAGTGGGACTCCTTGCTGATGGGAAGATGTTTCTTCTTTTTCTTTTTAAACATTAAAAAAATTTTTTTTTATTTATTTGACAGACAGAGATCACCAATAGGGAGAGAGGCAGGCAGAAAGAGAGGGAAGCAGACTCCCCACTGATGTGGGTCTCGATCCCAGGACCCTGAGACCATGACCTGAGCAGAATTCTGCAGAGGCTTTAACCCACTGAGCCATCCAGGTGCCCCTCTTCTTTTTCTTTTTAATTTTATTTATTTGACAGAGATGGGGAGAGAGTACAAACAGGGGGAGTGGCAGGCAGAAGGAGAGGGAGAAGCAGACTCCCCACTGATTGGGGACCCCTATGTGGGACTCAATCTCAGGACCCTGGGATCGTGACGTGAGCCGAAGGCAGAAGCTTAACCAACTGAGCCATCAAGGAACCCCGGGAAGATGTTTCTACTGGGAGTCCATGACAATCATTTAGGCTATAGCAGAGGTTCTTACTAGGGG